>NC_048894.1:5686561-5809551 GCF_011077185.1 Oxyura jamaicensis
CCCCCCCCCCCCCCCCCCCCCCCCCCCCCCCCCCCCCCCAAGGCCAAGGGAATTCTTTATTCTTTTTCTATTGTTTGCTTTTCTTAACCACAAAAACCACAAAAAGCTAGAAAAGGTAACACTTCTTCTCTTTGAGACAAAAAACGAATGATGCCTTCAACCACTGAACTGACCTCTGTTTGGAAGGGTGCTATCATAGGCTCAATCAATACTTCTTTTGCTTACAATGAGCTGAAACTTGCACTTGCCGTTAGAGGCAAGCAGCCTTACACATCGATAAAACCTTAAACCCTTCCCATACTGAGAAGTGTAAGACTATCTAAAGCGCTGGTAGCATCCCAGGCAACAAGAAAATAAAGTTAAGGACAACAATAAACACATTTTCACGGCTTTTACTGATAAAGAATGCTTACGGGGGAGCTGACAGGGGGCTGCTGAGCGCCTCCTTCACCTGCCTCCCCCCTCCGAAGCAGCCACCCGCCCCTCCCCAGCACCCAGCCTCCCCCTTCCCCTCGGCATTTCAGAGAAGCACAAGGAGTCGACATTTGCGGGGCAGAGCCCCCAGCTTTGCCCCTTCCCCCTTTCCCCTCTCCTCACCGAGCACAGCCGTCCCCACAGCCCCGGAGAGCCGCGCAGCCGCTCCCATGCGGGCCGCCCCCACCTCGCAGCCCCTGCCCGGGACCCTCCGTCCGCGGCCAGGCCGAGCCGAGCCGAGCCGAGCCGAGCCGTGCCGGGCCCACCCCAGCTGCCCCGTCCCGCCGCGGGGCCCCACCTGCACTTTCCGCCGCCCCGCCGTGTTCTGCCGGTGATGCGCCGCCATCTTGCATGTTGACACTCTGACGTCATTTCCGAGGAGGACGAGGCGGACCGGAAGCTCCCTTTCTTTTCAACCCTCCCCTCCTCCCCCCAATGCCCGCGCGCAGAGGCAGGGCGGGGCGGGGCTTGCGGCTGAGGCGTTGCTAGGGAGACTGAAGGGGGCGGGGCGAGAGGGAGGGGGCGGAGCCAGCGCTCCAGCTTAGGCCGTGCCCTTGCGCCATTTTGTGCCCGCAGTAGGCAACGTCCTGCCCTTGGCAGAATCACACAGTCCTAGACTCATACAGACACAGAATCACAAGGTTGGAAAAGCCCTCCAAGATCATCTGGTCCAGCCATCCCCTACCACCAATGTCACCACTGAACCATGTCCCTCAGCACCACGTCCAACCTTTCCTTGCACACCCTCAGGGACAGTGACACCACCACCTCCCTGGGCAACCCGTCCCAATGCCTGACTGCTCTTTCTGAGAAGAAATGTCTCCTCATTTCCAACCTGAACCTCCCCTGGCACAACTTGAGGCCATTCCCTCTGGTCCTATCATTGGTTACCTGTGTGAAGAGGCTGACCCCCAGCTCCCCACCCCTTCCTTTCAGGCAGTTGCAGGGAGCAATGAGGTCTCCCCTGAGCCTCCTCTTCTCCAGACCAAACAACCCCAGTTTCCTCAGCCACTCCTCACAGGACTTGTGTCCCAGGCTCTTCACGATCTTAGTAGCCCTTCTCTGGACATGCTCCAGGGCCTCGATGTCCTTCTTGTGCTGAGGGGCCCAAAGCTGAACGCAGCACTCGAGGTGCGGCCTCACCAGAGCAGAGTACAGGGGGACGATCACCTCCCTGGTCCTGCTGGCCACACTATTCCTGATCCAAGCCTGGATGCCATTGGCCTTCTTGCCACCTGGGCACACTGCCAGCTCATGCTCAGGTGGGCATCTATTAGCACCCCCAGATCCTTTTCCTCTGCACAGCTTTCCAACCACTCTGCCCTAAGCCAGTATTGCTGCATGGGGTTGTTGTGGCCAAAGAGCAGGACCCAGCACTTAGCCATGTTGGACCTCATCCCATTGACCGTTGCCCATCAATCCAACCTGTCCAGGTCCCTTCCAGGGCCTTCCTGCCCTCTGGTAGATCGACACTTCCCCCCAGCTTGGTGTCATCTGCAGACTTACTGAGGGTGCACTCAGTTCCCTCATCCAAGTCTTCAAGATACTAAAGAGGATGGGCTCCAACACTGACCCCTGGGGGGAACACCACTGGTGACCGGTCACCAGCTGGATTTCACTCTGTTCACCACTACTCTCTGGGCCCAGCTGTCCAGCCACTTTTTAACCCAGCAAAGAGCGTATCTGTCCAAGCCATGGGCTGCCAACTTCTCCAGGAGAATACTGCGTGAGACCATGTCAAAGGGTCTCCAAGGACTGTGTCAAGGACTGTTTCCTTGACCATAGGGCCACCTCCTCCCCTGCATTGCTGCTCCCTGCTTATTTTATTTATTTATTTATTTATTTAATTGCAGTGTGGTGGCCCATGAGCCATGTTTTTATCCCTAGGAGAGCCCTAGAGGCCAGGGCTGTGGGCTGAGTTCTTTTCACCCTGTCTGGAGGGCTTGGTTTGGGGCTGAGGTGCTCACCCAAGGCTGGTGCCATGTCCCAACCCACTGGCAGTGCTTTCGAGGTGCTGGAGGCTTTACGCACACCCTTCAGGGTACTCAGCTCCAAAGCCTTTGTTGTAAGAGTCTGTGGTGGGGGACAAGGGCTCGGCCCACGTTTGAGGCTCTCCCACTGAGCTGATAGGAAAGACTCATCTGTCTTCCCCAGAGAGCTGTGGAAGTTCATATTGTTTTTTCTAATGTGAAAATAGTTCCTGAAGTTGTGAGCTTATGGCTGTATGAAGTGATACACTGATTATCAGAGGTATGCCTCCCAGTTTCAAAGCATCTCTCCGGCAATTAAACCAGTAATGCATCAAGTGTTGGGTTGTGGCAGTAACTATATTCTGGGTAATGATCTTTATAGAATTGTGTATAGGGCTGTCTTCTTGGAAGGCATTTTTTTATACTGATTGCTTCATTATGGTAGAACAGAAAACAGTAAAGATGATTGGAGGAGGAGACTGGTAAATTGGACAGAGGATTGATAATACTTAGTGACAAAAATTTACCGTGAAAAAAAATGGGTAAAGGGGTAAGTGGAAAATATATATTTTCACATATTCACGTTCGTTTATTGCTGATTATAGCCATAACCAGAAACTTCAATGGCCATTCACTAATGCTAATATAAACTTTGCTTATCTTGATATAGATCACATTTTCTAGCATTGTTGAGTGCACTGTGTCACCATCACAACTGCAAGTGGAGGCTAAGGTTCTGAAATGAGATCTGCCTTGGCCAAAGCCCTTCCTTAACTGCAGTATTTCTACTATTTTATGTTATTACAGCAGTGAGAAGTATATGATTCAAAGCATCTAAGACAAATGTGGAAAAGTTTTATTGTTGAACACATTGCATTTTCTCTTAGATAAAATTAAGGCTTTATTTTTTTTTTTTTTAAACAAGAATTTAGTTTTGTACTAGCTTCAAACTAACAATAATTATCAGAGCATTTCAGATGCTGATATGCGTCGCCTATGTAATCTTAATGGACTATGGACTAAAGAAAGAGGAAGAAGTTTTCTGCTTAAGTAAATTCTGAGCCAAGTGCCTTACTACCTTTCAGTATGCATTAGCCCAGTAAGAGCTTTTAGATTCTTTTCATAGCACAATAATTTTCACACATACTTTAAATTCTCTCTTTATGTTTCTCTAAAAGATATTTATATGGTTGTTTATGATTTTTCTGTTACTCTCAAAAAATAAATGGAATAATTTAATTCATAAACCCAACTATAATCGCAAGTGGATTATTCACTTGCTGGAGTTAATCTTCATATTATGTCTTCAAGGGCAATCTTCTTGCTTTGTATATTTGCTTTAAAATTAGATTTGTTTATAGACCGAGGAACTTTGTTGTTTACATTATTGTGCAGTTTTTAAATTGCTTTTCTTCTCTGTGTGACTATTTGTGGATAGTCCTTGCTATGAGTATATATACTACAGTGTTTCAAAAACCTTTCATATCAACAATTAATTACTCGAAGGAGAAAAAAAAATGCACAGCGATCACTGTATCAGAATCACTGAAATTGGAAGTGACCTCTGGAGACTGTTTAGTCCAACAAAGGTCATATTTGCTGAGGGCTGCTAAAACAAAAAAAAATTATTGTAGTGATAAGTGATAAGTTTCAGGCTGCTGTGTGTATGTTTAGTAAGTCTGAACAATATTACAATAAATTACAATATTACAATATTACACTAAAAATGGAGGAGGTTAATTTTTCTTTGTTTTGCAGTAAATCTTTCAGCCTTTCATGATTTTTGTGTCATTTTAGAAAAGTGATGAGGTCATCTCATTTATAATGTTAGCTTTTGGTTTTGGAAGAGGAGGAAGATGATGTATACGTGAGTCCAGGGGTTGTTTTTCAATTTCCCTTAAAATCTGATCATCTTTGGCTAAATTGTGAATTTCTGAAAGCACGAGTGCAAGCAAACAGATATTGAGCCAAAAAAGGAAGTGTAAGAGAACTGAGCAGGGTTCACGGGTAAAGCCAGGACATGGAGATGAGGAGAAAGCTAAATGGGTGTTTATTGGATAAGTAACCATTGCAAAAAAAAATAAAAATATAAAGATATTTCCTCAATAATGATAGGGTGAAGAATGCTATAGCATTTGCCAGCTGCTTCTCCCTGTTTTTTTTCAGCCCCTGTTTGTGAGGTTCGGCTGCCACAGCATTAAAAAAATAATAAAAAAAAAAAATCTGAAAAGAATTTAGATATAAGCAATAAGAATGATTTGGAGCCTGAGAAGTAGGAATTAGAGTGAAAAAATCAGATGTTTTTTGTCTATAGAAGAGAAGATGAACCATTATATCAGTTTTCAAATAATATGGAATAAAATATGAAATATGGAATAAACTTGTTTATGTGTCCATGATGAAGACAAGAAGTAATGGACTGAAATTGCAGTTCAGAAAAAATTATATGAAGCACAAGAAAAACCTTTATTGGCAGTGAGAACAGTGAAGCACTGGAATATGTTGCATATGGAGGTTTTCGAATCATCATCTGTTTTGACAAGAAACTAGACAAATATCTCCAGGAATTACATCAGGATAATTGATGCTGGTTTGGGCTAACGCATGAACAAGGTGGCTTTAGGATATCACTTCCAACTCTGTTTTTAAATATAATTTTAAAAGCAGAGAATGTTTTTCATAAGCAAAAAGCTCTTTAATCTTCTAGGAAACGCTGTAATAGGCGATGTAGCTTGGAGGAGAGCTACATAAATTCAAGCTATGAAGAAGACGTGCTTTTTAAGGCCAGCTAATCGCTGAAGAAATCCCCCAAAGGACGTGATAGATTATACCTAGCTTGAAGCCAAAAGTATTGCAGCCAGTACATAATTTATGGGCATGACTCAGTGGTAACTGTTTGAGATTGCTGTATTTATTCTGTATTTTACGGGGTGGGAAAGTTGGTGATTTTAAATCCTATTTAATTTTATTGTGCAACTGATTTTTCCTGGGATATCACGTTCTACATGTCTTTTTTTGAAGTAACATAATCCTTAAGACTCCTTCATTTCCAAAATCTGCTGTAAAAGTCACAAAAATGTATTCACATAACAATGTACAATAGTCACTGTCTTTGCTGTGTTTCTCTGGTGTGTCTGTAACTGTCCGTCTTGCTGCTGGATTAAGGTCCAAAGAGTTGCAGAGTTCATCTGGAATTAAGTTCTGATTTTAGATGACAGCCTAAAGACCCACGGATTTTTTGTGTTACGCTTTTTGCATGGTTCAGAATGAGGGAATATTTGTAGAAATTCAATGAAAAATACTTCAAGTGAGTTTATGATCCTTCTATTTTTAACTGCTGGATGAGGAGTCAGTGTCCTCTTGGCTCAGAGGGGCAAGAATTGGTGGTGTCACTAAGGCAGGTGACATGCTTGAGCACGTATCATATCAGGGCCACTTAAGAGCAAAGGCTCAGTGGATACAATAGCAAAACAGTGACCACACAAACATTCTTAGTGACTGGCGTTTCATGTAAGTAGAAGATATGGAACCAGTATGATGGCAACTGGAAGCAAAGACATAAAATAAGTTCTCAAGCCATTTTGATAAATCAGATGCCCAAGCTAGCTAGAGAGGTGGGACAGACAGAACTAAAATCCAGTTTGTTTGTTTTCAGGTTGTAAAGCTGATTGGTATTGTTGCATTCTTGGCAAAAAGTTGAAATTTAGACTTTAATCTTACAGGAGGAGAGCTGTGGTAAGAAATATGATTGTAACCAAATGCTCAGTCCTTGGTAGAGCTCTTCCATTTGTCATTTCATAATTACATTTGGAGGCATGCGATATAAGGTGAGACTTCAAGAGTAAGCTGTGCAAGCAAGAGTGCATCAGAAATACTGGAAATCTTTCAGAAATGATATTAGCAATATTTGCATGTTTGTAATAAGCATGTTACTTTTGAGAAATACAAAATGCTTCAAAAATACCTAACTATTTTATACTGAGAAGAAACATGGAATGGCTTGAACTTTAGGCACTGAGCTAATTTTCAGACTTAGTCAGTGTACATTAGGTCATTAGGCAGAAAGCTACTTTGTGTAACAACGCATTTAATGTGTACTTACCCTAAAAGCTATTTCCTGTTATTCTGTAAAACCAATTAGCTATTTACCAAATACCAATTTTCATGTCCGTGTGATTTCTTATTTCATCGTGCACAATGAAGAAGGGAAGATGGGAATCAAATAAATTATTACCTTGATAAACTCATCACATCCTTTACACTATTATTTTTTTTTTCTAATAGGGATTGGGGCAGACCTTGAGTGTATCTCAGATGTGACTGTTGGCCTGAGCCCCTGAACTTTTCTCACTGACAAACTCTGGCTTTTACCTATTCTGTATAATATAAATCTACTTCCATGTATGCATGTTTGATTTTTTGTTTGTTTGTTTTTGCCTTATTCTACATATAACATTTATTTATTGTTCATTCCAGGTATAGCAAAGAAGGTGTAATTCTTTCTGCCTGATGTTCCATATCACTCAGTTCAGGGGATATGGTATTTTATGCAGGGCATTCCTGGCATCTCTTGCTCTTTTAAGTCTTGAAATTAAGGAGAATCCTGAAGCTTCTGGCTAGCAGCTGAATTAATTTGGTCTGCAATGGATGCATTTGAGTTTGCATTGTAATAAGGATGTGTGCATTATTTAGAGAGAGCTCTTAATGTGATATGTTGGCTATTTTGTAGTATTTCCCCAATTGCGGGCATGCCTTTTTCTATCTGCAGATTTTAGATACACACAGGAGGGAGGATCTCGAGTTCTCTGGAGCTGGAGCTTTAGCAGACAGAAGTACCTACAAATAATATTTTTATTGCAAGTAGTTCTGATGCAAAGGTGTCTGCTTGCATTAACAAGGAGCGTGAAATTTTGTTGCTGAGTAGTGAGCTGCCACCACCACATAACTTCTAAGAAATATCATTTATGAGCTAGAAGCATCAGGGTTAATAACTTACACTACTCCAAGTAAGTGTTAAAAAGAGGTATTATACTGTGAAAATCTATTACCAATTCTCAAACTGTGTTTGTACGTAAGTAGGGCTAGGTAAGGATTAGAAAATGAAGGCCTACTCTAATCGATGCTAATGATATTGAGTATTTGAGAAGGCCACAAGTGTTCACCAGTTGTTTTGGTGCTTAATTGTCCTTTTTGTCAAATTACACGTGCTTGCATTGGTCTGCATTGGACTAGTTTCAGCTTTCAGCTTTTGTGTGTTGGATTGAGGAGTTATTTACTAGTAAGGCTCTGCTTCATGTGAATTCAAGTTAGGAGCTTAAGTAACACAGCATCATCCCTATAAATGAGGAAAAATAAGATAAACCATGTATGAAATCCTTCTCTAAGACAGAGGCAAGCATTGCAGGTCTGTTATTCCACTAAATATAGGAGACAACTTTTTCTAGGATTACACCACAGAGTATTTCTCAGAAGAAAGAAATGAGCAGATGAAGATGCTGGATAGAATTGGAGGTTAAGAGGGTCATGCAATGTACATGAATCGTCAAATGCCTTGTGATTTTTAATAAGTGTATTTATCTGGTTAGTAATGTAAAGCAGCATCTCACGTTTAGAGTTGTGGCACAGTCACAAGATACATTTAACTGTCCAAAAATCTGTTTTTTTTTTCAGCACTTGACATCTACGTGCTCACAGTCATTAGCCTAATGGTGATGTACTAATGCCACCAAGAAAAAATATTTTCTTTCTTGCACTCTAGCAATAAAAAAAAAAAAAAAAGAAAGAAAGAAAAAGCAAAGTACGCTTTGCAGTTAATGGAAGAGACAGATCTATGGCAAGAACGAGGAGACTAAATCAACAGTTAGTTGGTTCTGTAATGAACATTATCTTTTTGTTAAATGAGCTTTTTTCTCTTCTTTCTGAGATGTTGAAGATTAATGAAAGAAACTGAGAAGAAAACAGGTATTACAGTGTGCAAAGAAAAGGGAGAAGTGCAACTCTTTGTACTCCTTTGAGATCTGTCTGTATCCCTGTGCCCCATTTTTCAAAGGGTCGGATTGATGAAGAGGATGCAGCTGAATTATGTTCAGGTAAGGAGGACGGGTTTTGTATTTGGCAGTACTAGCAGATGGAATTTTATAAAATGTGGCTGATTTTGACCAGAGCAGATACAGTGCCATTATGGAATGATGTTTTAATGGTATTTAAAATTCTGCTCTCTTAATTGAACTTGTCTTGAGAACATGCTATTGCTTTCAGGAAAAATAACGTACACTTGCACTTAAAATGGCTTATTGTTGCTTGCATCACAGAACACTTAGCATCTTTACTTCTTTAAAACCATCTTTAGTTGTTTCCTTTGCTGATGGTATCAGGCAAAGTGTTTGATCCCAATTGTTTTTCTGTTTGCACGCATTAGGGATGCCTGGCTCTTAAGGACAGCTTAGTTTTTTCAGTGCAATTCTTCCAGCAAAACTCATGACAGCTCTTTATCATTTGTCACAAAGATTTGGGATCGATCAGATAAACAGTAAAATAATTGTGAGACAGTAATGGGTGCTGTTGATGTAAGAAAAAAAATTGTACTTAGCAATAAGGCTCGTCAGTAATTTGTACCTGTTGCTACCGATACCTGTTGCTAGCAGATTTTTTACTGGAACTTTAATTTAAAAATATAGCTGATTTCAGGATATGAGGATAAACATGGGGGTTTTTATTTTGCTCAAACAAGGCATGTATGTTTTAATAGAAGTTGTGGCATAATATAATATTGAATGTATTTCAAGCTCAGATTTTGTATATATAAGGTACAGGTACAACTATTTAATTGTGATAGTTTGTCTTTATAAAGTAAAATGGATACACATCACAGCTGGGAATAATAATAAGTGGATTTTAAAGAATTAAACCCAGTAGTATGTAAATGTAATTTCTACCAAAAGGTTTAATGAAGTTTAAAATTTGTCCCAATATGTAATGTATGCTGGAAAGTTCATCTGATTAAAAGATCAGCTTCAGAAGGAAATATGTTGTAGAACAGTTTTTGTTTTCATGTTTCTACATATATTTTTTCCCATTGAACACAAGCATTCTGTGCTTTTAGTAAGTGCAACTGTGATTAAAAAAAAAAAAAAATTGAATAATATTTAGGTGATCATTCTTCAAAAGAATCACCCTCTCACTTTTTTCCTTTTTTACAGTATTCCCAGTGAGATCACAAAATTTCATTTACTGCTCCCAGAACAGCCAAGCTCCTCCTTCCATCCCTCCCCCAAGCATCCCTATACAAAAGAAAACTTTTTGGATGGGAGCTGGCTAGGCAGGCAGGATATTCCTTACAACAGAATGGTGACAGTGAGAGAATGAAAACTTTCTGTCTCATAGAAGATACCAGCTAGCTGAAATTAGCTTAAGAAATCCGTGTGAAGGCTTTTTATTTCGATGGGGATGCTGTAAGTGTTTTGGTTTTGCTAAATATTTGTATACTGTGAGAAATATCCATTGCAAATTTCTAAATTTCAATCTACATGTATTGGGTTAAAATATTCAGGGGGTTCTCTGTGGATATGTATACATATGCACACATATGCTTTTATGTCTTAGAAGTGGTTTTATTTTCGATACAGGTAGAAAAGTATATAAGAAAATGTGCCTTTAATGTAGAAATGTTTTATTGCAGCAAACATGCAGCTCTTCCTCTAATTAACATGTAGCAGTATAACATTTTACTAAACGTTAATATAATTCTCATTAATTTAGGACTGTTTTTTGCATTCTTGGTTTGGTATGCTGGCTGATGCATAGTAGTCCTCAAATTTGCTTTCATACTTTCTAATCTGAGCTTTAATTATCTTCAAATAGTGCAATTTATTTTCCTGCAGAAATTTGGAATGTTTATCTCAAGAAAATGCTGGTGAGTAATTTTTTCAAGGCATTTAAGTAATTCACCATCTAGCCTGTTGCATCCATTTCTGATTTTGGAAGTGATAGCGTGAACAGATTTTATTTTATTATATTGATAGCTTGAATAGCTTTTTGTGTCTGTTTCAAAAACAAAGATAGCTATCAACACAAAAAACACAAAGTTTGGTAGGGGGAAAGCAGGTTGAGCTATTTGACCTATGTTAAACATATAGTTGTTGGATTTTGTGCAAACAAAATCCTACCATGGGGAGACATTTTTATTCTTTATTTCTGTGTGAAAGAGTCTATTAAATGCATATATATATATATAAACATTAAGCAGATAATTGCAGTTTATCCTTTCTTTTTCTTCAAATCCAGATGCTTACAGAAAACGGTCAATCAGTGGCTATAAATGAGGGAGCAGATAGAAATAACCTGAGAGTCAGAATTAAATACTATATATGCTAGAATTAAGTTGAACCCCCCCCAGAAAGACATTTTTCTATTTATGTTCCTGTTTGTTTTCCTATTAAATGCCAATTACACCTTCCTGTCAAAAATACCATATAGTGTTTTGCTAAGCAGTTTAGTTAATTTAAATACCTATCTTATGAACTTTTGAATAGCTTACTGGTCAATAGTTTGAATGCTACCACCTATAAAAGGAACCCTACATACCTTTAGGGAGTTGAAAGGAGTTCTGAAATTCACATAAATATAACCAAATTATGGAGCTCCATATAAAGCTTGAATTTATATTTTGTTTTTCATTCTAAAAGTCTAAGACCATTACTTATTATCTGTAGTAATTAGCCATTATCCCAGTGAGCAATTTTTAATTTGTGTCTGCGAAACATTGTATTAATGGACTCATTTTTTGGCAGTTCTTTGCTATTCTAGATAATGTCCTGAAAGGGTAGTTTTTGTCTTAAGAAACTTTAGAGATAATTGTACTATAATAGTGCCCATGTGTCCACTTTATTTAATGACATGTACATCTCTTCCTCATACTTTGCAGTATACTATTCATTGGTATATCTGGAACTCCTTGTGGGTATGGTTTATTGGAGGACTTGTTACTGTTAGGTCAGGCATTGGACTAGGCGATCTTGGAGGTCTGTTCCAACCTAGATGATTCTGTGATTCTGTAATTCTTTTTGGACCTAAAAAGGTTCTGTGTTATTTTTATAAGTCAGCCTAAAGTAACCCTTAAGCCAGTTAGCTTAACTTAAAAACATGACTACCTTATTTACACTCAATTCCGTTCCTTTTCTCAAGATGAGAAAAATAATTTCCATTTTAATTACAGAAATTGTAAATTTGGTGCCATGTTTTTATAGTCCTGATTCTGTAGAGAGTAGTCCTTTAGCAGTGAAAACAAATTTATACCAATCGCTTTAGGACCAGATATATCAGAACATGTTGTAGGATTTGCAATTGTTAATTTAATTTAAATGGAAATTTCACACATACAAATTAATAGATTTGCACTCAGGCCTTCAGCAGCATGTTCTGGGAAGTGTGTGGTTAGGATTTCCCCACAGTAACTTTTATGTACACACTGCAGTCTGATTTCCGAGGTTCTAGAAGAAACCCCATCCACTGGTGCCCTGTCATTACCTCTAGGAACACGTGTTTTCTAGCTTCTATCTCAGAGTTTTCTACTAGGGAGATTTTCCTGCCCAATGCAGACTGAAGACATTTCTGAGGGTAACACTTTATTTACCTCAGTGTCTTGGCTTGAAAACTCAGCTAGATCAGCATCATCTGTTGAAGCAGCTGAGTTAATAACTGAAGTTCAGGAAATTTCCTGTAGTTATTCTGTCTTTTCAAATTTGTAGCCATCTGAGTCACAAAGATGTTTTTTCAGTCACAGGTGTTCGTAGCTTCCTTTTTCCTGTCCTAAGACAAGGATGGCGCTGGTCTACATCTTATGAATCCTCTCATTGTCCATGAATATTTGTACTTCCAGTTACTGCTGCTGAAGGCAATATACTTTTTCTTTTTTCTCTTCATCACCGCTTTTGACAGGTTCAGCCTTCAGTTTTTTGAAAATTCATCTTCTGAATCCTTCGTAGTAAAACAATATTCATATTAACTGAAAACATTCATTCGCTTCCTTTATTATAGGCAGTGCAGTTATCTAAAAAGCCAGTCCCTCTGTTGTCCTTAAAGTCTCTTTGAACATAAAATTAATCTTCTTAGAATTATTAAAAATTGAAGAAGAGAGCATGTTGATTTTTCACTTTATCTGTTGAGCTTTTGATTGGAAATGGCTCTATGTGGTTTTGCAAAATAATGGTTGTTTGATTATACCCTTTCAATTTGTTACCGTGGTACATTTTGATCTGTGACTTGTGGTCCCTGGTCAGATTTGAACTTCTTTGTAAAGTCCCAGAGGAGGAGGTAAAATCCAAAACCAAAACAAAATTATTGCACGATCTGTCAATCACTGGTATATTCTTTTTAAATAAATATATCTATGCACTTAAAGAAAAAAAGCTATTAATTTCAAGAGTGTATTGAATCTCTATCATGGTCCATACTTCAGCTTACAGAAATAAAGTAACACAGCTGGACTTTGGGCAAGCAAATATGCAGAGTGCTTTAAAGATGTGCTGGTGAACAAAAATGTTTATTATCTGGGTGCAGTTGGTCCTGTCACAAGTCAGAAAGGGTAAGTCATCCTGTAATGGGTCAGCATTTTCTTCATCTTTTGTGGAAGAGACCTGCAGTCATGTAAATTGCTGTCATCTACAAGCCCAAAGGAGCTGTGGCCTTTTACTGTGAGCCATGAACATCTCCTTGGGTGTACTCAAAACTCAGCAGTACAAAGCTCTGACCAACCTCAGCGTTGGCATTGCCTTGAGCAGGGCATGGATTTGATGAGCCTTGAGATCCCTTCCAATTGGACTATTTTGTGAACTAAGAGAGCACGAGGAGGGGTGACAGAGATGGGAGCGCTGTTAGCAAAAAGCACTGTAATTAAGGTGCAAGGCTGCTCATGCTGCAAGTTGTTACAGAGAGAAATCTAGTGGTTGTCAGTGTTCTGATAGAGCTGGGGTTTTGTCACTTCCCAGGTGAAAAGGGGAAGGAAAAAAGCATCAGTTCTGCAACCTGAATTATACAGGATGACTTCAGTATCAACTCTGGTCATTAGGAGTTTTGTTTTACATCACCCTTTCTTCTAAATTTGTTTCTAGTTGCTTTTGCTCAATTTTCATATAGGATTTCACAGAAGGAAGAACTATTTTATCTAATTAGTATTAAGTTATGTATTACTCTATTAATTTCGAGTTATCAATAATTTTCTCTTTTAAGCTATTTCTAGCACTGGAAACAAATATATATAGGAGGAAAGATGGATCCCTTGTTTTGGCCACCAGAAACCAACAGCTTTCAGCGTTTCACTCCTGAGTCCTTGGCAGCAATTGAGAAGAGAATTGCAGAGAAAAAAAAGAAGAAAGCCAAAGCTAAGAAGGAGAGTAGTGACCAAGAAGTTGAAGAAGATAAACCTACTCCTCAGCTTGATCTGAAAACCTACAAAAAACTGCCATCTCTCTATGGGGATGTTCCTGTGGAGCTTGTTGGGGAACCCCTGGAAGATTTGGATCCATACTATAGTGATCACAAGGTTAAAACCTTCAAAAGCATTTCTTGGTTTAACTTGGTCTGCTAATCTCTTAAGAGATAGTAAAGGCTGTGTTCAGAAGTGGCCCTTTGTTCTGTAGACAGAATGTTACTAGCATTTGTTGGGGTAGGAGTGCTAAAGTATGCTCCTTATAATCTAATTACAAGGTATTTTAAGGCCCAGTCAGCAATCAGAATTAATTATGAAAATAAGATACACATGATAGATACTTTTTGATCAAAAATGGGTTCTGAAATAATGGATAATTTGTTATTCAGAGCAGTCTGTGAAGTCTGAGGGGCTGGCCTCACTGTAGTATAAACAGTACTTGTTAAATGGAAGGTCAGCATGGTCTTACTGCAAATGCCTTTGTTGAATTACAAATATACAAATTAGAAGAGACAGATCTGAAATATTTCTAGTACTCTACATAACAAAAAGAAAAAAAAAAACAGACTACATTAATTTTCTATTTTGTAACATCCTATCAGCTTTGTTTATTGTACCATATTTAAATTGCATATATTCCATGCCATTGCAAAGTATTTTCTCTTT
Source organism: Oxyura jamaicensis (assembly GCF_011077185.1). NCBI lineage: Eukaryota > Metazoa > Chordata > Aves > Anseriformes > Anatidae > Oxyura > Oxyura jamaicensis. The sequence continues at coordinate 5,701,097 of NC_048894.1, forward strand.
TTGCCTATAGTAATATGTAAATTACTTGCTGTAGTATTTCCTTCTAAATTAAATGTCTATTGTGTGATTGCTTATTATTGAGGAGGGCTTGACCTGAAGAGCAGAACGTTGCATTCTTTAATATGTACCAGTAAGTTTCTGGAATGTAATCATTTAATCAGAGAACATGCAGAAGGCTTTGTAATTATTAGTGAAAAGGTTCTTCCGGAGACTTTTTTTTTCTCAAAGTAATCAGAGTGACATTCTTGATGAAGAAAAGAGAAACTAAGGCTGATTCAGCCAAAGCCATTTACATAATGTTAGTTTGCTGTGGTTTTGATTTAAGAGATTTCATTTTAACTTCATCTGGCAATAGTACTGAGCTGCAGTGGGCCATAGGGTAGCTTTCAGGGAATTACACGGTTACTTGATAATTTAAGGATATTTCAAAATTAAAATTTCTGGCAATCTTACACAAAACAATGTGTGCTTTGTGAACGATCTCTTGTAGCCTATAAAACTGTCCAAGGGTAAAATACTTCTGAGCAAGACTGACAACAACATTGCAGTCCCAGAATGGTATCCTTTAATTACTTTGACCAAGTGAATATCAGCAGTTGCTCTTCTAATTAATTTTTTTTTCTTACTTTTTCATCACAGTAAATGCAAACTTTCATATAGTTGGTCTTTCTTGTAGTATCATGTCACATCTCCCAGTAAGAATGCAAAAAATTTTACTCATAACTGCAATTAGATCTAGTGCAGATTTAAAAACCAAAACATTTAGGAAATTTGTTGTTGTTGTTGTTTTAAAAATATTTCGAATACATTTTTTTTTTTTTTAATAGACTTTCATGGTGATAAATAAAAGGAGGATTATTTTCCGGTTTACTGCCACGCCTGCCTTATGTATACTTGGTCCTTTCAATCCAGTCAGAAAAGCAGCAATTCACATTCTGATCCATTCATATCCTTTCATTGATTTCTGTAGTTTTAATTTTAGAATATGCTGTGCCATTTTATGTGATTCCGTTCCACTCTATATATTAATCTGATGTTATCCTAAGAAAGGTATTTCACACTCAAGTTTAGAGACAGCTCTGAGCACTCATTTTTCATGTATTTGCAAAAAGATAAGCATTGTTTGAAGAAAGTAAAAATATGAAGGATTGCAAGTACAAAGCTGTAGGCTTTCTGCTTTTTCTGCCAAACATCTGATTTCATTTAGGTTTATTCATTTGTAGAAATAGATCCTTTTCCAGGGACCTTTGGCTGATTTTGAATGTATATTAGTGCTATTAGAAATTACTAAATTGGCTGTTCCGTTCCAAGTTAATCCTAAATTTTGTTTATAAACAAAAACATTTTTTTAGGTGATGACTGAACTTTCATGAAAGGATATTTTTTCTTATGTATGATTTCATTGTCTGCCACATAAAATGACAAAACTTTCTGAACTTGTGGTAGGCTGTAACAGTCCCATCATTAAAAATGTATACATGGACCCGCAACTTCAACGAACTCTAGTTATTGATATTTTTTTTCCTATGTTTTATTAAAATCCATGGTTACTATGGAGTTATGACCCATTTCTCTTTATTTCATGTTCCTGCTGCAAAAGAATGGAGGTTTCTAAAATTTCAAGTAATACTAGACAGCAGAGGACTCTCTGATTTCCTTCTTTAAATGTATTTCATTTATTTATGATCCTCATGTCTTCTGACAGGTCTGTCTGACTTCTTATGTCCACCTGGAATTTCAGTCTAATGTCCTATCTTTCAAAACTGTCCCCACATACTGCTATTTTTACATCCTGACGTTTACCCAGCCGAGCAGAAATTTGATCTTACATCAGCTTCTTTGGAAAAAAGGAAGAAAAGTCGTGCATATTCAAAACCAAAGTAGTTATTTGAATAACTTCATGGGTTTTGTTTGTAAATTGGCAACTTTTTTGAACTTCATTGTTTTATAATATAGCACTTTTTCCTTGACTTATTATTCACAATATTTGTTGGCTTTATTACATGTACCGTGGTACTCAATTGTGCTTCCATGGCTGTAAGTAACCTTCCAGCAGAGCTCAACTGGACTGAGTAAGTTACCTCAACTGCCTTTTCTTCATGCTAACGAAACTAACCTGGTGGACTGAAGGAGATTGAATAATGTGGTGATCTAATTCTGGGGTATGAATATTTGGGATTATTGTAATACCAGCCAGTCCCTTGGGAGCTTCAGCCTGTTTTCTCAGAGGCATACACATGTGCCCTTTAGTCTACGTTGGCTAATTTGGTATAATATAGAAGGTTGGCCCATTTTTTAGCTTTAAAGGATTAAGCTGTTTAGAGAGGTTGTGTAGCATGATTCTAACTTCTAATATAGAATAGAATAGTGCAGTTGGAAGGGACTTTCAAAGATCATCACTCAAGGTGAGGCCACACTAACAGTAAATATAGCAGGAGAATCACCTCATCCTAGGGGAATAACCTGAGTGCCTGTTATGGCCAGCTCATGCAAAAAGTATAGAGGAATAAATATCCATTGTAACTTAAATTGAGGTTCTGGAATTAAAATTTGAAAATCTGCCCGTGGCATCAGAGGTCCCATAATTTTAATCTCTCTCTTTTTTTTTTTTTTTTTTTTTTTTACTTTTTTTGCGCTAAGCAAAGTGAGCTTAGTTTTATGTAGAATAATGTTAGCTTAGTTTTAGTAAGAGTTTCTTTCAGTTTTAGAGTATTTGCTAGAATAGCTGTGTAATATATGCAATCTTATCAGGCTATGCAGAAAAAAAGCCTTAATCTTACTGTTCTGCCAAAATGTTGAGGCTTTGATATTTTCCAGTCTGCTTTAGATCATAAACATGGGCTTTCATAATTTTTCATAAGGAAGTGTGAACTATTCTTCATCCAGAAATAGTATGGTATACTTACAGGAACATTTATGTTTATAGATTTACATGAAAATCTTACTGAAAGTCAGAAATGCATGTTTTTATACCTACAATGAGTTCCTAAAAGTAATCTATCCTGCCTTATCATACTTTGCATTTTCTACCTTCATTTCCATCCTGTGGCTAAATCATAGAAAAGGTAAAACGTGCCCAAATGTCTTTTAATCTCATTCATGTTTTTATTTCTATAGCTTTAATATGTTATTTCCTTCTCAGACATCTTTTTACTGGCATATATACTGCTGAAATATTGATAAAATTATTAGCAAGAGGATTTGTTTGGAATGAATTTACCTTTCTTCGAGATCCGTGGAACTGTTTGGATTTTGTTGTTATTATTGTAACGTAAGTAAAACTCCCTTATTCTTTTACACTCGGGACAAACATGCAAATAATATATTTGATATTCTGAACTACTGTACAGTAGTTGACATTCTACCTATTGAAGAGTTCCTGTGTTTGAATCACTCTGCATATCTGCTGCCTGAAGAGAGAAAAATTGTCATAGACTTTAAAGCAAGACCTAAATGCAAAGCTCATTTTTTTGAGTTAGCATTCATTTGCTCATTTACTTCATGTATTGTCACAGCTAATTGAACTGTTTTATTGTTCTCAGTGCAGTATTTTTTTTTAAAAGAGGTGTCTCAACAGACAGCCAAAAACAAACATGCTCCCTAATATTGTCTTATTTGCTAAGCCGTGGATGAGATGAAGCTTGTCTGAGAAGGATTCAGATCACACCACAAGATGTTGAATGACATGGTGATAAATAGCAGATGAAATTTGAAAAATATAAAATGATACTCAAGCAAAAGCAGACTTAGCTTTACATACACAGTTAGGAGCTCTGACATAGGTTTCACTTGCTGGAAAAAAAAAAAAAATGGTGAAAACACCACTCCAGTGTGCAGTAATGGAAAGATACTGAAATATAAAAAGAGGACATCATGGATAAGAAATACCAGAGCAGAATATGGGGTAATTTCACTGTGTAAGTCTGTCTTGTATCTTTTTTTCAAGGCTATATGTAGTCTTGCTCCTGACATCTCAAAAGAGGACAATTAAAAAAGAAGTACAGAGAAAAGTGACAAAGATGGTTGTGACAGGTACATCTTGTGGTCCATCTAATGAGAAACTATGTAGAGTAGGGCTCTCATGAAAAACAAAACAAAACAAAAAATCAGGAATGTGGTAGAAGTCTCTAGCACAGAGCCAAAAAAGAGAATAAAGCCTCTATTTTTTTTTCTCCTAAAGTGAGAGCTAAAGACACCAACTGAAGTTCTCAGATAGCAGAATGAAAAAGAAGGGTTTAGTTTTTCACATTGTGCAGGCATGTTCTTATTGGAGGTTGTGGATGCAGAAAGCTTACTTGCATTCAGAAGGTTTCTGGATAGAATCCAGGATGAGACAACTTTAAGAGTTATATTTAACACAAAGGTGCTATGTCTTCTTCAGAAAGTCCCTGAGCTATAACTTTTCTGGAAGAATGAAATCTATTAAGCATTGATGTATGATTGCCTTGATTGTAAACTCTTCTGTAAGCCTTTGTTATGGGCCATTCCTGAAGACGGTAATTGGCCAGATGGATGACTGTTATGGTCACCTTTAAGTTCATATCAAAACCAGCTAGCTAGGTGGACAAAAAATGAAGAAGGCAAGTCAGAATTTGCCTCTCAAATACAGAATGTTAATCTTGAAAGCAAAATAGTCTTAGAGCAGGGAACAGATTCACTCAAAACCAAGTCTCAAGGTTTTTTAAATCTTTCTACGCCTTTTAGCATTTCTGAGTATTTTTCAGTTCACATGTCCTAATTTGTTAAAAGGAAATGTATGTTGGAAGGGAAATTATGTGGTCCAACTCCTTGCTAAAATCAAGGCTAATTTAAATTAGGTTGCTTGGGATCTTGTCCAGCCAAGTACTGAGTTTGTCTAAGGATGGAGACTCAATAAGCTCCCCAGGCAATCCATTTCAACCACAATGTGATTTTTTTTTTTTCTCGCAAATACCTAAATAGAATTGTGTAGCAACTTAACTCTGCTGCCTCTCATTGTTTCATGGTAAGCTTCCAATAACAGTGCAACTCCATCTTCTCTAACCCCTTGCATTGGGCAGCTAGAAACAACCGTAAGATTAGATTGTAAGGTTCATCACCCCGTTACCCTGCTCTGCTGCGGACTCAAACCCAACCCAGGCTAAGAATCTAACCATCTAATTGTTCTACTGGCCATCCTTAGAGACCTGGCTGCATGTGTTCCAGTATGTCAGATGTCTTGCCCTGGGGAGCCCAAGGCTGGTCACAGTACTCCAGATTCAATCAGATTCAATCTCAGAAGTGATGACTGTGCTCAGGGATCTGGGAGGCCTTTGAGGCAGTTTCCTGTGGGATTCTGCCAAGCAGATCTCTGAATGCACTGGAATCTGTTGTCCTGAAGTCCAGGGTTTTTATCCTCCTATTCATCTTGCTCATTTTTCCTGGGGTCTTTAAACTGCAGCATCTAATGGGCTCTGTAGCAAAGGCTGCTGTCAACTGCTATGTCCCTGACTGGTTTTCCCTTGTGAGTAACAAGTTATGTACACAGATGCCATCACACACCTATGTATCTATATGAAATAAGTGTTCTTATGGGTAATCTAAATCACTAAGGATTTGATATGGAATAAATTTGCACATCAGTAGCTATCAAATAGTCCAAGAGCTGTATGAACAATTACATTTCACAGTCTTACCTCGCTACCCATACTCCTAATTCATTTGTGTTCAAGCAATATAAGCACTTCTCAGTATGTTACCTACTTCTGGTTTTGGGGTCCTATCATACTACAAACTAAAATATTTTGAAATTAACAGTGCAGTGATTCATTTATGTACTTTATTTAATCTTACAGTTTAGGTAAAGCTGTAGTGGTCTCAAGTTGTGCTTTGAGTAGGAAGTTACCTAGATGACCTCCTGTGGTCCTCTCCAACCAGTGTTTCTCAGATTCTTTTACTGAGACTTCTTATTTTAAGGAATTCTGTTACCTGTTATGGTCTTATTATAAGAAGAATCACAATTATTGCCCAGTGTCATGTGAAGGATGTCTCACAAAATATAGTGTAACTAGTTAGTGTTGTATAGAATACACAACTCTTAAAGTCCTAATTTTCTGAAATTTTCAAACTGTTGTAAACCTATTGTAAACCTAATTTTGTTCAACTCCTTTTCCATAAACTATATATTGTGTAGTTTTAAGATATAGTTGTAGTATATACTTTCATGTAGTGTTCTGAATCATGTCAGCCTCAGTGTGAGATGGTGTGGTTGTGTTATTGAAGGTTTTATATTTAGTTGACATTTTAATTGACATGATAAACACTTCAGAAGTCCTTCAGAAGCATCCAAATCCACAAGAAGAAAAACTTACAGTGTTTCTTTTGAGCAGCATTTTTCAAAAGGCTCATTATTTTATAACAACCCCTAGCAGTGGACTTAGATTCCTAACTTCAGACATCTACTTTGGGATATATTGGACCTTACTCTGTTCTGTATTATATTCATTACTGTATCCTCTATACGCATATTCTGTGACAAGCTGGATCTTTGTCATCCTGTTATATGGTGGTTTAATTTTATAGGTATGTTAGTATCTGTAAAACATCAGGAAATGTTTCAGCTCTTCGGACTTTCAGAGTACTGAGGACTTTGAAAGCTATTTCAGTAATACCAGGTAAGGAAAAAAATGAATTATTATTTGCCTCTTCGTTTCAGCAGAGAATTACTTTTTTACTAATTCCTCTCCTGTTCTTGTGCTGTCTGTCACTTTTTGTGGCAGTTAAAAGCATGCCAAGGTGTGACCACTTTGCAGTGTGTAGTAACGTTCAGCAGCATCTTAACAGAATATTTTTATCATCTTTCTTCAAAATTATTTTGATGAAGCAATTTTTTTTTAATTTTCTGCTCTTTTTTTCTCTCTGTAATTTTCCACCATCACTAATGTTCCCTATTTTTTACCCCAATACCTTTGTATTTTTACTTCTGTCTTTCCTGAGCAGTGCACCCCATCCAATAAGTTTTCTTAACATAATAATTGTTATACCACCATCTTTCCATTTTCCCATTATACTTCACAAGCTTAAGCTTCTATGGTTTATTTCTGAGAATGCTGGCCTCACAATATTGCTGAACTGCATTTTTTTTTTTTCTGGCCACAGCTGCAATTTGGATTAAGAATAATTATTTTATCAATACTATTTTGTTTATGTTATCCAGATATTTGTTATTTTTGTAAGCTGTGCCACTAAGTTAGATGTGAATGTATGAATTTCAGAGTCTACAACTCATTTGAAAATCGAAAAATGACTGTATAACCCATTGTCATGATATCTAATAACTGTCATTTCTATATAATTACAAGTGTTTTTTTTTCTTTTTTTTTTTTGCTATGGAATTATAGTAGGAATTGTAACAAGAGTGTTTAATTTTTAATGTAAATCCAACTGTCAATATTGTACCTTTTAGATACAAAATGGAGAACAGATTAAATGTACCTTTTTTTTCTTCCTTTCTTTCTTTTGAAAAGCATCTGCTAGAAAAAATCCTGGATCTCACTCTCTGCCTCTGTCATATTTCAAATTTAGTTATTCTGCCTGAATATGCATCTTCAGTTTATATATCGGCCCTTTTACCTTCCCAGTCTCATAAATGTTCTTGTCTTTAAACTGGTGACATTTGTAAGGTATTGTTTTCTAAATAGAATACCCTAGGGTCAGCAGATGTTATCCTTTATTGTAATGCATATTCAACAAAATATGTATCAGTTGTGTAATGTTAACCAATCACAAAAATCTCTCCTTACTCATTAAAATTCAGAAGAGTTTGTCAGATGCCATCTTAAGCTAGAATGCTCAACTTAGCAAAATTAGTGGTAGAAGGAAGTAAAAGCCAAATAAGTTTTGATTAGGAAACTTAAATAAAAAAGAAAATATATAGCTCATTATATGTTTTATTTTACCTAATTTAATACTGTGAAGATACAAAATGATTTACACTGATTTGTTTTTAACATACTTGCAACTCTTGTGTGTTGTCATAAAAGAACATTACTGCATTTCTCTTCTCATGTTGCATATTTTTAAATCTTATTTTTCTAGGTCTGAAAGTCATCGTAAATTCACTTATTGAATCTGTTAAGAAACTTACCGATGTGCTGATCTTGACTGTTTTTTGCTTGAGTATATTTGCTCTAATAGGCCTCCAGCTTTTTATGGGCAATTTAAAATTCAAATGTATCCTCAATTCTACTACAGTTGAAACGTACAATGACATTTTATGTAAGGATGCCAAGATATATTCACCAAATGAACCTGGTAAATTTTTATTCCTCCTTTTACGTAATCTGTATATCTTCCTATGTATGACTCGTTTTTCAGAGGTCTTAAAATATGGTTGCATGTGTCTCTCAAAAAAAGGCGTGTTCTTGCATTTGCACAAGTAGCAATATGAAATCTTTGGAACAACTGAATCAGAGACAGGTGAATCTGGAATCTGGGGAACGACTCCAGGAAAGCAGTCTATGTGATAGACTATGTGATAGTCTATGTGATAATATCTGTGTGCTGTAGGAAATGAGTATGTGAACACTCAGTTTAATTTGGAGAAGTTTAAGGCAACAACTTCAGATTGTATGATTATTTATTTATTTATTTATTTATTTTAATAGATATCTGCGCCAGAATGAATAAATCTTCTGAAATACTGCTCTGTGGTTTCAGTTCGAATCCCAAGTAAGTGAACAAAACAGTTTTAGTACTTCCCTATCTTCCCTATTTTTCCCCCCCAGACAGACTTTGGTTTTATTTTTGGTGTGAAGAAATGCTGTTGATTTTTCTGAAGGGTGGAATGTTTTTTTTTTTTTTTTTTTTTTTTTTTTTAAGCTCACTAAAAAGCGTATTTCCATTAAGAGAACAAATTAATTAAAATGGTAGGATATAGGCAATTACGTACGTGCTTTATTGCTAAGCATCAGTAACACAACAGTAATGTAGAATGACATAAAGGAGGAAGGGAACTGATCAGTAAAGAATGTGAGGTACTAATAAACCCTCCTCATCTTGGTGAATTATTTAAAAGTAAGCAAATTTTCAGTTTTCACCCCCTCTGTGTATTTCTTCACATGTATCCTGCCTGAGTGGATTGTTTCTGTCCAGTAAGACTATACCATGAATCTTCGACTAGACGAATGACTTTCCAGGGTTGTCTGGTATAAATCAGCCCTTCTGTCAGAGTTGTGTTGGGGAATAATGAAACTGGACATTGAGATGAACTGAGAAAATCCATATATAGTGTTGTGCATTGGGTGCTTTCAGAAACAATCTAATACTGCAAGCATGAGTATTGTCTAATGGTTCTTTTTTCGGTTAGTGGAGAGTGCCCCCAAAACTATACATGCTTGCAGATGGGGAAGAATCCAGACTTTGGCTACACTAGTTTTGACCATTTTGGCTGGGCCTTCCTTTCCTTATTCCGTCTGATGACACAAGATTCCTGGGAGCGTCTCTACAGACAAGTAGGTACTTTTTTTTACCTGTTAGGTTGATTTTAGACATGAAGTTTAGAGCTTTGTATCCCCTAGAAACATCTTCACCTGTTTTTTTTTTTTTTTTTTTTCTTTTTTTTTCACATTAACGATACAAAATTTGTTTTGAAACCAATGTAAACATTAAGGAAGAAGATTCAATTGGCTAAGTTCTAACAACTTCTGCAAATTGGATGGCAGCAATCTTTCCATGAGTGCTCATAGTTTTGGAAAGCACTCGATTTGTAGTTTAATATGTTAATTATGTAACTATCAAACGATTGGGGTATAGAGTAGGTCCAGCTAGTGAGCTCACTGTTGCTGCAAGAACAATAAGGACTTATGGACTCTGTTTCTCTCTTTTTAAATACTGACTCCTCACCAAACCTTTTGGCTCAGAAAAAACATACTTAAATTTCAGAGCATAGTTTGATAACTGGGATTAAAAAAATAAAGCCTTTTATATTTTATTGTTTTATTTTGTAACTTTTAAACTATTTTATATATATATAAACAATACAGAAATTGAAGAGATCTCTCTGGATCTCCTACATCTATGCCATGTCTGTGCTAAAAGGAAATTATCTTCTGCCTTGTTCTGTAGCTTTCATATGGTTTACTTGAACTTTTCTCTGGCAACCTTTATCAACCTTTATTAACTTTTTTTTTTTTTTTTTTTTTTTTTTAATGAATGCATCTGCAGATGACACCAAATTAGGTGGAAGTCTTGGTCTGCTTGAGGGTCAGAAGACTCTGCAGAGGGACCTAGATAGGCTAGATTGATGGGCCACAACCAAGCACATGATATTCAACAAGGCTGAATGCTGGGTGCTGCGCTTGGGTCATAACAACCTCATGCAGCTTGGGGAAGAGTGGCTGGAAAGTTGGCCAGCAGAAAGGAGCTAGGGCTGCTGGTCACCAGCCGGCTGAGCATGAAACAGTGGTATGCCCAGGTGGCCAAGAAGGCCAATGGCATCCTGGCCTGCACCAGAAATAGTGTGGCCAGCAGGACTAGGGAAGGGATTGTCCCATTGTATGCAGCACTGGTGAGACTGCACCTTGAATATTGTGTTCACTTTTGGGCCCTTCACTACAAGAAGGACATTAATTTCCTTAAGCATGTTCAGAGAAGAGCAACAAATCTGGTGAAGGGACTAGGAAATGAGACGTGAGGAGCAGCTGAAGTAATTGGGGTTCAGCCTGGAGAAGAGGAGGCCAAGGGGAGACCTCATCACTCTTTACAGCTACATGGAAGGAGGCTCCAGTGAGGAGTGGATATGGCACTTAGGGGCCTGGTTTGGGGTTTTGTGGCAGACTTGTAGTGTTAGGTGGGTGGTTGGACTTGGTGATCTTCAAGCTCTTTTCCACCTTAAATGGTTCTATGATTCTGTCTTCTTTCTGCCATTTCAAGGTCATATTATTTCATTTTCTGATGTTTCAGAGCTTAGTTTTGAGCCATCTCTTCCACTGCTGTTTAAAAAAAATTAAGAAAATGCAGTCTAATTACTGCTTCTTATTCACTAAATACACAACTTTCATTATTGTTTAGATAATCCTAGCTTTCCTCCTCTTTAATAAGTTTTAGTAATGTCTTCTGTAGTTAGCTATACATCTCTTTACAGATGAAGTAGCTTCTCATAACTTAAACTCTGATGATCATTTGTCTGATTTTCTTAGAGATATTTAATTTAATTTTAAGATTATTTTTTTTTCATTCTCAGCTGTACACAGTTTCATTATGAATGCTTAATGGTCTGTTACATGAAGAGAAAAATATTATATGATAGATAAGTTTTTAAGAGCTGAAATGTATTTACTTGTAGGCCAGATTTCTAGACCTTCTGTATAACCTAGGCCAGAGGTAGTGCTGTTGTTTAAAGAAAATAGCTCAATATCTTGACCTCTTGCATTGTATTGGAAGATAAATTTTTAGCTTCTAATTCTGTTGTAAATGTTAGTTTGTTAAGAATCTGTTATGACCTTTCCCTTTTCCTCACAGACTATCCGCACATCTGGGAAGAGCTACGTTTTATTTTTTATGGGAGTCATCTTTTTATGCTCATTTTATCTCTTCAATCTGATCTTGGCTGTAGTAACTATGGCGTATGAAGAGCAAAATAAAGCTACTCTTGCTGAAACACAGGCAAAGGAAAAATTACTTCAGGATGCTCATCAAATTCTAGAGAAAGAACAGGTTTGCAAATTATTTTATATAATATGTAATATGTGGTTCCTTTTGTTTTCTTCTGTTTGTGGGTTAGGGAAAAAAAGGTTCTTAAGTATGCATGATTCATACAATATATTCTCATATTTAATTTCTTTCTTTCTGTCTCATTATAAATATGTATAAACAATTCTTCAATACGAGCAAAGAGCATGAGTCCAGGTTACATCATATTTAGTTTTCTGCAGACCTGACACTGCATAATCAAACAATGGCTTTCAAGGCAGATATGTAGCTTTTGTAGTATATTATTTTACCTACAGCATAGGTACCTGCACCCTGTGGTTTGCCCTGTTCTTGTACAGTACCACTATGGCTGTGTACAAGAAATCCTTTCTTATATCCTTTGGATATAACAAACTTTTTGCTATCATTGTGTAGTCTGACAAAAGATGTATGAGTAAAGAGATATGCATCCATTGGAAAAGCTGACATTTCTTTACTTCTCTAAGACTGAAGTTAGAATACTGATGGTTTTCAGGATTATTCAAAAATAGATCTTTCTGAGAGCCGCTGTTCTCAGCTGTTCTCATGCCTCTTTTTGAATGATCACAGACAGAAGGTTAACTGATTGACAGGAGCAGGAACAGTCTTTGGACAGGCTAACGCTGTTAGTTCCACATTAATGTAAAAGGACATCCAGGACTGTGTTAGTTTGTTTCCTTTTGGTTTCAAGAGTTAATAGACACACTTCAGATTTCTACAGTGTTCCTTCTTCTTGGCACAGTATTGCCTAGATTCATTTGTACATTAGACCATAGGAAACCAGGGATCACTTTTTTCATTTTTTTTTTTAAAATTTATTTATTTATTTATTTATTTATTTATTTTTATTACTATTCTTAAGAAGTGAAGCTCAGCTGAGGCTACATATAGATTGAAAATAAGATATCATTTATCTTCTAACCTTTTATTAAAGATACTTCTAATTTGCTAATAATAACCAAAAAAGTCACACTTGTAAGAAGACTTGCATATATTTCCTACCAACTATCCAACTTCATCAAGATGAAATGTATCACCAGTGTACCAAATTCCTCCTACATAGCTGTAGACACACCTGTGATGTTTCTCTGTCTGAAATGCCAGGTTTTACTCAGGCTTTTCCTCCTTCCATCTTTCTTTCAAGAGGAAGAGTAGTAAAGAAAGATTTAGTATTTTAGGATTTAGTTTGAGCCCTGTGTCTTCTATAGTCATTGTGTTCAAGGTCAAAAGTGAGAAAAGGGGGAATAAACTGTACACCTGAAAATTCCGTAGTAACTGATAAATAACTTTTATCTTTCAGTCTTGTGAATAGTATTTTGTATCCCTACCTCTTTATGATAGTTTAATATTTGAAAGGTAAAAATTGCTAATGCAAAACATTTAGATAGCACAATAATTAAGCTGTATGTGGTCCTAGTCCATTCATTGGCATTTGCCTTGTATTAATAGACAGACTTTTTTCTGTTTTACAGATGTTGGCTGCTGGAGAGAGTGATAAGGCCTTACATGTCAGATCTGAAATGCCAGTTGCTGACTTAGAAAATTCAAAAGAAAAAGAGATGAAAGGAGAAAAACCCATTTTAAGACAAAGCCTAATTTTAGGTGATCATGGTGAAGAGGAACACATATTTTATTCACAGCCTTATCATTGCCAAAAGAAACTTGTAAGTATTCAAAATACAAGATAAATTCATTAGACTTGTATGTGATATAACAATTTGATGAGCAGAAAAGCTTTCTTTATTTGCATTTTTTCCCCTCTCCCTCCTTGCATAAAATGGATTTAATTTATTTTGTGGACCAATCTGAAAGTTAGATTTGGGGACCAAAGGGGGAAATCAAATGTGGGCTTGAAAGGAAAGTTAGAAGTGGCTGTCAGCATAGTTAAGACACACTATAGCCTGCTGCAGTTACAGCTGTGGTAAGATATGTCAGCATCTCTGTTGTGCTGCTTAAAGAAACATAGAAAATCCTTTTATTTTTCAGAACTTCCCTAATAATCTAACCTTTCTTTTTTGTATACAGCTAATTCTCTGTCCAAAATATTTAGCATTGGATTCAGTTCAGTATGACTACTTCTGATGGTAGGGGCATGATTCAGTTGTCTAAATATAAGCATCTAGTTCCATTTTAGATGTTCTTGAGTGGGCTGTACATCCTAGACAACTTTGGTGTCAGTGGCACATCTTCCAGCACTGTTGTATTGGGTTTACCTGGCAAGGCTTTGGTAGCAAGGGGCTGCAGGGGTGGCCTCTGTGAGAACAATCCAGCAGCTGCCCCATGCTAGATAAGGGCCAGTTTCAGCTGGCTCCAAAAAGGACCCACCACTGGCCAGAGCCAAGCCAGTAAGTGATGTTGTTTGTGCCTCTGTGAGAGCAGATTTAAGAAAGGGAAAAAAAATGCTGCACAACAGCAGCTGGGAGAGTGAGGAGTGAGAGCCAACCCTGCAGCCGCAAGGTGAGTGCAGCAGGAGGGCAGGAGGTGCTCCAGGCATGCAGCACAAGTTCCCCTGAGGCCTGTGAAGAGGCCCCTGGTGGAGCAGGCTGTCCCCCTGCAGCCCATGGGTCCCACATGGAGCAGATCTCCACGCTGCAGCCCATGGAGGAGCCCCCGGTGGAGCAGGTGGATGTGGCCTGGAGGAGGCTGCGGCCCATGGAGAACCCCCGCAGGAGCAGGCCCCAGGCCGGAGCTGCAGCCCGTGGAGAGGAGCCCACGCAGGAGCAGGGGGTCTGGGGGGAGCTGCCACCTGTGGGGGACCCGTGCTGGAGCAGTTTGATCCTGGGGATGGACCCCGTGGGACGGAGCCGTCTGGGAGCAGGTCTTGAAGATCTGCTGCCTGGGGGCAGCCCCTACAGGCTCAGTTCAGAAGGACGGCATCCCGTGGGAGGGACCCCGCGTGGAGCAGGGGCAGAGAGGGACCGTGAGGGAGCAGTGGAGACAAAGTGTCAGGGACTGACCACAGTCCCCATTTCCCCAATTCACCTTTGCCACTCACTCGGGGGAAGGAGGGAGAAGTGGGTGAATGGGAAGAAGGTGCTTTTGGTTTCTTATGTTTTCTCACTTCTCTAGCTTGTTAGTAATAGGCAATGAGTTTCTCTAATCTCCCTACACTGAGTCTGTTTTGCCCATCACAATTATTGTTGAGTGATCTCCATGTCCTTATATTAACCTTTGAGCCCTTTGCATGCTTTTTCTCCCCCTTTCCCTTTGACAAAGGGGAATGAGAGACTGTTTGTGGTGGAGCTCAGCTGCCCAGCTTGGTAAAACCACCACAACTGTGTGGATATCTCAAATACCTCATGGCATTTCAAAGGTTACTGAATTCCTAGATTTAGGCAACTGAATTGTGCTCCAGGTTTTTACTTGCAGGTGTCTACATGTAGTTTAGGTACTAAGCTCCCAGAGTAAAACTGAGATTTACTTTTTGGGCCAGATTGATACTGAGTGACATTGTGGTTGTCTCTTCACCATGTTACAACAACACAAGTCTTCACAATTATTGCATTCTTTAACAAGCAGGTATTGGCAAGTACTAGATTATCACGACTAGAAATTGGGGCAACTACTGGCAACTACAAGATCTGCTAAAGCTGACAACTCTTCAGTATGCTCTATTTCAATCGCAAAAAGAGGCTACAGATGCCAGGTCAAAGAGAAAAAGGCAGATCAGAGAGAAAGGACATCATCAGTTCCATAAGAACTTAAAGGATTGTCTTTCTAGAGCTTATTTCTATATTAAATCCCAGTTTGTCAGAGGACTTCTCATCACTAGTTATTTCATTCAGTTTAAGAGAGATGAGCAACAGTAAATAGTTCAGTGTTGATGGATGCTCTTAACCTTTCTAAAAACATGAGCACTGAAAGCTCAAAGGTGAACTCCAGAAAGAAGACTTTGGGAAGTTCAGGCAAAGAGGCATGCACATTTTTACAAGTTTATCTCTTTAGAGTGACCAAATGTCACAGAAAGAAATAACAGGACAAAATTGCCCTGGCAACTGGAATGTGATTTGGATAATCTAATTGGGTCTTTTAGATTCTGAAAAAATGCAGACAGAAAAAGTGAACACTTTATCACTATATTACAAATTCATTTTATATGTCTATTCTATGACTATCAGCTAAGTTTTGCTTAGCTTTGAAGTAATTAAAATATCAAAGAGACAAAAAGAAATTAATTAATAGTAAACCCCTATGGCCAAGGGTATTAGTTTCATTCCCTGAATAATGGTTTTATAAAATATGTTCATAAAAATCTTATTATGATGAAAGTCTGAAGTAATGATAGGACGTATCTGTAGTTACACCCCCCCCAAATAGAAATTAAATTAATTTTTGTGCTGAAAGAGAATACTAAGGTACTGTACATTATGATGTGGTCGGTCAGTAACTTCCTGCCAGCTGGTGGCTATAATTATATCCCCCCCTTAATACTTGAATCTTCCTCCTTTCTGTTTTTCTCTACCTTGAAGAGTCTCACCTACTCTTTGTAGCCTCTTGTAAAACTCTTTGTTTTACAACTATCTATTTATTTAGGCTTTAAAAACATGCATGTATTGGGATATACTGGGGAGAGGGGGGAAGGATGCACAGTTATTGTATCAGGAACTAAATCTTTGATTGTAATTTAGTGTATCCCATAGGATATCTGGCTGTTTCTCAGTGCATATCAGGAACAATGAGGTTAGCATTCTGTAACTTTAATGAAAACATAAGTAGTCCCATTTCTAGTTTTAAGCAGTTCAAGATTAGTATTCTTGATAGGCTTAATAGGACTGTGCAAACCAATTATTTTGACTCACTAAATAGCTATTATTAACATAAATTATTGTTTCTTAATAATAAAAATTCAATAACATTTTTTTAATTCAAACTGATCTTCAGCATTCTTTTTATGTGTTCCTTTTATCAAACACTGGAAAGATGGAATGATTTTTTTCCTTGATCTCCTGATAATCATTTTTACTTTCTAGAATAAGGATATACATTCTATAATGGCATAATTATTTTTGTTAAATATTTTCAGAAGGAAACAACTTCTTGAAGAATGTTAGTGGTTTTAATGAAATGTCCTTTCTCTCCACATGATTTTGTTGTTGTTGTTTTGTCTCACATTCTGTCAGCAAGGTAAGGCGTTATTGCAACATATGTTTAAAAATATTAATTGCATATTTATCTTACACTGTACGTAATTTTTTTATATTACCAAACATTTATTCATGTTCCCTGGCTATATTATCTTCTGTTGTTGTTCTTACCAAAGAGGCAGATCCTGCTGTCCTATGAATTGTCAATGGACTCCATTAATGATCCTCTTCGAAGACAGAGGTTAATGAGTGCAGCCACTGTTATTACAGATAATTTGCGTAAGTCATTCATTCTTCAGAGTTTTTTGTACAGTGCTTGAGTAACTTGACCTAAGAGATCAAAATGTCACAAACAATCTGCATTGTGTAGAAGTCACTGGGGGAAATCATGCTGTAGACAAAAGTGAATTTCAATAAGATAAATATTCTCATACCTCACATAACTCTAACTGTAACTTGAAATTACCAAAGGTCATTCACATCTGATCAATAAAGTCACTGGGGTCTGTGGATGAGGGGATAGCAATGTTGTCATTTATCTTGACTTTAGCAAGGCTTTCTGCAGTATTTTGTCTCTGTTGGGATGTTAAGGTCTTCATGAGTGGGCAACCAGCTGATCAATGAACTGGTTGGGTTCTTGGGCTTTGAGAATCTGGTGGATGTGTTGTATTATACTTTGGGTCAGGTAACAAAGGGAGTACTGCAGTGTTGTATTCTATGATCCTTTTTGTCCTTTCATCATCATTAGTGATCAATGACAATATTTACTCTTAAAATTTGTGGATGACACCAAACTGAGGAGGAACAGTTGATGCACTGGGCGTAAGAGCTGCCATCTAGAGGGATGGGCTAGTTCAGCCTGGAGGTGAGAAGGTTTTGAGGGTTTTGAATATCAGTCTTCCACTATGTAGGACAATGTTTCCAGGAAGATAGAGGTGGGCTCTTCACAGTGGTGCACAGTAGGAAGACAAGACACAACAGACATACTTTGAAAGAAAAGAGCTTCACACTATTTATAAGGACAAGCTTTCACCATGAAGACAGTCAGACTTTGACATGAGCAGGGGGTTGGACCAAGATATGGGAGAAAACTTTCTTCATTTTATCCTGGATTTTTTTTTACAATGCATGCTGCATCTGTGACTATGCAGGTACAACTGACAGAAAAGATAATCTGGGTAATAAACATATGAAGAGGTGGGTAATATCACCTGTTTCTGTAATTACAAGATTTGTTGATGATAATCTTTAAATGGCCTGTGACTAGTTTGTGTAGAATGGATGAAACTATTTTTTGTATCATGCTATTCTGCTCACAAGTTTGATTTTTTATCTCAATCTTTTCTATGATTGATTGTCTTTTTCTTCATACAATGAAATTCCACTCAATATTACTAATGTCACTTTCCCTTTTTTGTCATTTAGAATTGCAGGAGTCAAAGCTGAAATTCCCTTTATTTTGGAAACGTTTTGCTCAAAAGTATCTTATATGGAATTGTAGCCCATTCTGGAGATTAGTCAAAGAGAAGGTGAAATTAGTAATTTTGGATCCATTTGTTGATCTCATAATCATGATTTGCATTATAGTGAATACTTTTTTCATGGCTCTGGAGCACCCTGATATGACACCCCTTTTCAAAGACATGATTTATATAAGTGACAAGGTAAGTTAGTACTACTGTAGAGTGAATATGGAGGTATTGCCCCAGACCGACTGGGTCAGCCTCATAAGATGTATTTTTTCTGTGACTTTGTAGTGAATTTCTTTTTCCTCTTCCCAGGTCTTCACCCTGATTTTTGCAGCAGAAATGATCTTGAAAATCATCGCTCTGGATCCTTACTACTACTTTCAGCAAAAATGGAATATTTTTGATAGTGTAGTTGTTATGGTGGGCTTAATAAGTTTTAATGCAAATCTGTCATTTTTCAGGCTGGTAATCATTTCTTTATTCTCTTTTTAAAAGTGCCCATGTTGTATAGATTTGTAAAAACATTACAGTGAAATACCCTCAAATTATTTTACTGGTGAATCTATTAAATCTCTTTGTAAGTGAATAGTAAGCCAACATGGATGTTAAATTAGAATGAATATTAAATGAACATTAAAAAATACATTTAATATATTTATTATACTGTGTATATTGGATACTACAAATCCTCTGGCGCAGTGCTCCCCCTTAGAGATTTGACTTTGCAGAAAGTTCATCAGTGTTCTATTTGGTCTATACGATGGCACTGATCAAATACATTTCAGATCTTCAATCAGGAAAATACATTATCTGAGAGAGTTTTCATGAGCTTAAAGACAGCAAAGGTTCCTTCTCTACATAACTTTTCCTTTTGGGTTGAGAATTGTAAAATAGTGTGGCTTTCCTCAAGGCTTAGGTGTAGAAGTAGGCTTTCCACCATCTTGGGTAAAAGGACTCTCTCTCAGATATCTATGTATAATGCCACTTTTTTCTATACCCTTGCAGTGTATTCAGAATTATATATGCTAAATTTACTAATTATTTTTAATATTCTTCTTAGCTTTTCAAGAGTCATCACACCTGGAAAGTCACTTGAATTCTGTTTGTTCTTTTGTATTGACTGAGTTTAACAGCTCAGAATTCTAATTTGACTTAAAAAGTCCCTTTTAATCATGAGGGTGTGATGGTATATATCCCATCCATTTTTCCAAGTCTGTTGTGTGAAACAGAAAAAATTCTTCCCATTGTGATTTGATTATACTTGATGTAGTCCAAAAGGCAGTCATTTCATAAACCTCGTCCAAGTACCTATTAGCTGATTATAACTTTTAGTAGCTGTAGTACTGTGAGTAATACAAATGAACTTACACATGCTGTTATTTAACACGGCATGAACAATTTGAAAGCTTGCCTGAGCAGTTCTCCATCCTCAGCAATATTAACCATTTGATCTTAAGCACAGTACTTTTGGATTAGAACAGTTATAAACCTTTATTTGGGGGACAAATTATGACGGTCTTATTGGATATGGTCTTTACTGAAGTGAAGACAGCAGGATATCTTTTTGTGTTTGTGTGTTTGTGGTGTGCTATCTGTGCAGTGTTCTGCTACTCATTGTTCTCTTGTGTTTTACTTGCAGCTCAGGATCTTCAAATTGGCAAAGATGTGGCCAGCCTTAAATACTCTTATGAAAATAATTCTAAACTCAGTTGGTGCTCTGGGTAACCTCACTCTGGTTTTGATTATCACTGTATTTATTTTTGCTGTAGTAGGAAAGCAGGTTTTGGGAAAATGTTATGAGACTAACTTCTCAAAAATAAATACAGACAGTAATTTACGCTGGCATATGAAGGATTTTTGTCATTCATTCCTGGTCATATTCCGAATATTATGTGGAGAATGGATTGAAACCATGTGGGAATGTATGGAAGTGGCTGGAGAAGGTCTGTGTCTTCTCATTTTCCTGCTAGTCCTGGTGATAGGAAACTTAGTGGTGAGTTTCAATCTATTTTTCAGTTTCTACTGAATGCATTCAGTTACATTTGCATCTTTTTTTCCCTGAGACAAACATAATTCAAAGAGTATTCACATTATTTTATTTTCTGGATATTAGTTAACATATTTGGTTTTGGTTTTATTTTTTTCTTTCTTTTTTTTTCTGGCTTTCTCACACAAGAGTTAGCCAATAATCAAAATACACAAAATGATTAATTCTGCCAAAGTATGGAATTGCAGCACTTTTAATAATTTGGTGAGAATTTGCTTTCTTCATCTGTTGAATTGCTGTGATCAAATAACCAAATTGCTTTTAATGCTTACCAATTTATCCGTACAGTATCAAAAGCCTACAGTACCGAGGTTTTCTAGTCTGCTTGACTGATAGTCATTTTAACATATGTTGTGAGCTAGTTTATTCTTCCTGCCTGCCTATCTTGCACATATACTTTTCTCTCAACTTTTCACAATCTTCTGTCCTTAAGAAGCGTTATTGGATTTTGTTTATAATAGCTGCAAATATATAAAACCCATTAAGTACTGGATTTGTTAGACAATGCAATAAAATTTCATAAAAGACTGGGGTAAGTCATCAAGAAACTACCTAGTCTGTTTCTATACTCCAGTAAAGGATGAGTTATGCCTTAGTCCTGTTTTTAAAAGTCTCACTAATGCAATCTTTTTGTTGTTCTTAACCCAGAACGTTTTTCTGCAAAGCACAGCCTTGTTCAACAACTTAACATTGTTTGAAAATATTATGTTTTCTTTTGCCTGCAGTAATCACATTTTTTTCCCTTATCTTTCTTCCCAAGAATCTCAAACTTTCTGGAAAATTCAGCATTTTAGTATACTCCCCCTCACCCCCAAGTAGATGCTTTGGTAAAATACTCTACTACCATGAGCAGTCAGCATAAATCTTCTTATGCTTGGTTTATTGGTCTATACCAGATCTCTTTTGATTGCGTTACTATTAAAATTTATTTTTGCCCGCTGTTTTACAACCAATTTACCTCCTTGTACATTATGGATATCAGAACATATGAAATTATATTTTATATACCCCCCCCCCACACACACACACACTTCCTTCCTTTTTCTCCTGTCTTTCCTTCCTGAAGAAGCCATAACATACACAATTAATTTCCTGTTATAATAGCAAATAATATAATTACTGTGGTTGATGAAAAGAGAGAGTGAGATTTTTAATCTAAGGAAGGTTTGCTGAAATGTTATTTTTCTTTGTTAGAAGCAGCAGTGTCTTCAAGTTACTTTATCTGCTTTAAGGTGCTCAACCTATTCATTGCCTTGCTGCTGAGTTCGTTCAGTACCGACTCCTCAACGGGTCAAGAGGAAGCTGAAAAACAGACTAAATGTCAGATTGCCATTGCACGGATTCACAAGGGCCTGCAGTCTGTGAAAGAGGGAATTTTGGATAAATGTGGCAAAATAATGAAAGGAAACCTCAAAACAACAGCCAAAAAGAATTCTTTGGTGAAAACTTCTACCCAAGACCTAGAAGAAAATAGCTATCCCATGACAGATGTCACAAAGGATATAGACAACAGTTTTTTTGACATTGGGTATTACAATACTGAAGAGAGTTCTTCAGTACCAAGGAAATACGAAGAATTTTCAACTTACCATAGTACCTGTGTTCCCATTGCAGTAGCAGAGACTTACACCGATGAAGGTGGTGATAATCAGAGTGTGTACACAGAAACTGAATACAGAAAACGGGTAAGAAATGCTAATGTTTGAAAATTGATTGTAACTTTGAAAAGCTAATACAGTCTTGAAGATTCAACAGTAAATGCTACCCACAACCAAACATGTGAGCAGCAAACTCAGA
Organism: Oxyura jamaicensis; assembly: GCF_011077185.1. NCBI lineage: Eukaryota > Metazoa > Chordata > Aves > Anseriformes > Anatidae > Oxyura > Oxyura jamaicensis. Next base: position 5,723,182 of record NC_048894.1, read on the forward strand.
TGTAGCAACAGGCTGTGATTACTATACTGTAATTAGATTAGCTTGTTAATAAATTTTATGTAAATAAATTTTATGAACATCTGTTGTGGTATGACTGTGGTATGACTGTGAATCTGATATGCTTTAAATCTATGAGAACAGGTAGTTGGGCTCAAAATGCAGTTACTTAACATTATGGCAAGGCCAAAATGTCAAAAGCAGATGCTGGATTTGGTTGGATTGTCAGTGTCTAGCTGGAATAGTGGAAATGCACTTCCTAGGCTTTTGGTTGCAAGAGAAGGTATTGTCAATGGATACCTCTGGACAAATTCTCAAATAAATTGCTGATCACCTTAGAATCACCAGTGGCTATTTGAAATATGTTTTGAGTTGGATTATGTATCATGTTAGGAGTTACGTATTGCCTGGCTTTTGTTTTGGCAAAAGGACTGAAAGCTGATCGGGATCACTTAGCTCTTCCTCTTGGAGCCAGAGACTGTTGGGGTGCAGCTGCTGAGGCCGAGCCATTTCATCAGAACTTAGTATGTTGGCTGCAGGAATCCACCAGTGGGATAAATGTATACCTTGAGAAATTATACATATCCACAGGATAACTACAGCACCAAAGTGTTTCACACTGAGGAAGAAAGTATTATTTTATGTGCCTTTAAAGGATATCATTTAATTCTCTGTAATAAGACAGACATGCTAAGTTTTGTGAATGCTTTAGATTCTGTTAAAGAATTTTAACTTTCAGAATGACTCTCAGGAAGAAAAAGGTAGAACGTCAATTGTTTTGCATTATTTCACTCAGGGAGACAGATTAAAACGTAGAGAGCAGTGCCAGAGTTCAAGCAGCTTCAGTCAGATTTCTGGGACTTCAGAAACTCTAAGTTGCTTTTCGGAAACGCACCAAAAAAAAGGACAAAATGAGGTATTCATAACTTTTGTCATCTTGTGGAATATGCTAGAGATGAAAGTTGTCTCAGTGGTTCTCTTATTCAGAGATGACAGGACAAGTAGTTTCCAAACAGTAACAAGTGTAATTCATGCTGTAGATGGTGCATCTCTCAGAGGTAATACTAGTTTAAAACATAGGGGTTTGTGTCTCATGAACAGCTGTGGCTACCAGTGTAACTTAACTGTATTATTTTCTACAAAATAATTGAACAGAAATTAAACAAGGAACACATTTTCTTTAAATTCATGTGATACTCTTCAGTTTTATGGATTTTTGCCGTCATCCTTCGATGCAAAAATTTGTTCTCTAGAAATGGTTCCCCAAAAAAACATAGTTCTGGTGCAGAAACTTTAGCTTATTCTAATGAAGTGCAGTTCCACATAAAAAAAAAGGTCATGGCTTGCTTCCAGAAAATTAAATGGAAGTTCAGTAACATTGGATCACTTTTATATATATATATATACTTTATTTGGATCAGAGGGGAGTTTCATTTATGTAGAATATGGTGACTTTATTAAGGAAAAACAAATAAATTCTCTTCTTTGCCTTTCTTCTGTGCAGAGATTTGATGTTGGTAGCTATTCTGAAGCCAGCACTGTGGATCCAGTTGCTCTTACGGACATATTTTCCCAGCCTCAGAAATCACACCTACCTAAGCCCTGTTTTGGTGAAAGTAAGAATATTTTATTTATCACAGTGACACCAAATGAACAAAGGTATCTGTTTGGAACATTTCCAAATTGACAGATACTGTTTGCCTGAGACACTTATTTGTACACATAAAAACTCAAATAAATGTAACTGATGCCAGCACACAACAGAGGCAGGAGTGGGATGCCTGAACACAGGCATAGTACCATGTGAAATGTCTGAGAGTACCAACAGCAACTGCATGGGGGTGGCAGAAATGACATAGGATATCCCAAAGGGCCTAAAACGAATCTAAATGCATGTGTTTTGACGGCAAAATGCCATCTTTGGAGTGTGATTCGGTCTTACATTGAGACACCAGACTGTAGGTATTTGTATGTGAATGAGGGCATTTAAACACTTCTGAAGGGGTAGCTGGAGGTCACCCAGGATATTCATCTTGGTACCTGGTATCTGAAGAGGCACACGTCAACTGAGTTTGTCTCAGCTCCCAGTACAGTGGGTAAATATCCAGTCAATACAACTAATGGAATTTAGAAGACTGTACAGCTCAACCCAGGGTGGACACCTACATCTGATTGCCTGAACTGCTCCAGAGACTACATTGATTCTGATGTTTCAATCCTGTTGACTTGAGAGATGAATGAAGAAGGGTGTTTTGGGAGCAAAATAGTGAACAGAATGTAGTTGTAACACCTCTGTAATGCAACCAAGTGAAATAATCAGTAGAAATAATAATTTACTAAACCACGAGTAAGGTAGTATCTTTTTTCAGATCAAAAAGAATAAATGCAGAGAATAAAATAAGCATTTTATATATATATAGAATTAATAACATTTTAGATGAAACCCTTGCAGAGGGGCTTGTCTGCACAAAAGCATCTCTACTTTTTCAATGTACGAGATATGTTCTATTAAAAGAGATTACTGCTCTCTACAAATTCTGTCTTTTCTTTGGCTGTAGAACTTTTCAGCAACAATGAACATTCATCATCCTGCAATTTCTGTGGCTCCATATTTTCCATGAAACCAATATGCTGTTCTTTTTCTTTTCAGGTTGTGTTGAATGTTCTCCGTGTTGTGCAGTAGATATCACTAAGTTTCCAGGCAGCACTTGGTGGAAATTTAGAAAAACCTGCTACAAAATTGTCAGACATAGCTGGTTTGAAAATTTTATCATTTTTATGATAATATTGAGCAGTGCAGCACTGGTAAATTTAATTTAATTTCTCAAAATTTGAATGAACGGTTGTCAGTAAGGGAAAGGCATCCTATTGTTTCATTTATTTCTTCTTCTATTCTAGATGAGAATATAATAAATGTATGGTTTGGTAGTTACAAGGTTCTCCTGCATTTGTCTAAGATACTTAAATGGATGGAATCATATTCTTCTTCGCAGTTCTTTATGGAACTACTTGCGTGTTTAACTGGGAGGCTAAACAAAAGCTTAAAAAATGGTTTACCTCCAAAGCTGTAAAGCAGACTAACTGCTCAATAAAACATTAGATTCAAAATCATCCAGTTATTACGATTATCAGAATTTAAAAGTGAAGATGGCTGTAAACTGATAAGCTGACCTAATGTTTAATTGCTAATCTGATTGTGTCTGTGCCTACTAAAGAATAAGGTAATTTTTATTTGATTTGAAAACATATTCAGTAAGTTTACTGAAAGCAGTTTACTGAAGTGAGAAAGGAAAGCGAGTTATTATTTAATGTACTATAGGACCTAAGTTGAACACGAAAACATTTGGTGTCAAGATGCAAAATAACAAAACAATAATTATTTATTTTAATCAAAGACTTCTTGTGGTGTTGAGAACTTTAATGTTCCTAAATCCTGATGTCTTCTTGCAAAAGGGGACTTGCCCACTTTCTGCTAATTTATAAAGTTGTTTCCTGATAAGGAATTTCCTGAACCAGCTAGAATGAAGGGATATTGTATCTTCAGGCATGTCTGGAGTTTGGAAGTAAATTAAGTAAGATGGTGGTCATAGAAAGAATGCATAGAAAAGTACATGGTAAGTGCTCAGAGCAAGGAAGAAGTTAGCAATGAGAAGTTTTAAAGAGCATCACTACTAATGAGTGGGTAGTTTGACTAATGGATGGAGATGAAGGTAGCCAAGGTGACAGTGAAAATAACAAGGCTAATTATCAAAATTGCTCAGTAAAAAAAGGTAGAAAATAGTAAATAGGATAATGTACATGAATGCTGGGAGTTCTCAATTACCTACAGTCAAGTTACCAGTCTTGTGATCACAGTGACAGTTGCTCTGCAGATTTTTCTCCTAGTCACACTAAAATTGAATGACCACTGTAGGGGGAAGCCACATTGGACACTCACCAGATGTCTTTTTAAAGAAGGGTAAAACATAAATAAGCCAAAGTATGTGATTTTCAACCCATTTGAAAATGAGAATGTAGTTATTTTACAATTTCATTTTTTACTTCTAAGTATAAAACTAAGTAGGTGTTGCCAATATTTTAACATGAAATGCTTATAATAAACCAAACTGTATGTTCTTGTGCAATATAAAAATAATTTGCCTTAAAACTACTGAACAGTTTTAACCTGAAAAATTCTGAAATTCCAGGCATTTGAAGATATTAACCTTGAAAAAAGAAAAACAATTAAAATGCTCCTAGAGTATGCTGATAAAATATTTACTTACATCTTTTTTATGGAGATGCTTCTGAAATGGATAGCTTATGGTTTGTACAGCTATTTCACAAATAGCTGGTGTTTGCTTGACTTCATCATTGTATGTGTAAGTATTATGCTCAACTTGTATTATAATTTGAATTTTGATATTTTGTCTTAAAAACTACATGTGAAATTGGATTATGATTAAACGCAAGTGTAAAAGACAGATCAAAACTGAAAAGAATTGCATTCAAAAGTGACTGTAAGACAAATTTAAATGGAAATTGTACATAATAATTAGAAATTTCTTAAAAAAAACAACCAAACAAAAAAAATTCTACCTTTATCAAGTATTACTGCTGTTGAGGACGATATTGGTACACACCTATTCAGCATATAGCAAGAGTGTAATTAGCAATCAGATATAAAATTAAAGGAGGTTAATTAGATATGATAGAAAAATGTGAAGGTGCTGGCAGCTCCAGCATTTAGAAACATTTATTCTGAATCCCAAAAAATTTAAATAATGAATTATTGCCATATAAGAACAAAGTATTTTTTTCAACAATACACCTGGAAGATACTGAAATTAAATAGTTTAAAATAAGGACATCTAAATAATTGGCTTCCAAGAACATCAAAGTAGCTGTTTGATAAGCTCTCTGAATATTTAGCATTGAAAGTTGTCAATACTAAGAAATTTCATCAGAAAAATCAATACTATGACTATTTAAAAAGAATATAAAGCAATTACTGTAGCATTTATAGATCTGTAATTTTCATGGCAATGCTGACCAAAACAGAGGAAAACATGAAAATGTCAAATGGCTAGACAATAAGATAAAAAATTTTAATAGGAAGGAAGAGGCAAGTTATGAACTGGGGTGGAGGGGGGGGGACAGGACCCTAATTGTTGAAAGATTTTTTCCGTTCATTTTCTGTCTTATGAAGATCTAAAATCAAGACTGGATGTCTTTTTAAAAATGTATATTTTTTTTCCTAACATACTATCTTAAGTTGTAGTCATAATGGGGAATTACTGGATACGCTTCTGAGAATAATTGTAAAGAAAATGAGAATAATTTATCTGAATAATTCTTTCTAGCCTTCTTAGTGTATGACATAGTTACCAATAGTTACCAATTTGGTTGTCGTACTGGAATTTTGAAGTATTATATGAACTGATTTTGGAAAAAAAAATAATTGGAATGAAAAAAATGTCATTATTTGAAAAATGTCAGAAAAGAATAAGGTAAAATTCTATCATAATAGCTTTAAGTGTATATTTTTTGCATTTGAATTATTGGTCAAGAATGCTATCACAGTAAGTCTGTGACTGTCTACTGACACAAATAAAACAACTTTTTTATTTTATGCCAGTTAATAATCTGTTTCAATTCATTTAACACAGCTTTCATTCGTTTCCTGGGGACTAAAATCTGTTTCCCAAGACAAATTACTTTGTTCCCATGGGAGTGCCCTGAAATCCCTCAGGACGCTGAGAGCGCTGAGGCCTCTTCGAGCTTTGTCAAGATTTGAAGGGATAAAGGTAAGAATATTAGGAGCGGTGTGTATATTTTGTAATAGCTGCTTTCAAAAACATAAGAACTTGACTGGACATGACCCAGAGCAACTTGATCTAGGTTGGAGCAGCTGATGTGTTTCTAGTGTATTATGTATTTCTGGTGAATATTATACAAGACCATGATAAAAGGCTTGGAACTTTCTCATAATGATAGCAATGAAACATTTCTACAGTGGTTATTGTGTGAGGTTCATTTTGATCTGGAGGGCAAGCTGGTGTTCTCTTACAAAACTCCTCCAAGATAAATAAGGATTATTTATCATGTTGTAGTATATGCAGATCTTTCTCCTATATTTGCTTTTTAGAGTCCGTAGCTACAACAGACATTTTTTTTTATGTATTTGATTTACTCAAGGATAATTCTGGCTGCCATCTGTTTTACTTCCTCAGAATGACAAGATAGATACCACAGAATTACATACTAAGACAAGCTTGATGTTGGGCTGAAGGCTGGCTTTAAATGTCATCTGCTAGTTTTTATATGGGTGAGAATCTGCCATAGATAGAGAAGAAAAAATAATTGTTTTTGTTGTTTTGTTGTTGTTGTTTGTTTGTTTGAGAATATGCTCTATTGAATGTGAAAAAATCATTCTTTTCATCCATTTTATTTATTTAAGGTTGTTGTGAATGCACTCTTGGGAGCTATCCCCTCGATCCTGAACGTTTTACTCGTCTGTGTTGTCTTCTGGCTCCTGTTTAACATTGTAGGAGTAAAACTACTTGGAAAAAAGTTTTGGAAATGCACACTGAAGACAGGAAATATCAGTGAAATTAAAAACAAAACTGACTGTTTAAAAAATAGTGGAACATGGGTGAATAATGCTGTAAACTTTGATCACGTTGGAATGGGATACTTGGCTCTTCTCGAAGTGGTAAGTTCTCTAAGAACATGCTCAGTTTCAACTTCGTTAAGGAAAGAGCAGCCCAACCACACGATGCTACTGCATTTATCTCACTGAAATTGGGCATTTTTTTAGCTTAAATAAATATTTCTCATATCTATGAGCTGCTCAGATCCTCATAAAGAACACTTCAATGTGTGCATCTTTGTGTTAAAATCAAGCACACTGTTTCATGGCTTTTTGATTTTGTTTTAATTTTGATAAGCACACTAGGCCTGAAACAATCTGATTGTTATTGGATTTAAATTAGTCTCATTTTCTTTAGACTAAAAGTTAGTCCCACATTGGGTAAGAGAGAAGGAGCACGGTGGTGCTTTTTATATTGTCTGCTATTATGTAAGTCATGAAGAGTATCGATGCTAATTTACTGATCTTCCCAGTACCACAACAAAGGAGACAGAAGCACTTTCTAAAGTGGTTGTTATCCTCATGTCCTGTCTAGATTAAGTTCTTTGCCCTACACCCTCCACAGGCTTTTAGAATTCTGCAGAATGGCTAAAAATTGCAGGAAATCATCATTTGCTTTTCAACTTAAACTTGTTTTCTTCCTTTTTGGATATATTTGCTAATTAAACTGAAACTTTTACTGTTTTCCAAGAAGTACAGAATTTACAAAAAGCTCAACTTAGAGTGAACTATAAAAGACGTTTCACAGGATTCACACCCAATTTTTTTTTGAAGGACACGGTATTTTTTTCTTTTACTAAACTCCAGTAAATCATACAGCCAAGCAGATCTTTAGAACATTTTTTATAGTACTCTGCTCACTTTTCCTCAACAGTTAACAAATTTATAATTGTTCAACCAAAATTTTTAGGTTATTTTATTTTAATGAGAATAAAATTAATCATGCAATTGTTTTTAGGCGACTTTTAAAGGTTGGATGGACATTATGTATGCAGCAGTGGATTCACGTGAGGTACGACACTAAAATGAAATGAACTTATTTTTCCTTCCCTTCTTTACTTTTTCATACATACAATTCACTTTTTCAGCTTTGTTTGCATTATCAAGTCAGAAATACATGCAGATGAATGCTTCAAGCTATGTAGTGAAAAAATAATCCTGAGAATACCAAATGCCTGAAATGTAGATGAAAGAAAATTGGTCAAAATAGTGATGCCACACAAAAGCCTGCCTACTTTATCAAGAATGCAAGGGCAAGTCCTTTTTTGGAAATAGAATTGAGAAGGTCTTGGAAGCATTATGCCTCTGAAGCAAATTTCCTTTTTTTTTAAAAAAAAAGTATACAGTAGCATTAAAAGAGCATGCATGTTTAGCAGGTATTTCTAGAGGTTTCTTCCCTATGTTTGATACTCTTACTATTTCTTCCCCATTTCTGTGTGCTGTTTCTCATTCTCACTAGTACAGTATGATTTAACTTTTTACATGTTTAATTTAATTGCCTTTTCCTTATTCATGCAAACACTAATTGTGAAGTGGCTGCTAATTAAAAATAAGGTCATTCCTTGTAGGGCTTTTCAAGTGAGCTGGTATTTTAAAAATGCTTCTTGTCTGGGATAGCATTCGGGAGGATGACAATTCACCGAATTGTTTTAGCCTGAGTTGTTTTTCTCATCTAGGTGTTCACAGTATTCCTTCTGATTGGAACTGATTATCTATTATTTAAGAGTAAGAATTTTTGCTAGAGCAAGGTTTATGCATCTTCATTTGTAATTATCTTTACATACAGTCACAAGACAGAACAAGACAATTGTTCTACTTGTACATGTAAATAAAGTTTTAAATATGCATAAATAATCTATCAATCCTGACAATAAAAAGGTTGGTTGTTATAAGTTTTGGAAATGACAAAGCTGTTACTATCCAGTTTTTACTAATATTGTTTTCCTGTTTGGAATTTTTTTTTTAACAGATAGATGAGCAGCCAAGCTTTGAAGCATTCTTACCCATGTACTTTTTTTTTGTGCTTTTTATTATTTTTGGATCTTTCTTCATGCTGAACCTTTTCATTGGAGTGGTTATCAGCAATTTTAACAAACAAAGGAAAAAGATAAGTACTGTATGAACTAATTTAGGGTCTCTTGTAATCCTGATTTGATTAACTGTATGCTTGTTTGACACCTAGATATCTAACATTTTCAGATAACTATTTGACTGGAGAAATTTAAAATAAAATTTAGTCTTGTGTTTCAGGTTTTCAAAATAGGATTCTTGTTGCCAGCTCATTCTTAGGCATTGTTTGGTAGTTTTCCTTCATTTAGTAATTTACCTGTAAATCCTGTTTACATGATAGGTCCTTCTTTTTGCTCTAAGTAGGGAGTAGGGAGTAGATCGTTTTAGAGAAGTTAAAAAAAGTGTTATACAGACTTTGCTACAGCAGACTGGAATTCTTTTCTTCTGCTTTGAGGATTAATTTTGGAGAACAGAATAACTCTTTGCTGAGAGTGAACACCTAACCCATGTGGTAAGGATAGTCAAAACCCATGACTGCTAACAGGAGAAGTAGCCACTGCTTTCCTGGTAAAGAAACTTGAAAATAGAATCATAGAATCATAGAATATTCCAAGTTGGAAGGGACCCATAAGGATCATCAAGTCCAACTCCTTGCACCGCACAGGTCTACCCAAAAGTTTAGACCATGTGACTTAGTGCACAGTCCAAACGTTTCTTAAATTCATACAGGCTTGGTGCGGTGACTACTTCATTGGGGAACCTGTTCCAGTGTGCAACCACCCTCTCAGTGAAAAATCTCCTCCTGATATCTAGTCTGAACTTCCCCTGCCTCAGCTTCACCCCGTTCCCACGGGTCCTATCACTGGTGTTTATGGAGAATAGGTCACCTGCCTCTCCACTCCCCCTCGCGAGGAAGTTGTAGACCGCAATGAGGTCCCCCGTCAGCCTCCTCTTCTCTAGGCTAAACAGGCCCAGTGACCTCAGCCACTCTCCATACGTCATCCCTTCTAGGCCCTTCACCATCTTCGTCACCCTCCTATGGGCGCTCTCCAACAGTTGAATGTCCTTTTTGTACTGTGGTGCCCAGAACCGCACACAGTACTCAAGGTGAGGCCGCACCAGTGCAGAGTAGAGTGGGACAATCACTTCACTTGCCCTACTAGTGATGCCGTGCTTGATGCACCCCAGGATACGGTTGGCCCTCCTGGCTGCCAGGGCACACTGCTGGCTCATATTCAACTTGCTGTCAACCACGACCCCCAGATCCCTCTCTGCGGGGCTGCTCTCCAGCGTCTCATCTTCCAGTCTGTATGTACAGCCAGGGTTGCCTCGTCCCAGGTGCAGGACCCGGCACTTGCTTTTGTTAAACTTCATGCGGTCTTCATGTGGACCTGGAACAGGTCTTAATCAGAACTTCTTCTAAATTAGCTACATTTTAAAAATCTGGTCTTCAATAAAGTACTCTACAGATTAATTTACTGGGGTTTTAAAAAAATTCTGTGGCGAGTTCCATGCCTTCTCCCTAGAAAGAAAACAGATAACCCTTTGTTAAAGCCCATGAAACACTGCTTGCTTTCTCTCCTCATAGTATTTAGATTACCTATTATTTTTATTCAATAAGAAATTGAAGGAATAATCTTGGAATGGAAAACACAGCCAGAGAAAAGAAACAGTTAGCCTTCCCAGGTACACTTCAGCTTCTTTGTGCCAGAAGATAATACAAAGCATCTGGAGCCTTATTTATTATCCATAAATATGTTGACTGAGTTCTCTTCAATTGAGGTTTAATCAGTCCCTGATTCATTTAGGGACTGAATGTGCCCAGAATATTAAGGGCAATTGAGTCAATTAATCCACTTGGAAGTCTTAAAACCACTAAGCATTTTGCTCATTAAAAATATACCACAAAAGCGTACTGACAGGAAGTTTACAAGTTCAAGGTGCATGTTTGGAAAACAGAATCTCCGTAGGATCAATTTAGTTATTTCCATATGTTGACTTACACACAAAGTGTGAAAGAAGTACTGCCTTAGGTAGAGATAGATTTAAGAAAAAAAAAAAAAAAAAGGTGCATAAGAAATTCTCTACACCAGAATCACTTGAGGTGATTCTCCACCTCTACTCTGATCTCATGAAACCCCTCTGGAATGCTGTGTTCAGCTCTGGGACCCCAGCACCAGAAGGACAGGGAGCTATTAGAGTGAATCCAGAGGAGGCCACGAGGATGCTCAGAGGCTGGAGCACCTCTGCTGTGGAGCCAGGCTGAGGGAGTTGGGGTTGTTCAGCCTGGAGAGGAGAAGGCTCCGGGGAGACCTCACAGCGGCCTGCCAGGGCCTAAAGGGGGCTGCAGGAGAGCTGGGTCAGGGGTGGTAGGGATAGGACACAGGGTAACAGCTTTAAAATAAAGGAGGGTAAGTTTAGGTTAGGAATTAGGAAGACATTCTTCATTGTGAGGGCGGTGAGGCCCTGTCCCAGGCTGCCCAGAGGAGCTGTGGCTGCCCCATCCCTGGTAGTGCCCAAGGCCAGGCTGGATGGGGCTGGGGGCAGCCTGGGCTGGTGGGAGGGATCCCTGCCCATGTCTGGGGATGGTGCTTGGTGGGCTTTGAGGGCCCTTCCAACCCAATCCATTCTATGATTTCATGGTTCTATGAATAAATAGAATTTTCAGAGATTTTTTACTGGAGTGATTGGAAGTGCACATGCCCTACAAAACGTTGTTACAGGTTTATTTTATAAAATGCTAATCATTCAATGATTTTATGATGGCTTCTCCTGGATATTTGGTTCAAAGTGATTGGTAGGTAGTACAGATGGCGTAGATGTTACTAGGAAAAGTACCAGAAATTCGTAATAAACAAAATCCCATAGAACTTGGTCCCAAAGTGCTTACTCGTATTCCTCCATTGACTTTCTAGCCCACCCACATGCTCTTTTCCTACTTTTCCCAAAAATATAATGAAAATAATTTAAATTATTATTGAGTCTTAGGCCATTGTTAAAATATGAAATAGATTTATAAAAACATCAGAAAGGCTCTTACAGTTGAGGAGTCTGATTCATGAATACTGAGTGGACTAGATTTTCACAATCAAACCTTGATCATTTTTTTCAGTACACCTTGTCAAAGAACGAGGGGAAAAGGAGAAATACTGAAGAAACATTTTTTATTTCTGTGTTGTCTTAAATTCTATTTAGAACAGCTTTAATTCACTTTTTTATATGTAGATAAACTTGCTGGTGTTTATTTAGTTGACTGTTTAAATGTCTACTGAACAATAGTAATTTTTCCCTTTACTTAGGTGGAAAAGATCTATTTTTAACCGAGGAACAGAAAAAGTACTATAATGCCCTAAAAAAACTTGGATCCAAGAAACCTCAAAAACCCATTCCAAGACCACAGGTGAGGCCATCGTAAATAGAATGTGGTATCAAATAAAGATGGTGACCATATTTAAATGAAGCACCCAGACATCTGGAAATAAATTTATGAGTTAGAGATGATCATCATCTGCATTCTCTATAGATATTCCATAATCTTCCGTACAGATTAGTCTTTTTTTTTTTTTTTCTCCTTAATTATTGCAGTCTTTCTTTGTGTGTATTAATGTAACGCAATTTACAGCCTATTTACCACCTATTCATATGTACGGCCTATTTATAAAAGTTTAGTATTAAAAGTGTTTGCTATTCATACCATGATCTTGGTTGCTTGCGTTGCATGATATTGCTTCTGCAACTAGATGGGATTATTGCAGAAGAATAAGTAAAGAGTAGTACATGCTACTCATTATTTACTTTTAAATCATCTTACTCTTTAATTCCTCTAGTTTCTTACTTGATTTCCAGTCCTGGGTTCATGTGTTAACTATTCAGTGTTTTTCTTGCTTATGACTTTTTACGTTGAATTGCTTATACTCATTTTAGGCCTTTTTTTCTTCAATAAGTATTTCTATAAAAAGAGCAATCATAAAGTACTCAGAATGTTTTCCTGCTGAATATTTTTTTCTAAAGAAATGTAGTTGCATGATACATGAAAATACTTGGCCAATTACTGTTTTCCTTGAATGTCTAAAGAAAATAGCTAAAAATGCTTCTGGTACCTTATTATTAAGCTTATATTCTCTTAAATTCACTTTCTAAGCAAAACTTACAGATTAACACTTGATTGTTGCCTGGGTCTTAGAAGTAGCATTAATCAGTTTTCTCTCTCCACAGAATATGTTCCAAGGATGTCTCTTTGATATAGTATCACACAAGGCATTTGACATTAGTGTCGTGACTCTCATCTGTCTAAATATGGTTGTCATGATGGCAGAAAATGACGATGAAGCCGTCAAGAACGTTCTTAAAAATATCAACTATTTTTTTGTGGCAGTATTTACTGGGGAATGTGTCATAAAAATACTAGCCTTGCGACATTATTTCTTCACCAGTGGCTGGAACATATTTGATTTAGTTGTTGTGATCCTCTCACTAGCTAGTAAGTATCAACTGCTCATAATTTGTCTTACCTGTACTAAACCAAATTTCAATATGAAGTTACCACTTACATATATCTGACAAACAAATTCCAGATCCAGTGTACTGTTTCAAAACATATTCTAAGTGGTTACTTCTAAAATGTTATATGTTGTTTTCCATTATATTTTTCCAGATATATTAAAAGATAAATGGATAGTTTCCTTTCATCTTTCTTTTCCTTTCTTTTCTCTATCCTTCCTCTTACTCTTCCTTCCTTTAAAAAGTATGAGTTAAATTAAGCAATTTACAGAATAGCAAGTAAATGCAGCAACATATTTTCTACGTTATTATACTTAATCAGTGCTCTTCATAATGTTTTTATATTTTTGATTTCCAAGTAACCACATTAACTCTCATTTTCACAGTAAAAGTAAATCCAGGTTAAAAATGTATTTGCATGAAAAATGGAAACTTCTATCTCCTTTCCCAGGACTTTATTTTAAGAAGCCAGGTTGCAAGGGCTGATAAAGAAAGCTCAGGAAAGCTGAGCTGCTCAGCACCATTATAAGTCTAGGTGACTATTTATGACTGTGGAAAATCTTATTAGAATCTGCTTAGTTTTTGTTGATGTTGTTTGTTTTTTAAATAAGATCAGGTGTTTGTCATTTTCTCAGAAGAGTCATATATAAGTTTCTTGTGGAGTTTATTTGGTCTGTTTGGTCTGTCAGGATTGGGTTTTATCATAGAATAAAGAAGGGGACAGGAAAGAGTTCTCTGCTTTGTCCCTAATCACAATACCCCTTTGCTACCTACCCCATGAAACCCAGAAGAATGCAGAGTCTTAGGTCTTCTGTTTGTAATCATATATTACCTCTGTGTTACTGAAGGTAATAGTAGGGTCACAGAACGAGGTGTGACGGAAGACTAATAGTGAAGACAATTTTCCTTTATTTTCCTTTTGATCGTCTCTGATCTCATTCAAATACAAAGCATTAATGAAAGTCTTAATGCTTAGCATGTGGCCTGGGCCAACAGCTAGGAGATGAGCCCCAGGACAGGAGCTGAATGGATTAAAAAGAGTTTTTTAAAAGTACTTCAGCAATGCATAACTTCATGCACTGAATTACAGAAATCTGGGCGGATGCAGTTTCCATACTATACATAAGCTTGGTACCTCTGTAAAGAAATTTAAAGATATTACAATTTGTTTTGCTTTTCCTAAGCTCTTTCATAAGCAATTGCAATATTGATGATAACATTTTTATGGAAAGTGATATAATATGATCAGTGATCAAGTTGATTGCTTTCAACACCTGAAGCACAGAATATAACAAAATGAACATAAATACGGAATTTCATTGATATGGCTTGACAATGTTTTGGTTTCTTTTTCTTTTCAAAGCTATTGGACTTGCTGAAGGCTTTTCAAGCTTCTTCTCTCCCACGCTTCTGAGAATTTTTCGTTTGGCACGAATTGGACGAATCCTGAGACTGATTCGAAAAGCTAGAGGAATTCGAACTCTTCTTTTTGCATTATTAATGTCTCTTCCTGCTCTGTTCAACATTGGTCTTTTGCTTTTCCTGGTTATGTTCATTTATGCTATTGTGGGCATGACAAACTTTGCCTGTCTTGGCTGGGAAGATGGGATTGATAACCTCTTCAACTTTCAAACTTTTGAAAGTAGCATACTCTGTCTCTTCCAAGTTATAACATCAGCTGGCTGGGATGGTCTTTTGAGTCCCCTGATAAAAGAACCTGCATCATGTGCTCCCAACTTAAATATAACAGATAAAGACAGCAATAGTTGCAGAAATAAGGTTGTTGGTATTGCATTTTTTGTGAGCTATGTCATTATATCATTTCTCATTGTTGTAAACATGTACATAGCTGTCATTTTAGAGAACTTCAGTGTCGCCACTGAAGAAAGTGCAGATCCACTTTGTGAGGATGACTTTGATATGTTTTATGAAACCTGGGCAAATTTCGATCCTCAGGCAACACAGTTTATTGAATATTCTGCTCTTTCAGACTTTGCAGATGCACTGGCAGAACCTTTACGAGTTCCAAAGCCAAATACAATTCAGCTCATATCGATGGACCTCCCTATAGTGAGTGGAGATAAGATCCACTGCTTGGATATCTTGCTTGCTTTCACTAAAAGGGTCTTAGGAGAATCTGGGGATTTGGATAGTCTGGAATTACAGATGGAAGAAAAATTTATGGTTGCCAATCCATCAAAAGTTTCCTACAAGCCAATTACTACAACCCTTAAAAGAAAACAAGAGGAGGTGTCAGCTCTTGTTATTCAAAGGGCCTTCAGGAGGCATTTGGTGCAGCGTTCTTTGAGACACAAATCTTTCTTACGCCATCATAAACATTGTAACAGTGCTATCTTTGAAGAAGAGACACACGAGAAGGAAGGTCTTATTCCATCAGTGCTTAATGGAAATTATGGTAGGAAGATAGACAAATCAAAAACTACATCTTCCATATCTCTCCATTTATTCTATGATAATATTGCTGAAACAGATAGTGATAGTGTGGACACATAGTTTAGCCCAGGCTGCAGCATTTTTATAAAACCAATAAGAATTATTTTGAAATGGAGAAAGTCTTCAAATTCTATTAATTGGATGAAAAAATATCCTTAATTTACAGTAGTTATAGTATCCTTTAGGTATTGTGATTGTTCAGTTTTGCAAATGCGCCTTCAAATAAGTACAATTTGCACAACTATGTCATAAATATTAGAGGAAAATCAAACCGTGGATTTTTTTTTTTCCTCAGCTACTGGAGTCAATGTGTTAATTTTTACTTCTGTCATTTTTGTATTATTTCATATTTCTGTTATTATGGGATAAATCTTACAAGATCAGTTGTAATTGTAACATTATTAATAGGCACACAAGGCTGTAGAACAATGTCTCTTCAGAGATAAAGCCTGGTATGAAAAATTGGTTATTGTGGGAAAATGGAATAATTACTACATTTTCTGTGAAGGAGCTCACTTAGAACACTTGAATATAATCAGCCACTAATTTTTAGGTTGCCTGAGACCATCTTTCTCCTAATTCCTTTGGGAGTATTCATTTTTGCTTATGAATTTTTGAGTTATCTTTACATGTGCACCTAAACAGATTTAGGAAATCATCCTCAGGTGACTATGCTTGAAAGTTATACATAACTTGTTCTTTGTATTCCGTCATCTATGTCATTGATAAAGATGTTGAAGAGCACTGGTCCCAAGACCGACTCCTGAGGGACACCACTTGAGACCAGCCTCCACCCAGACATAGAACTGTTGACCACAACCCTTTGGCTTTATCCACCTAACAGTCCATCCTTCAGATCCATACCTCTCCAATTTAGAGAGAAGAATGTGGTGAGAGATCATATCAAAGGTTTTGAAAAGCCTATTCATTAAATCCTGAAGTTAGCTATACTTTGCTTAATGAGATCCTTCAAATGGAATGATTATAAGCACCCACAGTCAGAACCTACACTTAGTAGTACTGTGTCTACTACACTTAATAGATAGACCTTTTTAAGGAGTCTCTGGGGAAAAACTTTTTCTCCTTCATGAAAAGTACGGCTAAAAAGATAGCTCTGATGACTCTGATGATTCTATTGCTCAGAACACCCAAAGGGCTGTCCCTGAGAGAAATCGTATTTTGGAACTTTTCCGTTTTGTGAAAGGTCAAATGACCTGATAGAGACTGATGATACCTGCCTTCATGTTCATATATCTTAAATAATAACAGTAAAATGTTAGAAGCCCGTTTAAGACATCTTGTAATTAAGAGAGAGCTTTAAAGCATGTTAAGCATTTCATGTGTTTTGCAGTGACTCTTCAGCAATAATAAACTGTAATCATTATGGAAATTAAATAATCTCAGTATGGCAGGCTGGAGAAACGAGCTGACAGGAACACCGTGCAGTTCAACAAAAGCAAATGCTGAGTCCTATACCTAGAGAGGAGAAATCTCATGTACTAGTAGATGCTGGAAGCCAGATGGCTGGAGGTGATGTTTGCAGAAAAGTTATTGGGGATTGTGGTTGACATCATCCCTGGGGGTGTTCAAGGAAAGGCTGGACGTGGTGCTTAGGCACATGGTTTAGTGGGTGGCATTGGCAGTAGGGGGGTAGTTGGACTGGATGATCTTGAAGGTCTTTTCCAGTCTGAATGATTCTGTGATTCTATGTTACACTGATGAGAGCCTGAGCTGGAAAACACCATGCAGAATATGTGGAACAAGGTAGATGAGGCTACAATTTACGAGGTCCTACAGTTTTGCCACCTAACCTAACCCATAACAGGGGCCTAAAAGAAAGCTGGAGAGGGACTCTATCAGGCAGTGGTGTAGCCATGGAACAAGGAATGATGGCTTTGAACAAATGGAGGGGAGATTTAGATTAGATGTGATGTGAGGAAGAAATTCTTCACTCAGAGCACAAAGCGCACATGGGAATTAGGGCTGAAGATGCACCTTGCTTCTGTTCTTTTCTGTAAATTAATTTTAATTACCTAAAAAACAATGTTAAAAATAAACCCCCAGGGCACAGGATGGGAGGTGGATGGCAGTCCCTGTGGCCGAGGGGCAGCTTTTCTCTCTGGCAAGCCAAATGGCCCAGGGGAGCCAGCCCCAGAAAAGAGGCCCTCAGCCCCCCCAACCCTCCTCCTTCCTCCACGTGAGGACATCTCCCAGGCCTCTCCCAACACAGCCACCTTTGGCCACACGTGGGCCACTTCATCACAGAGGCTTGCTGAGGTCACAGTGGGCACCACTGCCTCGTGGGCCCTATAAAACAGGCCCCCTGCTGCTGGCCCGCACTCGCTGAGCTACTAGGAGACTAGAGGCAGCAAGGCGAGAAGTGTCTCTGCCTGGTTTGCGAGGACAGCACCAAGCAGGAAGGCAGCTGACCAGGAAATGTGTCATGGGCAGAGAGATAGCGCCAGCAGCACAAGATACAGAAGTGCTCGAGGGACCTCTGTTGTGCAGCCCACAGACACAGATCAGCAATATCATTGGCGCCGCAGGCGTGAAAATCAAGCTGACAGTAGCATGGACCTCAGGGTGGAAAATGTCGACCCCCTGGTGCAGCACCCTGGCCAGAAAACATGCCGAATCGAAGGCATCCTGTTTGGGCAGTCCCAGCCAAAGACTGGCTCATCCTCCTGCCCAACACTGTGGAGCCCATGGAGCTGGATCCACCAGAAGATACAGAGGAGGCAATGGAAGTGGATCCACCGCAGCCAGAACGGACCTGGGACTGCCCTGGCACGTCTTCACCCTATGCCATCAGGAAGCACAAACTGCAGCACAGCAGTGCCCGGCCAGCTCCCTACTCATTGCTCAGGCCCCATCCCAAGCATTAGCTTGGAGCCCCCAGATCTCACGGACATCCTGCAGGCTTGCCAGCAAGATGTCCTGGCCATAAACAACTCTTGCCAGTGCTCAGTGGTTGTGTGAGTGCTTCTTTCCCATCCCCCAGCCCTTGTGCGAGAGATGGCATCCCTTCTGCACAGAGCCTTGAGGAACAGCACAAGAGAGGGCACAGCTCCCTTCGGGCTGCTGCGCTGGGGTGACAGGAGGAGTCCCCGAGGGCCACCATGCACCTTTAACACTTGTGAAAATAGACTGAGGGGTGAAAGTAGTAGTGTGTAAGTGATTATAGGTGGCTAATTTCTTTTATTAGGAGCGAGTTTCTACATCTGAGTAATTGGTAACAACAGACATGGAGAAGGCTGAGGTACTCAGCAACTTCTTTGCCTCCGTCTGCACTGGTAGGCAAGCTTCCCAAGTCTTTTATTTCCCTGAACCTGTAGATGGAGGCTGGGGGATCAAAGTCCCACCCGCTGTAAGTGAAGAGCAGGTTCGACACCACCGGATGAATCTAAACAGGTACAAGTCTGTGGGACCTGATGGCATGAATCCCAGGGTCCTAAGGGAACTGGCTGATGGAGTTGCCAAGCCTCTCTCCATCACAGTTGAAAAGTCCTGGCATTTGGGTGATGTCCCTGGTGAGTAGAAAAATGGAAACAGTCATGCCCCTGCTCTTCAACAATTAAAACAAAGAATTGAACAAAGAGCACTACCCTTCAACAATTAAAACAATTAGGAGACATTTCTTCTCAGAAGGAGTGGTCAGGCATTGGGACAGGTTGCCCAGGGAAGTGGTGGTGTCACCATCCCTGGGGGTGTTCAAGGAAAGGTTGGATGTGGTGCCTGGGGACATGGTTTAGTGGGTGACATTGCTGGTAGGGGGATGGTTGGACCAGATGATCTTGAAGGTCTTTTCCAACCTTGATTTTTCTATGATCCTGTGATTCACTGTAGGAGAACTGTGATAATAATGGTTGCAAAAATCAAAGGATTTTGTTTCAATCAAATTTTAAGAATTACTGCACATAAAATTTCACCATTATACTTCATCCAAATGTCACGTATTACTTAGTAGTCTGCAAAAGACTTCATGGTATTGTTAAAAGACAATGTTTTTTTTAAGTTAGCAAAAATATGTATTTCATTGGCTCTGAAAAAAAAATCAACACGCATTTATGTATGAGCATATATTGATAATTACTTTTTTTTTGCAGTTCAGGTTGGTAGGTGAACTGATATAGTTATCTCAGAACTACTAATGAAGTAGGACTACTTTAGGTTATTTAATAAAAAGTTCAGATGCATATGTAGTTTTGTTTCTTTTGTAAGATGTATCTTATCCTTCAGTTTCAGTTTATTACAACACGTGATCTATTTTAGAGGGTAGAACCACAGTAATATAACTTTCCAAAAATAGCTACCTATTAGGACAAGATAAGTGCAAATGTTTTACTTGTTACAGGGAATCAGAAGAGATTTAGCAGTCTTAGGACAACTATAGCAGGAACAGAAAGTAATTACTCAATTTTCACTGTCATTTCCTGTACTAAACACTATTAAAATATGTCAGATAATCAAGTCTAAGCTATTTGTAGGACAAATAAAGGCATGTCAAAGCTAAGAGTTAGTGGGTTTAGATATAGTATGGTTTGAACTAGCTTTATTACTTCCAGAAGAGTTTACATTTAGAAAAAAAAAGTTGAGAGATGACTCATGAATTTGTACTCAGCGTCAAGAGCACTGGGCAGTACAATGCAGAAGGACTTGGTCGTTGTGCTTGGGATGCTTGCTTTTGTGCAGGCGGTGCATAGTGATGCTTTTGAGGCCAAACTATTCTGTTTGGTGTGAAATGCAATGAGCTGTCAGATTTTGTTCAACAATGAGGTACCATTAGATGGCAGCATTTACTACACTTTAGAATATGGCCTGTCAAGTGAAACAGATGACAAATTTGTACACTTCATCATGAAGTATTAAATTAATTGTCAGTAACTTGGATAATAATTTAATAGTTTTTTTTTTGTTGTTGTTGTTATTTTATTTTATTTTTTTTTTTCCTGGGCTCTCAAGTCAGCCACGATTCTTGGTAGGTACTTGTTTGCTGACTGTGTTTTGTTTTTTGCACGACAGATTGATAGATCTTGATCACTGTGATGTACTGCCTCCTGAACACGTCTGTCGTCCTGCACCAGTGGATCCTCCAGGGGGTAGTTTGTTATCTGTTACTTTGAACAGAAGGAAAATTGCTTCCTGATTCTCAACATATCAGTACAATATCTGAAGTTTTTCTTTAGACAGGCATGTACGCCCTCAGTTTATCTCAAATTTGACAAATTGGAAGACAACTTTCCATTGCTCTGCTACCATGAACTAGTCAAAAATTATTAGAAATCAAATTCCACGTCTAGTACAAATTAATGCAGCTGAAGTACTTTCGGAGGGTTCGTCAACGAAGAGACATACTGGACTAAGTCCAGTGGAGGACCAACAAGATGGTGAAAAATGTGGCTTATAAAGAAAAGCTGAAAGACTGGTTTGTTTAGTCTTAGGAAGAGGTGAAATGATAGGTCTTAGTTCTGACTTCAGCTACCCAATGGGTAGTTATAGAAAAGTTAGAGTCTTTCAGGGGTACACAGTGATAGAGTCAGGAAGTACAAATTACAACAAGGGAAGAGCTGGTAAGATGTTAGAAAAAAAAAAAAAAATCCACAGTGTGGGTGGATAAAGACTGGAACAGATCACCCAGAAGTGTTGTAGGATTTCTGTCCTTGGAGAAAATCAGAAATTGACCAGAGAGGATCCTGAGCAACCTGATCTAAGTTCCAAGTTGTATCTGTCTTTCCATCTGGATCTGCCTTCGGTTGGGTTGAATGAATTTCAGCTTGCTCTATGACTCCATGACAGTAGCCACATGCTTTTCAAACTTTAATGGTATGGGCACACAAGACTTATCCTCCTGATTCAACAGACATTTATATCATTTATATCATACAGGGATCTGAGTCAATACAAATCAGTGTGGTTTGGGGTATGCAATTCTGGGTTCTCTTTATGATAGGGTGACAAATTAAAGACAGCAAATTAACAGGAGATTTCTTCTTCATCCACCTCTGGGATCCAAAATAATAAGAGTTCTCTGAAACTCCTACAACAGATTTCTTTCTGAGAGTTTCTTCAGTAATCCCATCCATTATAAATATTTGGATAAAGATATTGAGTGGTTTCAGAGCTGAATGCCATGGCAAAAGTTTAGGCTCTTTGCTCTGCCAATTCCAAAGAAAATATGTGAAGGCATCAACTTAGTAAGTGGTTTTATTGATCTGCAGGGACTTTTGAAAGAACAATAGAGATGTTTTGGCAACGCCTCAGGAAAATATAGCTGTTTGGGCACATCTGTTGCAGTTGTCTGCTTCATGGTTCCATGGAGCTAAGGCAAGGTGTGCCAAGCTGATTTTGATAATAATCATTACTTTAATGCAGAACTACAAGTGGTTTGGGCAAACTGAGGGCAATGCAGTTTCCTCTTCTCTCCAGGATCCAGGGGGATTGGCGTAAGTAGGAACATTCAAAGGTTAGAGGATTCATAGGTTAGACTAACCACAACAGCTGTCCTACTCTCCTGTCCAAACATTGTGTAGAATTTGTCCCCAAAGATCTATTAAAGTGCTCACAAGAAAAATAAACTTTTATGCTAGTTTTCTTTTGGTCACTTTTTTTTTTTTTTTTTTTAATTAAGAGACTAAACCAGAGATAGAATTTTAGTAGTGGTCCTACTACACTACCAGTCTTAGCATTCTCTGAAGAGTTTATCAGCAAAGATTTCATACCACTACTCTAGCTGGAAGAATCAGTTACTGTAATAAACAGACATAATGAGGCAAATATAACAGAAAGTCATCCCTTTGTTCTTCATTTGATATCTGTCTTGCTGTTGCTGCTAGTGAAGCTTGCAATTGTTGGAACCAAGGATCAGTGTTCGAGGACAGATTCCTCAATGCCTGTAAACAAAAACTGCCCCAAGCACTTCCAGCTGCTGCTTTCCCCCACTTCTGGACGACATCTAGAGAATTTTTCTTCCTCTTTTCAATGGAACATCAGTAAATTTCAGTCCAAATAGCAGCATCAGGACCCCACTACAGCATCTTCAGAAAATGGCATTCTGTTCCTCCCTATATGTTTGCAGGGCCCATTGCTCATTTCTCAGGCTCGTTGACATCCCATTCAATATAAAACTTGTGCCTGAGTCCATTATGTCCACCTTACTGATCATATTCTCAGCTTCCTCTTATAAATTGTTTTGTCTATGTAACTAAATGACTGTGGTTGTGAGAAAATCAAATATAATGGGTTATAGTTAAGGTCTCCTGCTGTCGCCTAAGCAGGGGCTTCATCCTTTAATAAACAGCCAGTCATTAAGGTGGCAAACACCCCAAAAAATCCATATAGGAAAGAGAGAACTTTAATGTAAAAGCATGGATAAAATCAGTGGAAGTTGCACTTTCTTATACACCTGGGAACCCACCAACAAGCTACAAAGCCATAGGAAAAACTAGGTTTTGTTAATTCTGCTGCACACATGAGCAGTTGGTATTTATTTGAGAATACTATTTCTGCAAGTATGTTTGCACTGTTTGTTTCGATCACTTTACAGCTTGGAGTTTCAGCCTGAGACTGGCTTGTGTTTAAATGCTTAAAATGATGTTCTTCTTCAGCTCTAATCATCTCAAATTATTATTATTATTTTTTTTAATGAAAAATTAGTGTTATTTTTTTTCTTTATGCCATATTGTTTCATCATGTTCATGTTGACACTGATATATATACTTGGCTTCAAAGAAAGAATCATGTTGCTTCTTAAGTTGGTATCACCCACTCCGTTTTCTACATTTGCTCCATAGTCAGTCCAGGGTATTTTCTTCCTGTGTGGCTGACTAAGATACCCCTATAATAGAAGAAGGCTAAAAAGAGATGGGGAAGGGCAATGTGGCATGAAGGCTGAGGAATAATGCAGGGTGTTGCTGATCACAAATGTTGCAAAGAAAGCTGACTTTATCTCAACACAAAAGTATATGTGGCTCAGCCCAACAGAGTATAAAAATGTAAGAACTAGCAAAAGAGTTTGAATGAAAGTGATGGGCTTGAGCTGATTTCAACTCATTTATTCCTTCCCAGTGCCCAGCATCATCACAGTGATGATATTATAGAGTGGTAATGGGCATCACCTTGGTACTGTAATTGAACTGTGTGTTACAATTGCTATATTTTTCTACATGTGACTTACATTTGAAATGTCATTTCATTATATTTTGTATCAGTCTGCTAAGTCAAAAATCCTGTATAGCACCAAATATCTTCAGATATGTAAATTTGGTATTAAATACCACACTGTACATGCATAGAATATCTGAAAAGATTCTGGCACCCTGGCATGGCTGTTTTTCTTTCTACAATTATCCAAAGTCACGAAAATAAACAAACAAACATTTAGAAAAAGCTTTTCTGTTTGTTAAAGATAGGTCAATTATGAAAGAAAGAAAGAAAAAATATTTTAGAACCTATTTGCTCACCTTAATGGTTACAGAGACAATTACAACAACCATCTTCATTTAAAGTTATAAATTTTGTATGTTTATCTATGTATACAGAAGCAGGTATTTTAATTGCAGTGCAAATAAATTAACTTCATAATGTTTTATAGCATGCCATGAATAATATATAAGTAAACTGAGATCTAACTCTGTATTTCCTGGTTTCGTGATGGTGATTAGTAGATTTGAATGCTACATCTTGCTGTAGTAAAGATCAAAACAGTGGACTTGACTGGCACAAGATTTAATTTCCAAGTGTCTCATCACTGTCCCACTCACGCCTCAAGAGAGCACACTGTCCAGTGAGTCACTTCTTACTGGGAAATGCCACAGTTCAAATCCAGCTTTGTTCAAATCCAGCATATTTCATAGATTTAACCAGAGGGGTACTATAAATGTCTGTGGACTAGCAAGCCATTACTTCACAAGACACTTTGGCTTTCTGAAGATGATTCAGTAAACCTGCTCCTCTACGTGGAAGCATTCCTTCCTCTTACCTGGCAGTGCCCAGGGCCAGGCTGGATGGGGGTTGGAGCAGCCTGGGCTGGTGGGAGGGGTCCCTGCCCGTGACAGGGGGGTTGGAACTGCATGGACTTTGAGATCTCTGCCAACCCAAACCATTCTGTGATTCTATAATTCTACATTACCAAATGTCACTCCATCCTTTGTAAGGCTCTTCTCTTATTCCACCTTTCTATGGTGTTGAAGAACAAAGATATTTACTGGCTTTACAATGCTGCTGGCTTGGTGCCATTGCCAGTACTACAAAATGCAAAGTTGAATTGTTGAATTCCCAAGTCCTTTACTACAGTAGAGAGAAAAGTCTTTGACTGGCCTCAACCTCTCAGAAGAGAAATGGATTCCCAGAAATCTTAGATCTGCCCTTCCCAAACACTTAGCATTTGAATGATACGTGGTATCTGTATCCCCAATAATAAATAAAGACTCTCCTACTAGTGCCACTGTTCCAAGCGCACTGCTTGGACATTCCTGTAAAGCCCAGTAGTCTGAAGATTTGGGGATGAAATAAAACCCAGCTAGTAACACTATCCTTTTTGTTTTTGCTGGATTTTTAAGTCAAAGAGGCATATGGGCCAAACTGCTCACAAACGAGGTGCTTTCCTTGTAAACAAAGCATTGGTTGCTTTGGTTTTTTTTTTTTTTTTTTTTTTTTTTTTTTTTTTTAATGTGTGAACAATGTCAGATTTTTGCTTCCTTAAAAAGCAATCCTTACCCAATGGACCAGTTCAGGTATTATGACTTGATGATTCTGTTTGCAAAGAAAAGACCCCCTATGTTAAAAGTCAACTCCTCTTACGAAAAAAAAAAAGAAAAACAGTCCAGTTTCAGTAACTGAATGAGATGCTGCATGGCACTAGTAGATAAATACAAGCCCTTCTTTCCTTTTCACCTTCTTTAGATGTTTTGCAAGCAACTGCATGATAAAAATGTTATTGTTAAAACATGAGAATTAAATCACCATCTAAAAATCTTGTCCTGTGTATGTTTTATGTCTGGTATCTATAAAATGTTTGTATTATTGTAAGTAAATAAGAAAAGTGCTTATAAAATAGCAAAAAACTGTGGTTACAAGACATTTAATTTACCTCGGAAAAAAATATGCATTTACATGTGCAAATATGCTCGTGAATTGTTAATATTACAGCAAGCACCAATTCTAGTAAACAGATTGCCTGAATTTTCCCTCTAAGAGGATAATGAAGCTCACATGTCACCAGAAATATTAGGATGACTAACAGGTGAGACATTAATGTTATTTCAGATTATTGCTACCTCTGGCCTTTATGTGATTTTGATACAAAAGCAGCTGTGGCTGACAAGTGCAGGTGCTTAGAACATAACACTTTTCTATAGCAGGAAGGGTCCTTTTGACCTTCCACTCACATGTTCCTGTTTCCACAAATTCAAATATCTAGTTTTAGCTTTAAAAGATGAGGGTGAGATGAATGTTGAAACAAATCCTAGATATTTTCTATTCTGTTTGTTGAATTTGATAGACCTTTAAAGCATGTTTTCTGAAAGGCAATTTCAGACATTTCTCTTAGCAGAGTCCAATTATGCATTGGCTGCAGCTCACTGTATCTATCAAAGTGTCACAGATGCTTTCATGTAGGCAATATATTGCTTTGTCAGACCCAAGAGAAGGGAAAAAGGAGGCACCCCAGAGTCTTTTCCTTAAGTAGGTGTTGAGCAAATTAGCCCCATTACAATTCAGCATGCATTAGTCCATTAAAGAGCTGGAGGAAGATTCCTTTGTGTAAATGACCAAATGGTCTCACTGTATATTAGTATTAGTCATTTCCTGTTATTCTGTGAAGAAAGTTCTTGATACATGATATTTAAGAGATCTTAATTTCCAATGAGTGTAACTTTAAAAAATAATTTAATGAAATAAAGCATTCCCAAGTATTTTAAAAGGTAATTAATTCTTTTTTAATATCATAAAATGAAATTACTTTTTGGCTCAAAGAACACGAGTATTTCTCAATTTGTAAACGCCCATATAGTTATCCTATGATTAACGTGCCTCCTTGGGTACAAAGCTGCTCTTCCTTCCCCAGATCGTTTCTACTGCTGTTCCCAGATTTAATGGTGAACCACATCAAAGAACAGGTCTACGGGCCCTCAGCCAGAGGTCTCAGACCTCTCACTTGGAACGAGCATTGCTCAAGTAAAACTGGCAGGCCTGGCCTCCACAGGAAATGCTGTGCTTTGCGTAAAAAGGGTTAGTACTTGGAGCAGCATATTCAGCAGTCAGGGAGAGGAAGAGACCTATTTCATGGATGACTGACAGAAAAGTGAAAAGAGGGTTCAGAGGAGGCCACGAGGATGCTCCGAGGCTGGAGGACCTCTGCTGTGGAGCCAGACTGAGGGAGTTGGGGTTGTTCAGCCTGGAGAGGAGAAGGCTCCGGGGAGACCTCACAGCGGCCTGCCAGGGCCTAAAGGGGGCTGCAGGGAGCTGGGGAGGGACTCTTGGTCAGGGGGTGTAGGGATAGGACAAGGGGGAATAGCTTTGAACTGAAAGAGGGTAGGGTTAGATCGGATATTAGGAGGAAATTCTTCCCAGTGACGGTGGTGAGGCCCTGTCCCAGGCTGCCCAGAGGAGCTGTGGCTGCCCCATCCCTGGCAGTGCCCAAGGCCAGGCTGGATGGGGCTGGGGGCAGCCTGGGCTGGTGGGAGGGATCCCTGCCCATGGCAGGGGGTGGCACTGGGTGGGCTTTGGGGTCCCTGCCAACCCAAACCACTCTGTGATTCTGCATTTTCATTCTTTGGAGTGTCCCCTCAGCTCAGCTACTGCTTTGGTTGTACAGCCATATAGTGCAGGAGGCTGGGAAACAAATCTCAATATGAAAACAACCCAACTGCAAAATGAAAAGGACAGCTTTTAGATCCAGTAAGTGCACAGTTCTGGTCTGGTGTTCAACCATACCCTATGGAGCTAAGAGCAATGGTGTACAGCAGAAGATAGATAGTCATGCTGCCAAAATAAATGCTAAAGCTGAAGTTATACACAGAGCTTCATTGTGTGACATAATCTCACATCATCCTGTAGGTTAATAACTTATTTTTGGTATGATTGGTAGAGCTATGCAAATAACCTGACTCAAGTGGCAGGAACAGTGAAGAGAGACAGATTTTTTTTTTTTTTTTTTCTCCTTAGTGTTTAATTGGAAAATAACAAGCCCGCTCAGAAAAATCCTACCATTAAATTAGGGCTCTTCAGCAGCCTAGAGACACAAAGTTAGGAAGCTTTGCAGTAGTGAATTGATGCCTTGCCTCTTCTCGTGCTCTCCTGTTCCATTAGAAGTATAAGGTCAAAGGAAAATGTACAAAAATTGGGTAAAAAAAAAAAAAATAAAGAGAAAGAAAAAAAAAGTATGCTCAGTTCTCTTCTACCACCGATTATGAGAGCCCAGCAAGGTCATCATCTGGCAAAAACAAAATAGGAGGCAGAGATACTGAAGAAAGACCTCACAGAAACATGTGATAGATGCAGAATTAAGTTAGCATGATTACAAAGGAAAAAAAAAAAAAAGGTAAATTCCTGCAGAAAACACTTGAAGACAGTAGGAAGCAGCAAGATCCTCTGTGGATTTGGAACAAACGAATGTAACTGAAATTGCGGAGCTAGCATAAGGAGCTGCAGGGGATTTCTCAGTTTAGATCTTCTGTTACAACTATTTTGCACAGCTGCGAAAGGTCACAGAAGAGGACCTCATTTTCCCAACAGTGTTTGACAGTCATTTTTTTCAGCTATTCCAATCTGATGAATAATACAGTCTCTAAATCACCATACTCAGCCAAACAGACGCTTTAGTCAATCATCTTATTATGTATTAATTAGCTTATCCACTTGTTCTCAGTGTTCAGGTCTTTAAAATTGTCTGCTCCTGAAGGCTGTAGGTAATTCTTACCAGACTGGAACTACATTGAAGAACATAATATCTTGATCTCAGTTGCTTCTGATTTACACCAGATAATATTTTTTTGGGTTTTACTTTACCAGAAAAAAAATAGAAGTATAACATAAGAAGTTTCTTAAAGACTAAATATCCAGTGTCTGATACATCTAGGAAAATCTAGATATACTTAATGCTGCTTGATGAAATATTATTAGGAATATTCATTTTCTAACTTGATTTACTTCACTACCCTAATTCTCTTAGTACTATTTTGATAGACCACCGAGGAGAGAGAAAAGAGCAATCCACAGTTTTCCATTTCACTAGATGATAAACAAATTTTCCTGATTGAAATGTGCATTGGACCATTTAGAAAGCTGAAGATTACTGTATGTAACAGAATGATTTTAATACATACTT
The DNA here is from genome assembly GCF_011077185.1 of Oxyura jamaicensis. Lineage (NCBI taxonomy): Eukaryota > Metazoa > Chordata > Aves > Anseriformes > Anatidae > Oxyura > Oxyura jamaicensis. Next base: position 5,752,098 of record NC_048894.1, read on the forward strand.
ACAAAGAAAGCAATTTCCTGTTACTCTGTAATACCAATTATCCATTCAAAAGAGTCTGAATTTTACATCACCATGATATTTTTTTTTTTTTAATTTCATTCTCTGATAAAAGGAAATGAGATTCCTTTATACTAGGTCTTTATTTTGACAAAGATGCCAATTAACTACTTTATACCATTTAGACTTCACTATTATGTGGATCAGAAAATGGCTTCAGCTATTCTTTTAAAATAAAGCAGCAATGTAATATATTATAAAAGCTATTCTAATCTCTGTGCAGTAAAAAGCCATCATAAATCACTAAAAGCTCTCTGCAGCATCATTTCCTTGGTTTCAGTCTAGGCTACGAATCCCACAGATGTTAATACTCAGCCCATAAAGAGCAATTTATGAGGGTTTCCCCTCTTGACCAGAAGCCCTCAGTCTCCATTGGACATGTTATAAAAAAATGCTGAAAAGGTTTTAGTTGTGTGGAGTCACAGGAACATTGCACAGATGAACGTAGCTCCCGGACTGATAAACATTTATGCAATTTGGACACTACTTTCCATACCAGAATTATACTGAGAGAATGAAATCAACAACACTTCCCCCAAAATGGAAATTTTATAACACAAATCTCATCATGGTGGTTTCTTTATAGGAGGAAGAAAGCAGAAGATGGGTGTTTTGGCCCTTAATTTATCTGTAAAACCGTATCAGTTAAACAATTCTAAAATAGCTAAAATTATTGTACTGAAGTATTCCACAGAAGCTGCAAAATTGATTATTTTTCTTTTCTTACTTGGAATTAGAAATCACAATGCTTGCAATCTAGGAACAGTTATTTATTATTTTAATTACAGGTAAGCTATTCAGAGTATCTAAGGTTGCTCTTGATTAATGGCTATGTAATTCCACATTGAATATCTGAAATCTGTCAAAAAAATTTAACATACAATATTTCTAGGAACAGTGGAGGAAAGTATCGTAACATGGACATTTTCTTGTCCCAAGTGAAGGATGTGGTCTATTTTGCACAGTAGTTATTAACACTTTCTATTTGGGTTCCATCTCCTTTCTCCAACATTGTGTGTTTGAAGCAGTTCTGATTGATACCTCTTTATCAAATAATAAACTATGATCAGTAACAAAATGAAAACTGATGCCATGTCCTTAAAAGAAGATGATAGTGAAATGTGAAAGTAATTTATAGTTAACATTTCCAAATCACATCTCACTTCTCAGAAAAGAACAGAAATTAATCTTTGCTAAACCTGGTGATGTTGTGAAATTCCAGAAACATATGCAAAAATGTTTACAGTTGTGCAAGTCATCTGCTTTCTCCCAATTAAAGTTGCCATTGTATTTATTATTGTGTCCCTGTTACTATAGCAATGAAAGCTACATTAAAAAAAAAGGATAGATACTGACTGATTGCTGCACCTGATATATAATTTTTCACAATCTACCTTCCATTCATTATTTCCTAAATTGCTATAAAATAGCATAATTTATCATAACAGATAAGTATGTACACACATGCCAATTACAGGATCATCAGGAAACATACAGAAAGAAGCTGGTTGTTATATTAAGGAAAATGAAGAAATGAAATTATTTTGTACTATTTCTAAGTAACCATTCCGTACTCCAAAGTTATTGGATGAAGGGTAAAATGGAAGAGAAATTTCAATCTCACTTTAAGCTGACTGTTCAGCTCATGTATCACATGAATATGTTTCACTTGTCTTCATTATTAAAATACAAGTTTATTAAAAGGCAAGTTAAATTAATTTATTATTTTTCTTAAGTTCAAATATCTATTAATATCGCTAAAATATTTGTCCACTTAATTAAGCTATTTCAGTATTATAAGCATATGCAAATATTGCTCAGCCTTTTAAATACCTCTAACATTTTCCCTCTAAGCACCTTGATTTTTATAGACAGATACAAATTTGTAAGTGGGGAATGCATTCTGGCTCTTCTTCATCTAGCAAGGCTCAGATTTTGTCACAGCAGCATTTACATTTTTCCTTTTGCAATTTTTTTTAGCTTGAGGTTTATTCCCCTCCAGCTGCTCTCATGGGCTTGAATTTGCTGAGGCTGGAGGCTCTTCACTTCTCTCACTGCTGAAGGAAAGGGACTCAAACTGCCATGCTGCGAGCACAGTGGGTGAATTGAGGACTTAATTTTGGATGGGGAAGGAAAAGTCACTGACAAAGGTGACTCACAAAAGTCCAGCAGGGAATCTGTATTTTCTTCCCGCATATTTAAAGGAGGTGGGACGTTGGCATGGAAGGTGCAGTTGCAGGGTTAGCCCTCAGCTCACAAAGACATTCACATTTAGGTGCCTTCATATGGTCACATTTAGGTGCTTGTATATCAGCTTGGGGTTTAAACTCTCGTCCTTGCCAGTGGGGATACAGTCAGCAGATATCTAGCTGGATGGATGATGGAGCCAAAACAGCAACTCCTTTCTCCTTCCAATAAATGAGCATTTTTTTTAGCTACTACAATCTATCATTTATGCATTTTTCTTGCATTTTCCCTCTTTTGCAGGCTACATACTGAGTTGTGACTGAAAGCCACTCTACAGCACAGACGATGTGAGGCGTCTGCTTTCTCAGACAGCCAATAGGGTAAAGCTTTCCTTCCATAAGAGAGTGCAAGGTGCAGACGGTTATACAAAGGAGGTGAGCTTCACCCATCGTCACAACTACCTAAGCCAAGACTCAAACATCTCACACTTCATAAAATTAACGTCAGATGGTTGTAAAGCTATAAAAGACCAATGACAAAAAAAAATATGTTGCAGGGAACAAGAGGGAATATGAACTGAATTTGTGTCATGAAGTCTGAGATTCATCTGACTGATCTGAACTTATTGTGTATATATATATATTTATATACATGTATATATACATATTTATACATATATATATATATCTTATTTTCAAGTGTGATAGTGATGACATTTGCGAAGCCAGATGGGTTAATAAATCTTTTACCTGTGTCAATCTAACATGAAAACTCCTATCTTGTGGATAGTCTTCCTGGTCATTACATATGTGCTTCTTCCCATGAAATTAAACCTTCTGTGCAGTACATTGCCCAAAGCACCCAAAACAGAGTTCCTGCAACAACATTCTTACTAAATTTAGAGCCAAACAAACAAACAAAAACTTTTGCCAAAAGATGGCAATGTTCCACCAACACATCAAGGTCAGAAACCTGGTGTGTCTGACCATGACTTTTCCCCCCATTTCTCACATTCCTACATAATTTGAAAGAAGGTCACAGTAAAGATAGAAGATAAACAACCAACTCATGCTCAATAGAAAATAAAATAGCATTTGTTTCACTATACTGCAAGACTGTTCTTGGAGAGTTTTTCTTCCACCTCAACCAAAGCTGCCAAGACCAAAGCACAGATTGGACAAAAAAAATGTTTTATTGATCCTGCTTGTATTTAATATAGGGAAGAATCTGGCACCTAGATCTTTTGAGTCAAGACAACATTCACATTTCAAAAGCACTCTCAGATGTAGAGGTACTATCTTGTTTTTCACACATGGGCCACTTTGAAGAAGTATAATCTAAAATTAATATACCAACCTTATCGCTTTAGTGATACCTTTTTTTTTTTTTTTTTTTCTTGTACAGGCAATTCTTCATGCAAAGAGGTCACCCCCTCTGCCTTAAAAAGTCCAGCAGTCTGGCTAATTGAGAAGTACAACAGTCAGGATCCTTTGGATCAGATTATTACCAAGATCACACCCTCTGTCCCTAAGCAAAACCATATGGAGAAATGAGTACCAGAGAGAGAAAAGAAATACCAGTTTATTTTGCAGGACAAGCAGGACCCACTAAAATTGCCTGGGTTCCTCTTTGGAACCCAGGGAGATTCCCTCCCTGTTTTTGGAGGATGAGAAAATTTAGCTTGTTGGACAGAAGTTGCATTGTACCATTTAGCATAAGGGCCAGAGAACAAGACTTGTCCCATGTTTTGGTAGTGCAGAGAGCCACAAAGATGAAGTCTCCTGTCTTATCCAGTAGTGGCTTGGAGCAGCGCTGGAGGAGTTGCAGGTTTCAGGAGCGAGTGACCTGTTCTGTGTTCCTCCCCTACTCCTTGGATATATCATTATATATATTACTAATCTAAATCATATATAAGCACTGGCAATTTATATATATGTGCATACACACACAGATATATGTATATATACACATAGATACAGAGGATGAACTGTTGTCAGTTTTCCTGCCTTCTACTCAGCTTCACTCACAACAATCTAGCATAATTTGCATATTCTGCATTATCTATTTTCCTAATCACTGGTAAAGGAGGAACTGAAACTGAAATATTCAAATAAAATACAAAGGCCAATGGCTTTATAATATATATATATACATATATATATGCTGTGGTGCAGATAGCTCTCACTGTGATACTTAAAAACACGTTAGTCCCATGTTTCCCATCCACTTTGCTCGGTTCACTCCTAATGACCTGCTTTCCTCTGAAAGACACTCAGAAATCCAGGGATGGAATAATATCTTAAAGAAATGCTCAGCTTGGAGCCTCCCCAGCTTTGCTTACTAAGGTTGCAGCCTTTCCCGTGAGACCTTGTATAATCACATCAGTTGCTTTGATGGCTAAATAGACGCCTCTGACCCATCCTTCTTTCCCTCCCCCAGCACCCCCCACGTACAAATAACACCCTGAAGGAAAAGCACTGCCAGAGTGGTGAGGGCTTGCAGAAAGGGGAAGTGTTGATAAAGGCAGTGAGAAGGTTTTACCAGCACTTTCTTGGGAGATAACTGGGCTGAGATATGTTTCACAGAAAGAAGTGATTCCTCGAACCTTCACTTAGAGAGGATAGAAAAGAATGTAAGTCCTGTGGTTTACTGCATTTTGTCTTAGAAAAGAGGTGGTTTGTGCTAGGGTCTTATATTGAATTCATTGACCTTTTATTTGCCTAAAAACATTAAGAAACTTGAGCAATTTTTTTTTTTTTTTTTTTTTGGCATGTGAGTGGTATGTAAAAGAAATTGAAAGTGGGAATAAGTGAGTGTTTATTACTTGCAGTACAATATGTGCGCACAGGAGTTTTCCCTATGCTTGTGACCTGTTATTTTGTTGAAAAGTGTTAACTAGGGTCAAAAATAACATAGGGAAGAGAGAATAGACATATACACCCCTTTTAATTCCGCACATAAGGATGGCAGATATACTTTTCATATTCAAAGTTCAGATTCTTATAATTTTTTTTTCAAAACGGAGACAGAAAAAAATCAATAACCTTAACTTTTAAAACAGTACTTTCTTTTACATATGTTTATGCTACTTGGTAATCTTGTTCTGTTACAGGCTAATATTTATTTTTTGAGACTTAATAAAAATGGATGTAGTTTAACATGTTTTTTGATAACTGAAAGCTTAATCAAATTTCCTTTTATTTTTGGGGTGTTTTGGATTGTATTTGGTGAATGCCTTTATCAAGACAAACTGTGGGGCAGATAGTAAGTGAATATTGTTGGGGAAGTAAAGAATGAAACTGAGTGGGAGAGTACATACTGGGCTGTTTGCTGGGAAAGTGGCAGTAGAAGAGAAGACAACCTTCTGAAACTTGCAGAAATGTCAGAAACCGGTCTCTTTGCTTCTATGAAGCAGAAGAGATTAAAAGTTTCAAGTCTGCATTTGAAGTAGCTGCAATATATTTTATCTGCTGGGAGTGGCATACATGAATTCATCTTACCACAGATGCAACAGCAACTTAAATGACTTAAAGTGGAATAAAATCTGTATTTTATACAAAGATGTTTTATTAGGATGATAAGGTTGATAAACTGGAGATAACTGGTATAGAGACCTAACAGAACCAGTACTGGTACTTCTCCCTCACCATGGTTTTTGAATTTTGATAATTCTTTAGTACTACATTTTGATTTTCTTTGTGATTATTTGACTTAACCTGAGACTATTTTCCATATGAATTGAGAAAATTTCTTTGAAATCATGATTTCTTTCTGTGGAATGAAAAGTGCAAATGGTGAAGTTAATAATGAAAAGTGGGGAACTGCTTATTAAATGGCAAATAGGATGCTCAGAACTGACTTCTGATTAAATACATTTCAATTTATTTAGAAAAGTGTTTCTAGGTAGAAAACTCTGACAGACAAAAGACTATGTAATTTGAAAATTTCATAGAACGTGTGGAATCACCAAACTTGTGGCAATCAAAACTAAAATTTAGATTATATACTTGGGAAATTGTCTTGCAAACCTAAATGTTAAATATTTTCTTACCATGTTTTATTAACATTTATTTATTTCATGGAATACATTACTTATGCTATGATCTTGGGAAAGTTTCTCCTATTTTGTATTCAAAGCTTTGTCCTCCAAACAAATATACAGCTGCTAAGAGATCTTTCTATATCAAAATTTACATGATGAAACCAATCTTCAGAACTACAAAATGGCAAATTCATGATACTTTTAGTGCATTTAGTACTTTTTGTTAATGGTACCAATCCAAAATCTTATCTGTGTATTTCATTGATTTTCTGTGTCTTGTTGTGATAACATCATATTAATACAAGCTAGAAGTTTATAGAATTATTAATTACATTAACTAAATCTGAAACCTTGCTTGCATTAGGCAAAAACAAACAAACAAACAAACCCTGACACATTGACAGTATGGCCTTTAGGGCCCTAAATCTGGTAAAACACTGTTTGACATCATTTATGATTTCAAATGCTCTGTATAGTTTGGTGAAATGATAGACAGCTACAGATAATGTGGCTATTTCTTAAATTCAAAGAAGTAATACCTGGGAAATATACTTGATGACCTTCAAGATCATCTGGTCCAACCATCCCCCTACCACCAATGACACCACTAAACCATGTTCCTAAGCACCACGTCCAACCTCTCCTTGAACACCCCCAGGGACGGTGACGCTACCACCTGCCTGGGCAACCCGTGCCAATGCCTGACTGCTCTTTCTGAGAAGAAATGTCTCCTCATTTCCAACCTGAACCTCCCCTGGTGCAACTTGAGACCATTCCCTCTAGTCTTATCATTAGTTACCTGTGAGAAGAGGCTGACCCCCAGCTCCTCACAAATGGCCCATGTACATTTTCCAGTTACTTACCAGTATTTTGAGGGTAATTTTGTGCACCCTTGTTCTGTGGTCTCTCTGCTGAAGCCACACAGAGTGATGTATACACTGGAAAGAATCCAGTGGGGGGCCACCAAGATGATCAAGGGCTTGGAGCACCTCTGCTATGAGAAGAGGCTGAGAGCTGGCACTGTTCGGCCTGGGGAGCAGGAGGCTTGGGGGGGCCTTATCCACATCTGTAAGCACCTGAAGGGAGGGTGTAATGAGGATGGAGCCAGGCTCCTTTCAGTGGTGCCCAGTGCCAGGACAGGAGGCAGTGGGCCCAGCCTGGAGCCCAGGAGGTTCCTCTGGCCCCCAGTCAGCCCACAGGTGGTGGAGCCCTGACCCAGGCTGCCCAGAGGCTGTGAGGTCTCCTCCTTGGAGAGCTCCAAAAGCCTCCTGGCCATTGGCCTGGGCTCTGCTGGGGCAGGGGTTGGGCCTAATCAGGTCTAGTTCATCCTAACTCCTACAACAGTGGAGAAGTCTATGGTTTTTGAAGGCATTTCAACTCTTTTCTCTCAAGCTTCCTGTGGCTGCCAGTTTCTCAGCTTCTTCAGTGCTTGCAACTGGCTATTTGACAATTTGTCAATTGACAGCTCAAGCACTTACAAAAAGTGATCCCTGCACAGATTTAAATTATTTATGATAGCAAAGTAGCTGAAAATTAGTCCGACCTTAATATGCAAAAGAAAATGTGGCTTAACGCTTCAATTGCTAGGAAGGCTGGTCCTGTAAGTAGTCATTAAGGAAACAATGTAATGTAAGACAATCCTGGAATTTTTATGTGTTCACAGTCTGCTGGTGACTAATGATGTTTGCCCAGTCCTACCAATGACTGTATAATTACTAATCTTTGGAAGTTTAGCATTTGCCCATGAGTTAAAGCAGCAAGAAGAGCAGGCCTAACAGATGCAAAAGTTGAATTAACCTCATGTCACACAAGACACCTCAGGTAGTCAACCGTCACTCTTAGATGTGACTCATTTCATCCTGAAATAAACGTGAAAATTAGGTGTCTCAGCAGGCAATCAGAGAGCTAGTGGACATGTAGCAGTCTAGCTCTGAGATATTTTCAGTGAGGTGGGACAAATTTCACCCAAAGGGGCAATCTGGGTGGACGCTAACAGCCTTTATCAGGTCTTTATAAATTGTTCTGTGGATCTCCACACTGGTTGCTACCTTCATTCCCCAGTGCTGGGAACTGTTAAGTGTACATTCCAGATTGAAAGAGTGGGATTTATCTCACACTAATTTTATAGGCAACAAAAAGAATCAGGAGAATTTTTCAGTGTTGTTCATCTGATTTAAACTATATGTTTACTTATGATGAGCTGATCTGTGTCCTCAGCTTTCATGGTGACAGTGAGAGTATAGGATGGCTAGATCAGCTGCTGCCATACACTTCTCCATACTGGGAGACCCAGCAGGCTGGAGCTCTCAGCCAGGTTGTCTACAGAAGGGAAAAAATACTGGGGTTGAACCTGTCATATTTAGAGGATGGTGCCTCAGTTTAGTTCAGGTAAGGTGTTATAATGTAAAGGTTGGAAATTAACAAGGAAATATGTTGTCTGTTATCTTCCTTGGCAACCTCAAAGGAACTACATGGATGGTGTTATTCAGACACATGCTTCTTGTAGGCTGTTATAAATAGGTAGACTAAATGGGTTGAAGTAGATATAGTATTTGTTTTCCACATATAGAGATATAGATTTGGTTGGTTGGTTGGTTGGTTTTCTTTTACCTTTCAAATCCATGCAATATTTTATTTCTTTGTTCATTATTTTTATTACTATTGTGATGCATGGGGGAAGGCAAGAGACAAAGAGTATGAATTGAAAGAATAAGTGGTCTAAATGAATTAAGACAGGCAAGAATTGAAACAGGTTGCTCAAAGAGCTTGTGCAGTCTCTATCCTTGGAGATTTGCTTCAATAAAGCCCTGACCTCATGACTGACACATCTTTGAACAGTAGGTTAGACTGGAGACCTCCTGTGCTCCCTTCCAACCTGAATCATTATATGATAAAAAATTACGTGTTAATGTACAAAAGTTATTTTCATATATGTTTTAAAGATCATTAAACCAATGCCAGTTTGGTTTGATTAAATAATCTGCCTCATAACATATAATTTTTTGTCTTTTTTTTTTTTTTTTTTTTTTTGAGGAAAATGTGGAACAGTTCTACAGAAGCTTTGACCTGCTCTTAGTTAAATCTTTCCTTATTCAGTCCAAGAAAGATATGCCAATGTGTTTTCACACCTTTCCATAATAGCTCGTGAATTCAGGAAGTCTAATAATTGAGAAAAAATAATATTCATTATTCATTAACTGAGGATTGAATTGGGGTGATTGTAATTGCAAAAAAAAAGGAAAGAAAAAGTCTTTGACAATAACCTTGTATCCTAGGCTGTCAAAAAGAATATTCCTAAAGTGGAAAATGTGCTTGGTAGAAAGCAGTCTAACTTCAGAAAGCTACCTAGCTACACATTTTGATATTTGAAAAATATTTCATAGAAAATATTTTTGAAAGCTGAAAGAAAAAATCATCAATTATTTCTTTGGTTTCATTCTTGTTCTTCAGCTATTTTGATTTCATTCAGTATGCTCTGGTCTGACAAAGGTTAAGAAATCTTCATTTTAAAGACATATTAAACTTTACACTATTTTTTAGACGTTACAGGCCTTGAGAAAAAATGGTACTTGTTTCATGAGCAAAAATAGCTTTGCATTTCCACCTTTTACCTCTTTGGGTCAAATTGCTAAATCAAGCTTTGATCACAAAAACAAAACAAACAAACCCTCAGCCATACTTTGAATGCTATCCTCCATGAGACAAGGAGCAATAGAAAGGATCTGGGGTATATTTTTAAAGAAGCTTGAGTGAACCTGGAACACTTTTGGGGGGATCACTCAATGTTTAATATTGATTAGCTTTTATTCAGTAGGCTGAGTAGCTCATAATTGCCTGTGAACAAAAAGTGTAATTTAGCCTTCTCCACAGCTTGTGGCTGCTATCAGTGGAAATTTTACTGCTGATGTGTGAAACAGCAAGCAAAAGACTTCATTTCCTTTCCTTAATGGTTGTTCACCTGTGGAGCAATTTATAAAACCACCTGTATCAGGAAGGGGCTCCCTTACCTGATTTCCAGCTCTGGTCAAGACCCTACAGACTCTGCCTGTCCTCTTGCTTTCTCATAGCCCCTATCCTGGGCTTTAATCAGCAGCACCTTGGCTTCCTAGATTTTGTTGTAGTCCTAGGGGAGAACAGTGTGATAATCAGTTTCTTTTCAGGCATTTGAAAGATGATTTCATGGAAGAAAGGAGAGAAAATTGTAAATAAATTTGCAACAAACCCAGAATTTTAATGGTGAACTTTTGCAATCAGGTAGTCTTTTATGGAAGTGCTGCTTGGAGGGATGGGTATGTGTGGATGATTTGGCACAAGGCAGAATAAAGCAATTATTGTATTCCCTCAGTGTATTGCGCAGAAATTGTGTAATTTCATGCATCATTCAGAGCTCTCATAACTAATACCACAGCATCTAAATTACTCTGAGTATCAACAAAACAAACGCCACTTTGCCTAGTTCCAGTCTTGGAAATTTGGGAGTGAATCGTATAGTTCTCATTTTTGTTAAAATGTTACGCAGATTCCAGACATTCAGTTTGGTCTTGAAAATCTTCAAGTAATATATTCTTCCCTGAATGTCCTTTTTGACTTCCAGAAATGTTTCCACTCTGTGCTGGGAACAGTTTTTACTGTTCATATTTATCATTTTGTATGCTTATTTAAATGAGAGAGGTAGGCAGCCTGCAAGAATTAAGACATCTCACTAGTTAGTTTGTCACTGGCCTCCAGCTGTTTTCGTAGCACAGTTCAGCAGCATGAGGACAACTGAAATCCGTGGAGAACTGAAATTTTTTTCTGTGGAGGGAAAGTTACAGGGAGGCAGCACGCAAGTGGTAAAATTACTTATTATTGCTGTAACAAAGCCTCTTGATTCAGACCTGGTGTTTTCCGGGGACGGCCCATACAGTGAGTAGGAAGGAAGGGTACACGGGCAGGTCATTATCTAAACTTTCCAAGATGAGCTCTGACTGCTAGTTATGTAGTCAACTTTGAAGGCCATGTTGAAGTGATGGGGGCAGCTTCTGGATGGAAAGACCTGGCTGCTTCCAAATTGAAATTCTTTCATGTAGACTCAGCAATGATCCAGTGCTGGAACAGACAGGATCACTTCAGAGTCTGTGAGTAGGAATGCCTTTGCTCAGGTGCTCCATAACTGTGTACTGAATCAATAGTATTTTCCTAGAAGCCATAATCAAAGAAAAAACATCAAAGAAATATCCTTACAGAGCTTTTAGCACAAGGATGCAGACCTGGATCATCTTACTGTGTGTACCATTTTCAAATTTTTCACTGTCAATGTATGTGGACTTCATGGGCTTGCTACTTGAGGCTTTCTACAATGTCTTCCAGCTCTCAGTTGAACCCAAAGAGAATCAAACCAGCCCCATGTCTCATTTCTTCTCCCTCTCCTCTTCTTCTTCTCCCTCTCTCCTCTCCTCTTCCCACACAGCATCCATCACTGAACGGGTTTACAGAACAAAAGATCTTCCAGACAAAGCTAAGGGTATATTGCCATCTCCAATGATGTTTCACCCAGCAGGCCTTTCTTCTGACACTTGTACACTGCTTGTTCCTGTGCTGTTGTCCATGACTCCACCAGGATGGCTTACCCATCTGAATATTTACTTTGGCACAGTTATTTTCAACTTTGGTCTTTCTCAGAAGCAGCTTCCATGTATTTGATGGTGTTGCAGTTCAGTGAGTTTTACTATCCCAGTTCTGAGATTAAACCAGCACCTTAGGTTTGTCCAAATTATAGCTCAAGAGTATTTGTGCTAGCATGTATCTTAAATAAGGTGGTAAAATACCTACTTAAGCTTACAGGGCTCTGCCTACATTCTATAAGATACTTATAATTAAAAAAAAAAACAAATCAAAAGTAAAAATCTGAACAAACATCTCATTGAAAAATGTATTGATTCTCTATTTTTTTTATTTTAAGAAGGTGGCTCAGAAATTTATGTTTTTGGACATGCATGGGCAAAATGTTTGATTTTCATAACTTATCTCTTCCGGAGTTACCAATTTTGATTTCCCTTTCAGTTGTTTCTGTTTGGACAGAATCAGTGACAGAAAGCAAAAAATGAAAAATGGCTGAGTTCATACTCTCTGGTACAAACAACTTCCATAAGTTCACTTGCGAATCTTTGGCTGCTATTGAAAAGAGAATTGCTGCCAAGAAGGATTGTCAAAAAAATACCATAGACCAGAAACCTGAGGAGAAACCACGTCCTCAACTTGACTTAAAAGCTTTCCAGAAATTACCGGCTCTGTATGGAAATCCTCCTCCAGAGCTCATTGGGGAACCACTGGAAGATCTTGACCCATACTACAAAGATCGCAAGGTTAGAGCCAAGCAAAATGTTTAGATCTTAATTTGTTTTGTTACGTTGCTAAGAAGTGTTTATGTGAGCAATCTCTTAAACAGTCTTGGCTATATTTGTTTGGAAAAACTATGATCACTTTCTAGGTTGAAATAATGCAGAAAGCTAGCACAGCTGAATGACATGCTGTAATCTTCTAAAAGAAAAAAAAAAAAAGGCTTAATTTTGGATTATAGGAATTAAATGATATAAACTTCATTAGCATTCAAATCAGAATTGAAACATCAAACATAAAATGAATAAAGTAAGAAAATGATGTTTTGAGTCAGATCTACAAGAAATGATAATTATTTTGCAAATTTTCTTAATTTTTATAGTTTGAAACTGTCTTCCTCTGTCTCAATGGTTGTGCTCTGCTTACATTTACTATAAATGATCATCTAAGTGTAATTTTTTTTAAAGACATTTGCTGATGGATACATAAAACCTAATTATTCAAGCTGTATATTCTAGTCAGGAAGGATAGAAGAATATGATTTTTAATAACGAACAGAAAAACAGGATTTAATACACTGGAAATTAAGTTTGTTGCCTGAGTATTGCTTAATACCTTGAGTTAATTTCTACAGTCTTAGAGGTAGAAGATCACTATCAATATTAGCAAATAATGTAAAAACCTGCAAGTCTTCCTTCCACCTCTGTGTAATGAGATTCTATGAGAGGTCCAATAAGAGAATAGTCATAAGCAAAATTAGTTTCGTGCAAAACTCTTTACAAGGATCAAAGTTAAGAAGGGAAGTTCATGCTGACTTTTTTTTCCATTTTGATAGTTAATAGATATCAATTTATGATAAAAGGATTGCAAAATATTATGAAGAGTCTTCTCATTTAAGCAAGCAGACTAAAGTTAATATCAAAGTCATGTGCATCATTCATAGAACTAGATGTAATACAAAAATGTGTTTTCTACTCAACTTCCTGACACTTTTACTTCATGTTGCTTTATTTTCATTTTTAAGATTTTCATAGTGGTAAATAAACAGAAAACAATCTTCAGGTTTACTGCTACACGTGCCTTATGGATCCTCAGCCCTTTCCATCCAATCCGAAGAACCGCAATTAAAATTTTAATACATTCATATCCTTTTCTTGGCTTCATTCACTCTTTCTTATATTTATTTATTTATTTATTTTTATTACAAAGACCTGTGTAATCCTGTGTTGTTATACCTTACAGCACTGAATGAATATCTTTTACTTCACTCCAGACATCTTCTAATTATGGATTACCTCAGAAATTACTCCTGTTTGATGTTCTTGTGCTATTTAGTAATAAATAGTTTCATGAGTACTGAAGGCTTTGAAGCCTGATTTTCTAGCTATTTTGTGTTTTAAGAATGTTCTCTGATGTTGATTACATTATGTCTAATCAGTATCTTGTGTTGAAGCCTTTCTCAATGAGAAAATGAATAAGGTCTCTATCCTTTATCTCATATTCTGTTTATACATACCATGAGAATTAAATTTAACCCCCATGCCGAAGCAGATCACAATGAGATGGGCACACACATGAAAACTTAGACAACAATTATGTAAACTTTGTTTCATTTGGAAATCAGATTTTAAAAATATATCTTTGGTATATGACAATTAAATTTTTCAGGGATGCTGTTGTAGGGAAGTTTGTTGTCTTTGAAATAAAAGGTAATACAGATCCCAAGTCATACATTTAGGGGATGGAACTCTCTAGTATAGTTCTCCACTTTGGTACCTGGAAATGAGACCAGGGCAAAAAAAGCTGTCACTCATGGCTGAATCAGGCCCAGCACATTCTGCATTGTACCATGTTAGGTTTCCAGCCATCTTCTCAGCAGCACTGGGTTAACTGGGATGAGTCTGCAGTTGTCGCCGTAGCAGGGCACAGACATCCCTGGAGGAGTGATGTCTCTCTGAGGGTTTCCCTGGGCAGCAAGTTGGCTAATGCTGGCATTTCAACACTTGTGGTCCAGCTCATGGGTTTGTGACAATATTTGATGATGCCTGCAGTTAAAGGCAGGAGAATTTGTGGGAGTACAGAACAGATTGATGATGGGTAGATGTCTTTCCCATGGACATCTACCTCCTGGGTTGCCCAAAAGTGTGGTATGACACAAGACATGAGATTCAGCTCCATAAACAGGCACTTAAGCTCAAATATCAACATGTGAGCTAGATTCCCAAGTTTCCATTCATACCTTAGAGTCAGTGGGTCCCAAAGAGCACGTGGACAACCCCAAGAGTTGTCTAAACTTAAGCATCTAATATCCTTTGAGACACCCACAAAAATCATGGCAGACTTTGCACTGTCCCTTCAGAAGAGTACAGGTCTCCAGTTTAGTCAGTTTTGGGCTTCAAGGGTTTGATCTCTGGTGCTATTTAACTTGTGTGAAATATTCAGTTTATTTTTAAAAAATATACTTACTTTGGAGTTTTATGAGGACTACTTTATTATCATTTACACTGCAGCAGTGATCAAGACATTAAATTTGTTACCTACAAAACCTTGCTTTCAGCACTGAAAAGTTCCCTGTTTATTTGGAGATAAAACTCCACAAATGTCACAGGCCATGAAGAGGAGAAGAAGAAGTAGAAAGAGAACAGTGAAATATGTTTTATACATATGAACTCATACCAATCTTCCTTGTGAAAGGAAGACTGGAGCTTAGGTGATATCAGCCTAAACTCTCAACTCTATCCCAATTTTCCCTGAGACCTTGAACAAGTCAGACAGTCTCTGTTTAAAAATTCCTCTGCTGTAAAATTAAATTTAAAATGCATCATTTCTCTCAGTCTGTCTCAGTGGTTAGGGATCATTTTACCAAGTCTGCAATGCGTAGAGCAGCAGATCTCTAGCATGTACAGCAGTTAAGATTACATAAATAACAGCAGTGTATTGTAATCTACATGTATATGCAGATCTTACATGTGCTTTAAACTGCCCCCCCCTCAAAAAAAAAAAAAAAAAAAAAAAAAAAAAGAAACTATTAAGTTTATAACCAGTGGAATATGTATGTAAATATGTTTCTAAATCAATGTCATATTCTTTGCCTTCACTCCCATGACTTACATTATTCACTTGGTTTATAATGTGCACTATTATAACTAATTGTGTGTTCATGGCTCAGAATGAGTCTAAGAGTTCTGCATCTTCTTCATGGAACAAATATGTTGAGTAAGTATCTGTGGGTATGTATGCATTTTAACTCTGTACCTCTAATTAATTACTTAGCCTACCTTACAGCCTTCACACATGGTAGTTTATGAGTTTAATAACTTCATTATTTTTTTGCTTTGAGGGAGCATTTTTGCCTCTAAAATTCTGCCTGTCCTACCGCTCCAGTTCATTATCCCACTTCCTGAAGTTAGTAATTATTTGCTTGTTATCCAGGCACATTTCTTATTGTTGCCAGCACTGATAAAGAACATCAAGAGCTGCTGTATTTTAAAATTATATTTAACAATATTGAGATGTTGAGTATTTGCTCTAATAAAATATTCTGTTAGAAACTCCTGGCTTGTGGGACACTGTTAAAAAAGCTCTTATCTTCAGCACTGCCAACACTTGCAATATTACAGCACAACAAATTCATGCCTTTGGAGTCACACTTAACCTGGATAATTCTATTATTTTATTTTATTTTATTTATGTATTTATTTAAAGTTCTAAGTTTGGCATTAATATATTAGAATAAGAACTCTGACAGCTCTAACACATAATAGACAGGAAAAGATTCCAAAATACTTGGTTTAAAAACAATCATAAAATTGTTTCTGACTGTTTCATGATTCATTATACTGAAACAGTTGGGAGTGTCAAACCCTTATGCAAGCAGGAATGAGAATCTGCAAGATGTAAGGTATTTAGATACGTAACTCCATAAGACACTGGGATACTTCCCTACTTTTGAGAGCACTAAAGGTTAGATAAGAGTTATATCTGCTGTTGACATCAGAAGTACTGTCCAAATGCATTTTAATAATAATTTTAGAATACATCTTTCCAAATGAAGAGGGAAGCACTACATACATATAATTTCTTAGTGCATTTGCTGACTACCAAGTGAATGCCTTTTGAATTCTGTAGGGAGATCGCTATCTTGTTGAAATTATAAGTGCACTTAATAAGTTCAGAAGAGCTTTTACTGATAATTTTCCATTAATAAGAATAATTGCCATTTTTAATTGAAAATCCTGTACTCTTGTATTATTCAAGTGTTTTAAACATTCTGCACAAAATGGATGCAGTGTGCTCAAAGTAAATAATACACAGAATATCATATGTTTGCTTGCCCACCTGAAACCAGAGGAAGATATGAGTTTTAATGCTTATTTTAGCAATTAGCTACAACTTTTGTATTTCTCAAATTCTGGGGACTCACATAAAAGAGTTTGAAAAAAAAATCTGAATGCCAAAAAACATGTCACAGGCATTCAGGTTAATTGCCGTGACCAGATTGTGGTCAGCTAGTGTTTTGAACTACATACTAGTCAAATAGTGACAGAAGACACTGAAATCAATAGGATTCTTTACATCACTTCTCTGCGATGTTGGCTTGGTTTGCTGGTCTAGGCAGTAAATGGTCTTACTGTGTCTTTTACCCTTTTCCATTAATTTCTAACGTTTCTGTTTTACTTTGGCACTTTTCTCCCTTCCTTAGATTTACTTTCACTGGCATTTACACTTTTGAATCATTGATAAAAATATTGGCAAGAGGATTCTGTCTCAATGAATTCACTTTCCTTCGAGATCCCTGGAACTGGTTGGATTTCAGTGTGATTGTTATGGCGTAAGTGAGAACAAATAAAATATGGATTACTTGAACATGTTCTCTGTATTTGAAGTTTTTGTTGCTGTGTATCTGAAACTGTGTAGGATGTTGACTCCTGTACTTGTTTTATCACTCTTCGTATAACAACAATGCATTAGTCACTCAAGAAGGGAATGGAGATGTGCAGAGCAAGATAGAGTTAACTGTTCAATCCCATCTCATACCACTCTGCAGCCCTTTTACATGAATTTACATACATTTTACATGCATTTTTGTGTGAATTTACATGCCCTCTTTACATGCGTTTGTAATAGCTGGGCTGTCCAATGTGAATTCATAATGTCAATAAAAGTGTAAATTTGAAAATAGAGTGATTTGTATGGACACCAGGACAGTGGATTAAATTTGATCTCTTTCCCTCTAAATTCATGGTCTGAGCTTCAGTTTTCAGCAATTAGAAAGCTTTCATACTGGTTAGACGCTACTACAGATGGAAGGCAGAATCAAGCTAGTTCTGGCTGTTTCAGCCTGAAATGAATAATTTTGAGTGTTATCTTTTTATATATTTTAAGTGCATAATATTTTAAGATGCTGACACAAAATCAAATGTGCACAAATCAAGAGCTACTTTATAAAGCAATTCTAATAATCCAGAAATGGCTTTCTATTGCATGAATCTTCACACAAATACTTGGTAAGTAGCTTCTTAATGCTTAAAAATAAACTCAGGAGGATTAAGAATTAATATTGAATGCTGTAAAAAAAGTGTCCTGCTTACTCCATTTTGATTGTCCTGATTTCACAGGTATGTTGGAGCATTCAGTAGCCTGGGGAGTGTATCAGTCCTTCGGACTTTCAGGGTTTTGAGAGCCTTAAAAACCATTTCAGTAGTCCCAGGTAAGAAAATCTCTTTGCTGAGTATTTTCTGTTACTTAAAACTGATTCTTTACTCCAATCAAAATATTGGCTTATTCAGCAGTCCAGCTGGACTAAACAGAATAAATCAAGCATTAGAAACAATCTTGTGTTCGATTTACTTTTATTATATTAAAATTATTTCAATAGCACTTTATGTCAGTTTAACAGAATGTTCTTCTAGCTAATCTATCTATTATGGTTCAACAAAAACCCCTCTGTTGATTGAACAGAATTATCTTATGTCATCTTTGGGACAACATTTTTTCCCCAACTTTTCCAGCAGTTATAAAGTCAGTGGGTGCTTTCTCATGACTAAACACAAACTTAGAACCGCTGGGTTGCCCCTGTGTTCTCTTTCTTTTCTTTTCTTTTCTTTTCTTTTCTTTTCTTTTCTTTTCTTTTTTCTTTTTTTTCATACTCATTATTGTTTCTTCATTGATTCTCAGTGAACTATGTGTATCAATTTCTGGATAAAAAATTACTAGACCAGCCCTGGTCCCTTATCCTTCACAGGTAGTGAAGGAACACCTGGAAATTGTACGGTCAGTCAAATGAAGAGAAAATATTATCTCATAATCGGTACTCTAAGCTTTTCATCATGCTTTTCCATTGTACACTGTCTCCCTAGGACTCAAGATCATTGTAGGGGCACTTATCCAGTCTGTTAAGAAACTTGCCAATGTGATGATCCTGACCGTTTTCTGCCTGAGTGTCTTTGCCCTCATAGGCCTCCAGCTTTTCAAGGGCAATCTGAGACAGAAGTGTATCAGGAATTATACAGATTCCAGTATCAGAGAGTATTTACAAAACAAAACATGGGAATCCTATGAATTGTTTGCTAATTATACAGGTAATTTTTCTCCTTAATTCTTGTTTTATATGGCACTCTAGACACCTGTGCATGCCTGTGTAACCACTGGTGTATATGAGACTAATATCTGGATGAGCAACTACTTGATAATGCTCTTCAGACTGCCAGAGATTCAGAATGATATGACAATAACTGAAACATGTATTAGCTCCTTCTCTGATGAAATTCCCCAAAGTCCAGCTTCTACTATATGCTGAACAGTTCTAGCATCTTCATTCTGCTGCATAATTAAGTAATCTTCAGCTTTGAACAGAGGAATTTGTTTAAAAGTAAAAATCTTTCTTCTTCACAACATGTGTATCTCATATGTGATAATTATTTTGTTTCATCTGTAAGAGATATATAATATACATCTCTCACCTATATTTTGACTGAAGCTGGTGGTGGAAGCATAGAGCAGAGATCTGAAAAGGCACCAAAACTTTCTCAGAGAAACAGCAACTGGAAGGTGCTATTCAGAAATGAAAAGCCCTGTGGTGAAGGAAAAGCCTCAATGTACATGAAGAAAACAAATGTAAAATAGACAATGTATACACCAGAAATGTGAAGAAAGCTTCATCACCACCGAATTCAGAACAGCAACAAAAACATACTCCTAGAGGAAATGTTGAAATATATAACAAAGCCCTACAGTATTGCTGTTTGTATGTATTTGGTGTGTAAAATCTGTTCAGACAAGATTTCTTAATAGCCTCATAGTCCAGGGGGAGAAAGTCTTTATATAAATACTTTTGAGGATAGTTTTTGCAGGAACCTCTTGTACCTACCAAGAAAAAAGTACATAAGAACAAAGTAATTTCCATACACAGAATGTTAGAAAAGGTCATAATTGAAAGCAAACTTCAAAAGAAAGCCAAAGACTAGAATACTACAGAAAAGAAACAGTGGATGTGACAAAATTTAGCTAGAAATAAAAAATTTCTGTGCTAAAGAAACAAGAAAATTATCTATTTTTTCCTGTTATTGATTAAATGCAGAACATTGCAGCAGAATAAAGGCAATGGCCTGGAGATAGTAGGGCTCAAGAAATTCAAGACGTGTTGCTTCTCAAGCTTTGTCTTGTTCCCATCCCAACCATCTTGCATGCAATGATGGCAAAAGGAATAGGAGGTGCCAGGCAAGTTTAGTGAAATCTGGCTGTCTTTCCTACAGGACTTATGACTTACAGTCCTGTAAGGCCAATTTTCAATTAAAGTGATTTTTTGGGTGTATTTTCCACAGGCTGCTTTGGTCCTGACCTAGTGTGAAGTTCCCATCTCCAACATGGACACTACATGTTGCTACAATTTTCTGAAGCTCAGTCACTGAATCTTATATTTTGGTGGTTGGCAGGAGCAGAGATGAATAAAATTTGGGTGGAAAGTAGCCCAGATAGTGACTCATTTCTTTATGGTATATTTACATGGTACAGTACAGCAGATATTAAGGATTCCTGTGCTGTCTCTGAATCACACTGACTTACCTGATGAGCACAGCTGAGATTTGAGAAGCACCAGGAAGAGATGGGATGTGCCTTGCATCTGGGATATGAAACCCACCTCTTAATGGTGCTAATTAGCTATTAGCATTGAAGCTATTACTTTCAGTCTGCTGCTAGATCAGGCATCAGAGTAACTCATGCTAAGAGGGGAAGAGGTCAAAAAGAGCATAGCTTCAGCGTCCTAATGGACAAATCTTTGTTTATCAACTGAGAAGGGTTAGGACCTGTTTTCTGGCTATGCAAACTAATTACAAGTTGTGGTTTATATCTGTATAGCCAAATACTCTTTGTTAAAACCAGTGATTTGTTTTTATTGCTTGTTAGAGATGATCTATGTTACCCCAAAAGTGTCCAAACTCTGTCCTGGAGAGGGCTAATTGTCATTGGACAGAACTGTGCCAGCTTCAGCTAACAACAACCAAACCTGGGGCTGTGCTTGAACCTGCACCCTTCTATTCTTGATTTACTTCTGGTAGATGGGACCAAAGTGATATTGCAAAACTTTCAATTTTAAGGGCTTCCTTCAGTCTGAAATTTGTACATACACAGAAGCATGTGTATAAAGAAGGACAGGACATCTTGCGATATGGTGCAGTTGCTGTGAGTTTGGGAAACCTCTATTCTTCAGTGCTCCTTTCATATTTACTACACAGCAATTTGTGTGTGGGTGCACATACATTTACAGCTCACTGGTATCATCACAACTCCAAGGACAGAGGATGCAGACTAGAAAGTGCTTTGGTTTTACTTTTTTTTTTTTTTTTTTTTTTTTTTTTTTTTTTTAATAGAACATTTTGCTAAGAAGGCAGACTCCTCGGACATCTTGCTATGTGGTCCTGGTGCTGGGTAAGTGCACTGCAGAATACTTCTTCTTTGGAAGTTTTCTCTGCCTCAACGCTTCTCTGCTTGCTCATTCATAAGAGATGAAAACAAAGGAGAGATTCCTGGCTTTCCTTGACTGCAGAAACAGGAACACCGGCAATAAAGTACAGTGGATCACCAGATAATTTAATACATGTACAGAACAAAGCATGAACCTGCAGTTGTCTTATTCAAGTCTAAATTCCTTCAAGCCCTTCCAGAAGGGCTATCTTTCTCTTCCCCACAGATGTACAAGAGTTGAAAATATGATGGGTCTCACATATAGGACAGGACAGACATGATTCTCTTTGTGAAGGCTTGGGATTGTTAAACTGGGAAAAAAAAACATGGATTCGGAGGGCAGATTTGGGCACGGAGGGAGAGGCAGTTGCTTTGTGGTGAGGGGCAGAAGATGGGAATGGTGATGAGGGAGTTGGTGGGGGTCTTCTCTAGCCTGTCTTTCTTTGCTGCTGGATTGTGGATTCTGCTTTTTCTCATCCCACTTTCCAGCCAAATATTGCCTAGTATAGACAATTAGCTTGCAGTAAAATAAAATACAAAGCTGAATAACAATCCGAACTCTTACGTAAACTGAAGTTTTTCTCCAGAATCTATACCATTGAATGAGCTGCAGTTATTATTACCTCTAGGACCTGTCCTCCAGAATACACATGCTTGAAAATTGGGCCCAATCCTGATTATGGTTTCACCAGTTTTGATACCTTTGGCTGGGCTTTTCTTTCCTTATTCCGCCTGATGACCCAGGACTACTGGGAACGTCTGTATCAGCAGGTACCAGTTTTGCGTGTTGTTCAGAATGGGTTGTCCAGATAGAGCAATATCTGAAGCAGAAAACAGTTAGGGAGGACAAGAAATCTCAAATAAAAGTAGCTGTGAGTCACTGAGCCTGCATACTCTCTTCTCCCTTCCAGCAAGCCATGGTCCTTAATTGACTAATTGAAAAGGGATGCTGAAGTGCTTCCAGCAATATCCCTATTAACCTGTTGTATTAGGGACTTCAGAAAAAATACTAAAAGATTCTATACTGCCCTTCAGAAATGCAACAGTACCTCCTCAGTCATCCTCATGGGTTCACAAGTGATGGCATGGAGAGAGTGAGAAGAAGATGTGGAGAAAAGGGGCCAAGGAAGATTTATTTAAGCTTCTTAAAGCATTATGTCTAGAAAGCTGAGTGCTTCTGAAGAATTTAAAGACACATTGAAAGCCTATTTGATATTCAGTGCGGTATTTTTTCTCTGGGGTGTTGTGCTTACAGACCCTCAGAGCTTCTGGGAAGGTGTATATACTCTTCTTCATGCTGGTCATCTTTCTGGGCTCATTTTATCTAGTCAACTTGATTCTGGCCGTAGTAACAATGGCATACGAAGACCAGAACAAGGCCACTATTGCTGAAACAGAGGCAAAGGAAAGGAAATTTCGGGAAGCCATGGAATTATTGCAGAAAGAGCAGGAGGTATGTGAATTATTGCAAAAATTACTCTCAACGCTCTGTAATTAGTCATGTAAAGTGCATCTCTCCTTGTATACAGCCACACAGTATACAGCTATACAGTCACTTGTGGGAACAGGAGCAAATATTAAGTTATTGAAAGCAGTGATTCGTAGAGATGCAGGAACACTTCCTTATTCAGCTGAATATTTTCACTGTATTGTTCCAACAATGATTTCTTGTAGTGGATAATATTTAAAGTCTGGTGTAAGAAAAGTAATATTTTAAAACTGGAAAATGTAAAATTCCATCAACTAGCAGCTTCCAAAATAACATATAGATGCCTTTTTATTCTGCTTCACTGTTGTGGATTGCTGAGCAGAGAAATATACAGTAATTCTTTACATCAACTGCATTAACATCTGAAACAAAGCCTATTGTAGCTGAGGGAAAAAATAATTTGGAACTTAAATAGTTTAGAATTTTCTGGAACAAAATATTGCTGCATTTTGAAAACATTGCCCTAAATTCAATATGGGAAGGCAAGGCAACCGCAGTGTGAATACAGTCCTATGAATACGCAAAAGCAAGACTGAATTTTAATACTGCTTGAGCATTTGTTTGGGGAAAAAGATAGAATGTATAGCTTTATTTTAAAACTGAGTATTTTTATTGTAAGCAATTCTGCCATATGGAGGAATAGGAGCTATAATATGATTATTTTGCCCCTGGCAAGCCCAATACATGTGATCACGTAACATACTGCAAATAGTAAATTGTTCAGTGCTCCATATGGTGCAGAAATTCTCTTTCTTCTACTGTTATCACATATTGGAAGATTTTAACTGACTTTTGTGAAATACAGATTGTAAAGACGAGATATTATGGAGCACAGAAGTGTTTTCATGCTGCTTATATTCTATGTATCTAGCAAAAACGCCATCCATGTTTTTGTTTTAATTTTAGTTATTGGCTGCTAAAGGGATTGATATCCTGTCAATTAGCTCCTTCGAAGCCTCTCCTTTGTCTACCAAAGAAATCAAAGAAAGAAGCAATAGGAAAAAGAGAAATAAATCCCTGGGGATAGAAGATTATGAAGAACAACAATTTCCCAAGTTACAGACCACAGACAGTCAACGAAAGTTGGTAATCTATTGTCTGAATCTGGGATCCTTACAGCTTTCCTAATTTTGATACTAAAATAAATTCCTTGAAATTACAAACCAAATCCTGTTACAAATGCTGATCACTCTTTAACCTTTAAAATAAACAACCTTATGGGCTATGGAGGTATCATATGTAAAATTTAATTTGAAAAGGAAATACTATACGCAAAGGATAAAAGGAAATTACAATAAGAGTTAAACACATTTTCTATGGCTTCAAAAAAAATAGAAAATGTGAACAATGATCAGAATTTAACTTCAGTGCCATCTTTCTCTGTTAAAAAATCTTACTTAAAATATGAATATAAAGCTTACAATAATAGCTACACAGCTGGTAGGATTTTATTATCTGCCTTTTAAAACTTAAACAAAATCCTTCCTGAATAATCTAAATTAAATAAGAGTATGGGACTTGCGATGGTTGATATAAAATGTTATGAAACTCTACATTTTTATTGCTTCCCCAAACCTTCTCTACGATATTGTGCCATTCTCTCTTTATTTCTTTCTTTGTGCTCTTAGGCTCTCCTTGGCTTGGTGTACGGCCCCAGTGCAAATGAGGTGAAACGCAGGCTGAGCCACGGGAGTGTATTCAATTTCCAAATCCCTGCCTTAGAAGTTGACTCCCAAATAGATTTTGGTGACGAGGAAACCTGCAGTGCAGGGGAGAACGAAATCAAGGGGAGGTCACTGTCGGTGCCACAGGTGGGAAGACGCTACAGCATGCAGAGCCAAGCGAGCCATGGCTCCCACCCTGCTACCCCCAGCTGTGGGCAGGCAGGCAAGTGGAGCAACACAGATGACTGCAATGGCATGATTTCGGTGATGGGAGGAGGGAACGGCAAGGTGCATGGTCTAGATTCAGCGTCTACTGAAGGAGTTTCACTTCCGCCGGTAATGGAAGACACAGGGAAGGGTGATCTGGTAAGTAAAAGTTGTTGTTTTAAGTATGTACTTCATATTATGGTTTCTCCATCAGTGGTAGGATTTTTAAGTATGTTTCCAGTGCTGGCATTGTACAAACTGGGAGAGTATTTTTTATCCCATGCCCCATCCAGGGTGATCAGTACCTTTTCTCCTTCTCCTACACAGCCACTCTAGCATCATACAGAAGCTTGGTCTGTAAGTTTCCCCACCAAGGGGGTAGACGTGCTTTTCTACCACTTTACCCCTCGTCTCTCTTCTTTTCCATTAGTCTCTGGAATATATTCTGGGCCTGTTTGCTCTCCTGCACCTATTTCCAAGATTTGTGTTTGCCTTGTTGCTATTACATGCTTGGGGGATCCATTTACTGTAGCATTATTACTGAAGTGTAGGACCTTCGTTCTGAACACCTATTACATCTTGTAGAAAGGTGCATTTATCTGGCTGCTTGTCATCATTCCTATTAACTTTCATAGTTACCCACCACTGCATCCTACTTCATTTTATTCCTGTGGTATCTCCCTAATCGTGTTTACTTCTTTAAGCAGCCAGCTGTAAATGATGAGAGCAGCATGATGCATTTGCATCCTCATCTGTCAGCGGAGTACTTTAATGAGGCATTTCAGAGACAAAGGGCAGCAAGTGCAGTCAGCATAATTACCAGTGTCTTGGAGGGTAAGTGGCTCCTTGTTATGCTTATTTCAATCATAAGGTAATGCTAGGGAAAAAGGCCAAAATGTCAATACATTTCTTAAACATTAACATAGATTTGTAGCTGTGTAGGAATTTCATCATTAATTTGGATTATTATTTTTTTAAAGCATTATCACACAGTCTTTATGTTCTGGAACACATCCTTTGCCTATCATAAGATCTCGTTTATTAGGACGGACAGAGGAGGGGCTTGGAGTGATGGTGGGTGGAAGGAATTTCTCTAGAGGGTAAGGAGCAGGACTGGGACACTGGCTTCTCCTCCTAACCCTGTGACTGCTATTATATCACTGGTAGAGATATACACATGCAGAATCCAGTGTTAGGATTACACAAACAGAATTAGTTGTGGCATTTCCTGGGATCTGAGTACTTAACATACCTTTCCATGTGAATTTTTGAGGGTTGTAAGGGTTGTATCACTTACTGTTATTATGCTACCTGATAGTTTCATTGCTGAAACTTTTGGGGAAAACAAACAAACAAACAACAAAACCACATTCGAAATTGTTCAGTTTTTTTTTCTGGACCAGGATGAGGAAAAAAATCATGTTTTTGTGTTGGATCTCTATCACTAGTTCTTGGAAAACAAGTGAAGGATTTGGCAGGGAGGTCCCTTTTCTTAAATTTATTTAAATCACTCTTGGGAAAATCTTAACTGAAACACATCCCATGAAACCTTGCTTTCAAGTTTAATTCACCAAAAATCTGAGCTGTGCTGCAGACACTCAGCTGTGACCTGGGATGGAACCAGACTTTCCCCCATAGCTTTAAGTGGCTGAGGATTAACCTGAGAACAGGCATCAGAACAGGGAGCAGAGGTTGCTGGGATCAGAATGCCAGTTCTACCAGATCCACACAGGGTAAATAAAGAAGCCATTTGATCAGGAGGAAAGGAAAACAAAAGCTAGATCTGGAAGGGGTTTGAGTCAGGGTGATCACACTGAGACTTGAGCCTGGAGGAGAAGAACTGGCGACTGAACTGGGAGGGGAAATAAGGACACGTACAAAGAATAAAAGGTTACAAGTCAGATCCAGCTCATAAAACCTTTGAAAAACTTTGGCATCCACAGAAACTAATTACTTAAACCTAAATACAGAAAGGAAATGATTAGTGAGGTCCAGTTTGTCAATGAATTTGCACAGAACTTCGATAGGGATAAAAGTGTTTTTGAGCACACATTAATATTCATGTTGAAGGAAGAAAAGCCATGAGGTTTATATTTGACCAAAAGCTTTTAAATGACACTACCAGAACAGATTCTATTCCATGTTTTGGTTATAGAAAATTGAGATGTATCGCTGCTTGCATCAGCTGGAAAATGATAGGCATGAACTTTCCAACAGAAGTGGCCTAAGGTGAATTTTTGGGCACAGTGGTTTGGGTTTGCCTCATCCACCACTGCTGTTCTAAACTCTTAAAAGAGTAGATGGAGACAGATGCTGTGTGTGATACAGCCAGTGTCCTAGATATCTACATAAGGATCAGGTGAAAAGGGCCTTACCTGCTATATTGCCTATCAAGAGCTCCAAGGATGAGAGGCTGAGGTGTGGCCTCTACATCCCAAACATCTGATTTGGGTCAGATGATCCTAGGATGAGTCTGTACCTAAAGCTTGATCCTACAGCTTTTAATGTAACTTCCCTTCAATTAATTTTGAATCCAATTTTCTCCTGAATTTTATCTTTGTGTTTATTTGGTGTAGGTTTTATATGAGTGGTAGAAAGCACAGGGAAGCTTTGGGGCTCTGCATAAATTTTCAGGTTCTTTTTTCTTCTCTGGTCTTTTGACTTCTTGAAGTTAATATTTCACCACTTTCCTCAGCAACAATTATTTAACTAAAATGGGGTTTTATTTTCTTTTTAGAACTTGAAGAATCCCAGCGGAGATGCCCACCATGCCTGAAAGATTTTGCTTTAAAGTATCTAATTTGGGACTGTTGTCCACTTTGGTTGAGAATCAAGAAAAAAGTAGCTGCTTTCATAAAGGATCCTTTTATTGATCTCACCATCACTCTTTGCATTGTGATGAACACTTTGTTCATGGCACTGGAACACAATAATATGTCAGATAATTTTAAATCAATGCTTAATGTAGGCAACTTGGTAAGCAAATTTTCAGCTCTCTGACCTCTTATACCAAGGATTGATTGATTGAGTGTTTTCACTTGAGACACAAAAAGTAGCTGTAAAATTGAAAGATTAGGGAACTCTAAATTTTTGATATAGTTGATTCCAAGATTTTATTGATGCTCTTCTAACACACTCCTGAAAGAGCAGAAAACAACCCCCCCCATTTTAATAAGAAGTGCATTAAAAGTTCATAGAAATAGGTTTTGTTGGCCTGTCCATGGAAGTTTACTAAATTTTTGGACATGTATTCTAAAGGTAAGACAAATTCACGGCAACTTTTATGCTGATGCTACTATTTCTTGGTCACAGGTCTTTACAGGAATCTTCACTGCAGAAATGATCTTAAAAATCATTGCTCTAGATCCCTATTATTATTTTCAGCAGCCCTGGAATATTTTTGACAGCATAATTGTCACATTGAGTTTAATTGAATTGAGTTTACCCAAACACAAAGGCAAGAAAGAGAGAAGAAAAGGAGGAACCCTGTCAGTTTTACGATCTTTCAGACTGGTAAGCCTTACATTTACTCCATTGTATAAAGCACTATGTTGTGAATATGATAGAGAATAGTTCTGTCGTCTGCAGTTAGGAGGCAGGAAATGATTTATTTTATTTTCTAATCAGTGGCAATAAGAAACATATTGTCAAACTTGTGATATTAGCGTTGAAGTTTAATGACATTTATATTTCCTTTCAATATAGTAAGAAGTATTCAGAGAAAAAAATATTCCAGAGTAAAGATGTTACAAAACAGGAGTTGAAAATGAAATACTAGTACAAGTAGTCTTAGGAAAAAGTGTTAGCATACAGATTTAGAAAGGAAAAATACTTAAAAATAGACATGAACTGATGGTAAGGTATTCATATCATGTACTATGAAGAAAAATAGGGAGTTTTTCATGCCAATTACTTCAATTCATTCCATCACAACTGCAGCAGAGATTATTCATAGATCATAGAATAACCCAAGATGGAAGGGACCCACAAGGATCATTGAGTCTAATTCCTGGGTCCCCAAAAGACCGCCCAAAAAATCAGACCCTGTGTCTGAGAGTATTGTCCAAATGCTTCTTGAACTCCAGCAGGTTCGGTGCTCTGACCACTGCCCTGGGGAAACTATGGACTGATTTGAGTTGTGTGACAGAAAGAAAGATGCTTTTATTTTTATTTATTTATTATTTTTTTTTTTTGTAAGGTGGGAGCTGGTCTCCTAGCTTTGGTCATTTTTGTTTCATGTAAATTGGACACCATAATCTTCATCAGGGAGATTACATAATCTGTATCAAGTAAGAAACTGCCTGTGTGGGCCAACACCTTATCAGGGAGGGAATTGTTATTACCCAGTTCCTTAAGGAGGTTGTCAGTTTAACTCTGTAATGTTGCCCAGGTTAAAAAAAAATAAAAATCTATAAATGCTGCTGTTTGTTTTTTTTTTGAAGTGTTAGTGTCACAGTGCCATAAACATGTTATTGATGGAGGAGCTCAGAACGTTTATAGAATAGTTTTGCAGGCCTGAACAGTGCAAAGGTGGGTTATCTTTGCTAATGTCTAACACAACTTTTTATGCTTTTCCACAGCTGAGGGTCTTCAAACTGGCAAAGTCCTGGCCAACTTTAAACACTCTTATTAAGATCATTGGTAACTCTCTGGGCGCACTGAGTAACCTGACCCTCGTCCTGGCAATTATAGTTTTTATTTTTGCTATAGTAGGAGTGCAACTTTTTGGGTCAAACTATAGAGATAACAGATTTAAAATAAACAAAAATGGCAAGCCACGCTGGCACATGATGGACTTCTTCCATTCGTTCCTCGTCATTTTCCGAATTCTGTGTGGAGAATGGATTGAAACTATGTGGGACTGCATGGTGGTGGCTGAAAAACCCCTGTGCCTTCTTGTCTTTCTGCTGGTCATGGTGATAGGAAATTTAGTGGTGAGTTTTCCAATATTTTATTCTCTTTATCCCATCAATGGTAGAGTCAAATTTACTGACAAAAAGTAGTCCCCCAAACACATGTAGAAGAGTTACCTGTGTCTGTTATAGTCTCTAAAAGCCTCTTCTAACTTTTGGCATTGAGTTGCTATCTGTATTTTCATATTTAGTATTTTTTTTGCACATAACATCACTTGACCTTTCCATGTGCAACTTGAAACAGGAAACAACTTTTCTTCTTGGGATTTGGATGTAAATAATCAGGAAGTATTATGACTTACCTGCATGAATTAATGGAGCTAAATGCTTAAGTTTCTCTGCAAATTTAAATCTTTTTTTTTTGTGTGTGTGTGTGTTTTTAATTTTTCTAACATTCAGAAGTGTATTGAATTCTTTATCAGCAAATTGCAGAATCTACACTGCTATCAATAAAATCAGGATTTTCTTTAATCATCTGTATAAATGAACCCTCTGAATGTCAATTTACATGCAAGAGCTACAGCTTATGCCAATCACTTCCATGAAGATCCTGCTGTGGATCCATGCTCTTGATCCATGCTCTGCACAGCCTCATGCACCCATGCTGGGGTTTAAGGGGAAAGCTTCCTTCCCAGTCCCCTTCAGTCCTTTCTTACTGCCCAGATCATAAAAATGTTTTTTTCTTAGCTTTGTTTCTCATGTCATTCTTCTTATTGTTAATGTATCCATCTTCCCTTAATTTAAGAAACTGCTGAGAAGAATTAACTTTAGGTAGTGCTTTATAGGAAATATCTGTTCTGTAGCTGAATCCCAAATCCCCAGGTTTAAAGTCCTGCCTATTTTTTGCCTTGATGATTTATTTTGGTGATGAAATGCTGTGAGTGATATTCATATAACATAATGTTAACTGTCAAACAATTAAGTACTTAGCCTATGCTCCTTGTTTGTTTTCTTATTATGAAAGATAACAGTGAGATATCCAAGAGTGAAATTTATTCTAACCTAAGGTGAATAACTAAGACAGATGGAGTGAATTGGTCTCTGGAGGTCTAATGTTCTCTGCTGCCTGTGGAGGTTCCTGGATGACTCAGGGTGGTGCTATTTGCCCACTTCTGATATGACAAAAATTGAGCAGCATAAATTTCATCCCAAATGGCATCAGAAGGCTAATTCTGAAGAAAAACAAAAAACCACACACATGACAACTAACCAACCAAACTAACAACAATAACAAAAAAAACCCACCTGTTTTACTCTCCCATTCCTTGAAAAGAAAATAAAAGGAAAAAAAAGTGTTTGGATTTATTTCTTTTAAAATGTTCTCAAAAACGGGAAGAAAATCTCACTTTGATTCAATTCTGATTTTTGCAACAGTGTTGTACAATTAACAGAATTGGCATGCCTGAATCTGAGTTTACATTTAATTTTAGAAAAGTGTCCACAGAGACCTGATTTAATTGTAGTTTGAAAAAGGAATCATTATTAAACTGACTGGCCATGACTGTAGTCTTTGTTACTACTATAACCTTTGAAAAGTTGTTTTGGCCAAATAATGAGGTGCCATTTTAAACATCTTTTGGGGGAAGAGGGACATGAAAATATTAAGCTTTCTGAAAGAGAAATTTACTTAATCAATTGTAATGTGATCAGTCATAGCCATTTCATTTTTGCTTTCTTTCGGTTTGCTCAGTAAGACTGAGCTTTGATAGCATCTGTCTTCTTCAACATTACTATTTAGACTTCTTAATGCTATTCTCCAGGCTTTTTATTTTATCATTATTTCAATGACTTTCAGGTCCTCAACCTTTTCATTGCGCTGCTGCTGAATTCCTTCAGTACTGACTGTCTCCAGACAGCAGAAGATGATGGAGAGATGAACAATCTTCGGATTGCCTTTGCTCGGATTAACAAGGGATTTCACTTTGTGAAGAGTGTTACGTGGGACACCTGTTGTGGAAAGCTCAGGCATCTAAAGAAAGCACACAGAAAGAAAAACAAATTGACAGCCCAGAACCCACTTGGTCTGGGAAAAGAAAGAAAAAATTGTAAAGAGAATTACAGCAAAGAATGGGGTGAAAAAAATTGGGAAAACTGTGCAGGGCTTGAAGATTTTATTACCAATCCCAATGTATTTGTTTGCGTCCCTATTGCTGAGGCAGAGAATACAAGTGATGGTTTTGAAGATGATGATAAACTGAGCACATTTACAGACACAGAATACAGTAAGCAGGTAATACATTTCTTTGTTTACGTTGGCATACTAAGGTGCATATATATTGAAGGATGCATTTATGGTGGAAGACTGTCTCTAGCAGAACAGGGTGGCATACATTGATCCATTTCCAGAGTTACCAAATTTTGTGTTAGAAACAAATAATATTTTGAATGAGAGTAACTTGATCGCTTGGAGCCTTTTAAAATAAATAATCATGGCCCTAAAAGAAAGACCATAAACTTCTGGCTTTACTGCAGGAATTCCTGGTTGACTTGCTGTGTTATGCATGGATAAATACAGAATTCATGGGTTGTCCATGGGAAGTTGTGGTAATCCTTTCTGTCCTTGGAATTTTATATGTTAATCATGAAATAAATACTGCAAAATATTTTTCTATTTTCTGGATGACAAAGCAAAAATACACAAAAGACACTATCATGGATTCGTAATATTCAAACTTACAGCCTTGGGCCGTTCTTTATCTTTCATCCTTGCTGTCTATAGCATATAGGAATTATTAGAGCAAGGTAGAAGTATGGGCTATCTCCATTGAGGTCATATTTCTTCCATGATAGTATATACTATCCTATTTTGTTTGTTTTTCTGATTTTATTTTTCAGTTCTGATTTAACCATAAAATATCTGCTTTCTTGTGTCAATGTTTCCCACCTGAAGTTTCCATCTCAATCCCTATGCACTCACTTCCATAGTCTCTGGGTCCAGCTTTTGACTACTTCACTGAATTACTAATTCCTCAGTTTTCTGCATGGCCATTAGGAAAAAATTCCCCATCTCTATCCTTAGGTAAAATCAGAAACTCGAAAAGATCATATCTTATGACTTTTGACCAGAGAAATCCTCTTTAATTTAAGTGTACATCTTATCTTTCTTTCCCTTCCAATTTACCCACTCCCCAAAAAGAAAAAGAAAACCTTGCTAACCCACAGATTATTTTCAGGAGGAAAATCATCTGAGGCAAAGGGGAGAAAGAGGGAAAAATTCAGGAAGCTGGAGCAAGGGGTCAGGACTTTCCTCTGAAGAATTCAGTGTGCTTTACCTAGGAAAAGATAGGAAGGCTGAACCACCATCACCAGAGCAAAAAGAGGTAATATATATAGAGAGAGATTTTATATGACATTGACTTTCCAATACTGGTCAGGCTTGGCTACATTTCTGTTCAAAGATTTGCTGGAGTGGATTTCAGTGGCGGCAGTGGCACTGAGCTTGCAGTAGCCAGTCTGGCTGGTTAATGATGGAGCCAGAATTCTGTGAATGACAATGAACCTATGCTGGGTATCTACATATTGATTTTAAGAAAAATGTATGTATAAGAAAGATAAAGATTTTAGAAATGGAAAAACTACAAAATAATTTGATTCAAATAAATAATTTATAAAATTTTCTGCTACTTCCCATTTCTTGAAATCAGAGTCCTCAAAAAAATAAAGGGGGGAGGGAGGGAGGGGAGAAACAAAAGAAAAGGGTGTTTGTGTCATAAAAGGAGAGAGATATTTCCACGTAAAAGTAGGAAATTCCAGCAAGTCAGTCTGTGTCCTAAATATCTCAATTTCAAGAAATATAATACTTGAAATGAGTTGTTCATTATGAAATTGAATTCAGTAGTTATTCATAAATAAATTAAGATGAATTTTGAATAAAGGAAATGTTCAAGAAAATAATGTCTGCTCCAGCAATAGACAAATATAAAAAAACAAAAACAAAAGCACAGAGTAAGTCATTGGTACCAATGGATGACACGTCATTCATTTTATATTGTGTGAGGGGACAGGGAAAAGCTTTGGAACTGAAGAATATGCTATATCATTCCAATTTTTAATTCATAAATACTCTCATGGCTGTTCAGTTCCTCACAGAAGGTTATATTTATCTATTTCTCCTGTTTAATGCATTTTCCTATTTTTCTGGGTTTTACCCAGCTAAAGCTTATCCATCTTTGAGGACTATGTGCACTTGTAAGCAAGTTAAAATCTCTTTAATTTATGAGCTTATTAAACAGCTTATTAAGCTGGTTCATGCATGCAGAAACTGTAAGTATAGGACTTTGGCTCCTGGTCAAATGCACCTATTGTTACTTCAAAGCTTTTAAAGTCACAAAGTCCATTCCGTTACTAACCCTACTTGAAATATTAGTACGTACTAAAGTTTTGATTTTGAATTTTATTTGCTCATGGATGAATTTATTCATTTGGAACTGAATGTAGGAAGAATCAACACCTGATCTTATTTTGCTTGGTAGTTTGACAGTGTCAGCTCCTCTGAAGGCAGTACAGTGGATCTGACAAATCCTGAAGATCTTTTGAGGCAGATTCCAGAGTTTGCTGAAGACATGAAGACTCCAGAAAAGTGTTTTCCAGAAGGTAAGGCTCTCCTGGTTGCATGGCTGGAAAGTGAGAATTATCCAAAATTAATCTGTTTCTCTAACAATGCCGAGCTGATAGGGTGAGATTAATTTCACTTAACTTTAGTTGTCGACTAATGGCTTAATCATTGTTCTCTCTAGTAGATGGAGAGATTGTGGCACCTGATAAATAATCTCTCTCTTCTTAAAAACCGAGGGGAATGCTTCTAACTGGGACCTGGGCAGTGGCAAAGACCAGACCCCAAAAGAGGAGATAATTATAGTAAGGCAAGGTAAATTCCACCCTACTGGACAGAATCAAAGTCACTTTAGGGGATCAGTTCTCAGTTGACAATGGGCACTGGAGTAAAGCATTTGGCACACAGATATGTTAATGCCTTGCAGCTGGATAGATGTTTCTTCCTTGTATGAAAAATAACTAAAAAATAAAAATAAAAAATAGTGCAACAAGCAGAGAGAATCTGTTAGGATGAAAGTCAGTTTCTATAGGACAATAACATGGGAATCTCTTATCAAGTCTTTGTACAACATCTAGCTTTAAAAGCCGTCCTTGCAGGTTGCGTTCACTCCTTTTGTGAAATCTTCCCGTACAAAGATGAAACAACAGCATGTGGTTTTTATAAGAAGAAAAGAAATGGCTCTCAAGATTTTTCCCAATAGCTATCACTACTGACAGCCAGGGTTAATCACTGTCTTCTCAGTATTAGATGGGAGAGAATAAACTTTAAAACACTTTAAAAAGTCAGCTGTGGGCTCATTTGTTGCCAGTGCTCCAACTCTCTACTTTGCTCTTTGCTTGCCCAATCAGCCTGTCTGACCATCGTTTCCATCCATTCATCTAAATTCTCCTTGATTTAATTGTTTTCCATCCTTTCAAGCTTCCTTCTATCAAAAATGATAAGGAGGGACTTTTCCAGCCTTGCATATGTGCAGCCTAGCAGCAGCTCCCACTGCACTCTGGGCTTGCTTTCTTCCCTGCTCCCAAAGGCAGAGCCTTCCTCTTGTCACTACCTTCCCACTCAAGCACTACTTCCTGGATATTTTATCTGATCAAAATACAGATAAATCAAATCTGGCTGTAATTACTCCCATCCCTTCATTGACCTGTTCTGCAGGGTTGGCCTTTTTTTTTTTTTTTTTTTTTTTTTTTCCTGTGACCTTTTTGGGTCAATGAAACTTCTAATGCACAATTTTGGGATTGAATCAATAACAGTGAAGCATGTAGAAACTATTTGAATTTAGAGAGGTTTTTGCACCTGAATGCTAAGCACTCCCTGTGTAGTTAAAATATGTTATTACTATTAGATGCTATACATCATAAATCCTGAGAGATTCACTATATATGCATTGCAGTCTGCATATTGTTTTAATAAAACTAATGTCAGATTTCTGATATTCAGGATTTTTTTTTTTCAAAACTACTTTATAAATGGCATTGTTTTTCAATGCAGCTCTTTGAACAAAAGAAATAAAGATTTTTCTTTCCCTGCTCCAAAGAAGAACTGTGAAACATCTTGTTTCATACTCTGTAGTTCCAGGCTGGGGTGTGCTTGCTATGGCAAAACTGTCAGAGGCCTCAGCTGAAGGTGTAGCAAATCTGTACCTAACACAGATTTCTGCACAGAAAGGTTCCTATCTTGAGCAAGTGCCATTCCCTGCCTAATCTCAAATCTCAGTTCCATATTACTGGAGAAACTGAGATTATTAAAGGAAATATAATCTTTTTAATCTTTTTTTTTTTTTCTTCACAATTTATATACTATCATATATTTGAGTTATAAATTATTATATAAGATATCTGCATAAGATACAAATATGAGATACAGATGTACATGATTTTCATGCTTGGAAATGACAGAAGCACTAACATTTTTCATAATAATGAAAAGATGGGTTATTCTAGAGCACACAGCAATGAAAATTTTGACAGAAGTGAATCTATCCTTGGAAAAATAAATAAGCATCCAAAACCAGCATTTAACACCTCCCCTTCCACAAGTATTAAAAATCACAGAAGTAATCTGGTGAGCTTGAAAATAAATATTTCTTTTTATAGAGCCTATATGCCAGCTAGAATATGATATATTTTTATAGGTTATATGATAAAAAATATGTTACTCCATACATTCAAATAAATGAACAGTATTTGAAAGATGATATGATGCCACAGTACTAAAGATAACTGTGCATCTTCTTTGCCTCTTAGCTTTTTTGTTCTGGCATACCAGAAATAAATAGCATTTAAGCGGAAAACAAAATTATGTTTCCTTACTTTTTTTTTTTCTCATGGCAAAACGTGAAAAGCAGCCTAAGGTGGTGTGTTTAAGTTGACCCTGGACTTTCCCTTGCCCCAGAAGTTTCCTGAGCAGCCCTTTGTCTGCATTCATTTTCATTACATACATTCATTGCTGTCTCTTACTTTCAGGTTGTGTTCGATACTTTCGTTGTTATAAGGGTAGTGCCCTAAACTTTGGAGGACAAACATGGTGGAATCTGAGAAAAACCTGCTACCAAATTGTTGAACATTCCTGGTTTGAATCCTTTATCATATTCATGATTCTTCTGAGCAGTGGAGCCTTGGTTTGTGTAGCACAATTTCATGTATTTCTTTAGGAGCATTTTTAGCTTTAATTGTGCCCAGACAAGTTGCTTTCAGCAGAAAACATGGAGTATATCTTTGAACTCATCACGAGAGAAAGGAAGAGGTTTCTCAGAGCAGTCATTTATTTGCTATTGTAATAATTGCAAATTTATTATTCATACTATTACAAATTATAGAGAGAGCAATGCTAAAAATATGCAGCTCTCAGAAGCTGTTCCCATTCTGGTTGTATACTGGATTTTTCTGGCTTATGCAGTTGTGAAATATAAAGTTTTTTATATGTCATTAAAATAAGTAAATGGCATTTAGTACTTTAGTTCTCCTGAAAGCATAAAGTTCTTGAAATTAATTTCTAAAAATATACTTTCTTCCTAGGATCCCAGTGTGCATGTTCCGTATGTGTCCACAGAGGTGTACAACATAGAGAAAAAAGAAAGAGAAGGGACAGGAAGAATTACAAGCTTATTAGCTGGCATGCTTCTGAGCAAAAGATGGGGTTCACATCTGCATAAATTCAATATTGAATGATGAAGAGGTCTTATTGATTGTAGACTTTCATTTTTTAAAGCTTGTCTCTGACTTTTAAAACTTATTCGTATATTTTGATTTCAGGCATTTGAAGACATCCATATAAATGAGAGAAAACGCATTAAAGCTATGTTGTCATTTCTTGACAAAATGTTCACTTTCATCTTTGTCCTGGAGATGCTCCTGAAATGGGTGGCTTATGGCTTCAAGAAGTATTTCACCAATGCCTGGTGCTGGCTTGACTTCCTTATAGTAGATGTGAGTTCTGCCGTCAGCATTTCTACGCAGGTCCCGATGCAGGACTTAGCAGCAGAATCACTGATTCTTTTCTGGCTGTGAAATTAAAAAAGATGCTTTCACCTCCAGTAATGATGGCTTCAGGATATTGCACTCCGGGCACTGAAAATGTTTTTGTTGTTGTTGTTGTTGTTTTTAAAAAGGAATAAAAAAAGCAGACACCAAAGGTTGCTAATACTTTATTTTATCTCTCCATTCAGGTCTCTTTAATAAATCTCTTAGGGAGCTCATTTGATGCTGTGAAATCTCTTAGGACTCTCCGAGCTCTGAGACCCTTAAGAGCATTGTCAAGATTTGAGGGGATGAGGGTAAGACTGAATACAAATTAATGCCTAACAGCACTAATAAGCATGTAATGGAATCATAACACTGTGCATTTATGAGGTTCATATGTGTGCACCAAGTTAAGTTTAGGATTTATAAAAATGAGTTTTTAAACAGCACCTTTTCTATGCTCCTCTATACTTGGCTGCTCCTTACAGATTTTGTTCAAGTGATCAATCCCAAATGCTGTTGAAACTAAAACGAGGCTGGGCAGAACTTTGTTTCTTTGCTGCTCAGTCATTCTGTCTTCTTGTCCTCCTGAGATAACCCAAAATAAAAGAAAATAAGAACTTTGAGCACAGTTTTCATTCTTAAATGGTCATGGAAAGCTAATTTAGAGGAAAGAATCCTTTCCATTCTGCAAGTTTTTATTGGACTGATTTACAAAAGATTTAGACTGTCTCTGCCTAAGAGATACTATGCAGCTATGAGTCTTTGTTCAAGGTACCCATGTCAGCTGTGACCAATATTTACGTGGAAAATGTTAGATTTCTGTTTGCTGAGATGACTAATTGACTGTTTGTTTTTTCACAACATCTTTGTTTAACTACATGTATTTTGCTCTGCCATTTCATGCAAGGTGGTGGTCAATGCCCTCATAGGAGCCATCCCTTCCATCATGAATGTTCTGCTTGTCTGCCTCATCTTTTGGCTCATCTTTAGCATCATGGGGGTGAACCTGTTTGCTGGGAAGTTTGGGAAATGTGTCAATATGACAGAAGAAAATTCAGTATTGAATACTTCAGTCAATGACTTCACAGACTGCAAAATGTATAATAACACAGGAAAAATATTCTGGGTCAATGTTAAAGTCAACTTCGATAATGTTGGCTCTGGCTACCTGGCTCTTCTTCAGGTGGTAAGTGCTGCTTACCTTCACTTGCCAATGCCATGTCAGATGAACTCAACCTCCTGCCAACTCCTAACTCATCTCAGTGGATGATAGAAAGGAGAGATCTAACACAGCCTGCTCTTCCCTCATAGCTGGCTGCTCAAAGACCAGTGCTGTTAGCTCATGCAAATGGAAAAAGGGGAGGTACTGTTATATATGGACAACTGGAACCCACCTTTTCTAGGTGATAAAGTGTAAAGGTGCTTTTCTAGGTGATAAAGTAAGCATGAGATGGATGAGTACAGTTCCAGCCACCAGTTTAACCTTGGAAAATAAAGCAGGTCTGTGAAGGTTTGCCCTGGCAGGATCTTAAGACAACATGGTCTGTCCCATCCTGACAAGCTTTCTGATCCTGTATGGGCTGAGGATGTCACATATAACAGTGGCAAGTTTCCCTGAAGTCAGTTTGGTGTTATGTGTTTATGACAACAGCAGAGTCTCTTTCCCCATTTGATGTCATTTGGATATATAAAATGGTAAGAAGAGTTTACCCTAAAAGTTCAACACATTTTCTATAATCTCTCATTCTAGGCAACATTTAAAGGGTGGATGGACATCATGTATGCGGCAGTAGATTCACGAGAGGTCAGTTGCCACCTACAAACTTCATTTTCTGTTAAGCACCTCTATGTGTTTCTGCAACAGCATGGTGATTTTACACTTTGCGGCCTGCTGTTTGTCTGTGTTAAAGCTTTCCACTAATTCCTTTTATCAGCTGATGTAAATATTTTATCTGTGAATGACTCACAGTAGCTTAATGCTGATTTGTTATCATGGGAAGAGAGATTCAACTCCAGATTCACATACCTAAATGCAGTTATATATAACGTAAACTCTCCATGTGAGTTCACCTCCAAGTCTCCCCTGAGCTTCATGGAGATCTAGTCAGTAGGCTCAGAGAGATCTAGGGAGCATTTCAGCTCACTGGCTCTCTGTACTGGTCAGCTGAGCACCTCTTTAGACTGTACTGACCATCCTGATAACTGGATGTCTGTCAGCCGTCAGGGGACTTCCAAGTCCCCACTCACACGGAGGCACCTACCTTTCACATCACCCATTATGAAACTCAAACTTGGAGTAAAACCAAATATTCTACAGTGACCTAGTTTAAAATACAAAACCAAACTTCATCAAGAATCATGCTATTGTGGATAAGCAATCATCTGATATACATCGTCAGGCATCACCACAAGTACCATTTTGTCTACTTGTTGCCAGTAACATTTGCTGACTTATCATAAGTATCATCCAATGATGTACAGAGCAAGGTGGTAAGTCATTGGAGGCAAAGAATTTGAAATCAAGACACTATCTTGATTTGATCATGAATTCATAGGAATCAAATAATTTTTAAAGTAGCCATATATGAATATATATTTTTTTGTGTTTTGATCAGAAAAACTGTTTTTCTTGTTTTGGCATTATTTTTATCCATAATAGCCATAAAAGTTTTTGTTTGTTTGTTTCTTTGTTTTGCTAAGAAATAAAAACCACACCTAGGCAAACAT
Organism: Oxyura jamaicensis; assembly: GCF_011077185.1. Lineage (NCBI taxonomy): Eukaryota > Metazoa > Chordata > Aves > Anseriformes > Anatidae > Oxyura > Oxyura jamaicensis. The sequence continues at coordinate 5,792,685 of NC_048894.1, forward strand.
TTTTAATGCCAAGAACCTAGAATTCTAAATGATTTGCCTGACTTTTCGAGTACTAAGCATTTTACAGCTCCCATTCCTATTGGAAGAAGCTGAACTAATACTTCTTAAATGTTTGCAAAAATAATGTCAAGCATGTCCAATTCAGGAACTGTTTCAGTTGACTTTAGTGGGGCCTTAATCAAGTGCAAATGGTAAGATTGTAAGTAATGTCTGAAAAGGAAAAAAAATAGCTTTTGTGCAAAAAGAAATTTAAAACAAAACTAACCTTATTCACCATTAGTCAAAGAATATGATTAGTTCTAAAAGTTTTTCAATGCAAATACATTCAATATCAGATAGAATTAAATTATCCTTGTCTGCAATGATCTAGCCAGAAACTACATAAGCATTGTGAAAGAAATCAAATTAACAAACTCTTATAGTATTAACACTTTGTGGTACCATTACTTTAAGCCATATTTTCTTGTTAATTTTCTCCCAAGCATTGCTCTTGGCATATAATTTCATAAGGATTGTGTTTAGTTTCAAAAAGGATAGTAGTCAACATGAGCAAAAATATCCCATTGTTTTCTCTAAAGTCCTAGAATTTTGCAGCATCTAATAGTCACAGTATAAATGTTACTTTCTTCCATTATTCATGCCCTTTCCACAAGTATCATATATATACAGTATTTCACAGTATACAGTATTGATAGTTTTAAACTGTATTAATTTTGTTAGAACTAGCATTAAAACTGTAAACTTTAGTTCCTCCTGGAAGCAATTTGTGAGAGGATCTGCAGAATGAAGATTATTCTGAATTAGGCCTATGTTGTTATCGGTCATGTTTCTTGTTGCTTTTCATTCCTGCAGAAAAATGAACAGCCACAAATGGAGCACAGTTTATTTATGTATCTCTACTTTGTGAACTTCATCATCTTTGGATCTTTCTTTACCCTGAATCTCTTTGTTGGTGTTATTATTGACAATTTCAACCAACAAAAGAAAAAGATAAGTATATTGGTTGTGCTCCCGGGCACCTACTATATCTCCAGCAATTCTGCTTTTAGAGAACAAGGTCATAATAACTCTACATAATACCTAAAACTTTTGTTGGCATTTACTAGAGCGTTAGTCATGAAGTTAGCAGAAGTAGCACGCAGGGTGAGGTTCTTCCTCCTTTCTTTTCCCCTAGAGCCTGAACACCCAGCTCATTCCCAACATTTCAAAGGCAATGACATCTGCTCTTCAGCCACTTAAAATACTGCTCCTTGTCTTGGCACTCAAACGTTTTTCTAAGAGAGTAGTCTAGGACAGATACTCTAATAAGTATTTTGGATGTTCAATAAGAACAGAGTGTGGGAATCCAGGGAAACAGTTACTTTCAGTAACTTTCTTTTCATGCTTTCTGAGCTACTTAGGCTTCACCCCAGACCTTCTGATCTGTGAATGTAAGGTTTATGCCACTCTGCTTTTCTTTTTTTGATCCAGTTACAAATCATGAAGAGAAATAGTACCAGCAAAATGTGAAACAGAAATGTTAGTTTTCAGTAATATGGACATCATGACTACAATAGTGCTGCTTTCTCACCAAGTAACGGTGACATTTCTTTATATACTTAGGTGGGGAAGATATCTTTATGACAGAAGAACAGAAAAAATATTACAATGCAATGAAAAAGTTGGGATCCAAGAAACCTCAAAAACCCATTCCAAGACCACTGGTAAGAATGTCTGAATTCCCCAAAAGGAAAATTCATTGTGAAATTAATTTAATTCAGTTAAATGTGCATATTTTATATATTGAATATAAATTATATATACAGTCTTTACATTGATATTCAGATGGTACTTTAAAACAAATTCTGTACCAAAAGGTTGTAATGAAATATTCTAGAAGTTAAATATTTATGTTCTCTGCATAAATATCATTGAGTTTTATATTCAGTTTGGAACTGATTAAACGTCAGGATGGGAAGTAGTTTTCATCCTTTCTTAAATTTCTCTATCATAGTTAAGAGACTTAACAATATAAAAAATTGTGCTATTTAGAAATCATGTACAGAAGAGTACTCCCTACTTTCATAACTGATGCCGGTTGTATTTGTCTTCTTCTAGAATAGATACCAAGGGTTCCTTTTTGACGTTGTAACACGTGAAGCCTTTGATGTCGTCATCATGATTCTCATCTGCCTTAATATGATCACTATGATGGTGGAAACCTATGACCAAAGTGAAACGAAGACTAACATTCTTAACAAGATCAATATACTCTTCGTTGCTATCTTTACTGCTGAATGCGTAGTGAAATTGGTGGCCCTGAGGCAGTACTATTTCTCGAATGCCTGGAACATATTTGATATAGTTGTTGTGATCATGTCACTTCTTGGTGAGTTAAACTGGGCTGGCAAATTCTTTACTAAATCAATCATAAATCTTTTCAGAAAAAAATACTTAAATTGTATAAACTGCAAACAGAAGTTGAAATGGAAATCAGAATACTGTAAAGTGTTCAGTAAAAAGAACTGCATGGTCATAAAAAAAAAAAAAAAGAAAAAAAACATAATTACATTCAAATAACATGAAATTATATATTTTTAATTCCTACTATTTTCTTGGATTTTTTTTTTTTTTTTAATGAAGGCTCTCTTATATAAAATCTTTCACGACAGTTATTTATGTTGTTTCTCAGTATGAGAAACAGAATTAGCATACTGGTACTCTATTACGTGATGATTTCCATTGTTAGTTTTAGTGCCAACTACAAAATCTTTGGTCAGTTAAAAAATGCAGCTTTTTGCTACCTGTGTTTTAACAGAGAATGGAAATAAAAGAGAATATGAAGACTGGAGTTATATTATAGACTCTGGAATTCAGTTTCCAGAAACTGAGGCATAGATGACTGAAATTAAGGGCCCAAACCGTGTAATGGGATAGAAGAGAACAACCCAAATGTAATAGCTTTAATTAGAAGGGATTGCAATGGAAGAATAGTGTAAAAATCTCTTCTGCCAATTTAACTATTCCAAGGCTCAGTAATGCCAAAATAGCAGAAGGCATTTTGAGGAAGAAAAATATTTAGTTTCATTATCATTAATCATGCTTTGTGTGGCAATAAGAATATAGCTCTTCCTTAGAAAGTGAAGTTTCTGGAATGGAAATTCTGAAAAATGTATCCAAAATATCTAAACCTAGAAGAGCCAGCCTCTGCTTCTAGAGCTACTAGGTCTGTCAGGTTTCATGAAAACTAATGACAAAATAACATCCGTCTATGTCCCTGAATGAACTACATGCCAGTGGTAAGCACTACTTTGATGCTCCTTGCTGGTTTTGCTTATACGTATCTTGACTATGTTTTCTAAGTGATAGCCATGACTATATATCTTGTTTTCTTAGTTTAGCTTTATAGAATCATAGAATCATTTTGGTTGGAAAAGACCCATGATATCATCAAGTACAACCATCACATAACACTACCATGTCCAATATGAAACCATGTCCCTAAGCATCACATCCAAAGGTCTCTTAAATACCGCCAGGGATGGTAACTCCATCACCTCCCTGGGCAGCCTGTTCCAATGCCTAACCACTCTTTCTTCATGGTGTGTAATCTAAACCTCCCTTGGTGCAACTTTAGGCCATTTCTTCATGTTTTATCACTTGTCACCTGACAAAAGAGACTGACACCCACCTTTCTATAGTTTCAGTATTTGATAATCAAATCAGAAAGTAACCTGCACCTGCTGAAGAATTCATGCAACCAGTGTCAAAGAAAACCATCAATCAACAAATGTTGACAGATACAGATTTTTAAAGTAGTACATAGAAAAGTGCCTGCCATCCTTTGTGCAACAAATGCTGTCTTCTCATGGCTGAAGAATGTATCTCATAATGCTTCGTTTCTACAGCTGTTTTTTTCAGCTCTAACTGCTATTAATGGTTGTTATGCTATGCTGTTAGCACACACATCATATATTTTCCAACTGCATAGATATTATCATTTCATCCTATAACTAGTTAAGCAAAAATGTGATATTCTAACCAGTTATTATCCTTTCTATTTTAGCTTTGCTGCTTTCTGGCATTGGTAAAGCACTCGAACATTTCTTACCACCTACACTCTTCAGGGTTATTCGCTTGGCTCGGATTGGACGAATACTGAGACTCATACGGGCTGCCAAAGGAATTCGAACTCTGCTCTTTGCCTTAATGATGTCCTTACCTGCTCTATTTAACATTGGCCTCTTGCTTTTTCTAGTCATGTTCATTTATGCTATTTTTGGCATGGCTAACTTTGCTTATGTGAAGATGGAAGATGGCATTGATGACATGTTCAATTTCCAAACCTTTGCTAACAGCATGCTCTGTCTCTTCCAAATCACAACATCAGCTGGATGGGATGGTCTTCTCAGTCCCATTTTAAACACTGGGCCACCGTTTTGTGATCCAAATGTAAGAGGTAGAGTAGGTGAATGTGGTAAACCTGCCATAGGAATTATTTATTTTGTGAGTTACATCATTATATCATTTCTCATTGTTGTAAACATGTATATAGCTGTTATTCTGGAGAACTTCAATGCTGCTACTGAGGAAAGTACAGAGCCTTTAGGGGAAGATGACTTTGACATCTTTTATGAAATCTGGGAGAAGTTTGACCCTGAAGCAACTCAGTTCATAACTTTCTCTGCACTTTCAGACTTTGCAGATGCTCTGGCTGAACCTTTACGTGTACCAAAACCAAACAAAATTGAACTCATAGCAATGGACCTGCCCATGGTCAGTGGAGACAGGATCCACTGCCTGGATATCTTGTTTGCTTTTACCAAACGAGTGTTAGGAGATTCTGGAGAGATGGATACACTAAAAGTACAAATGGAGGAGAAGTTCATGTCTGTCAATCCATCTAAAAAATCCTATGAGCCAATTTCTACTACACTCAGACACAGACAAGAGGAAGCTTCTGCCACTGTCATCCAGCGTGCCTACAGGAGTCATTTGCTCCAGCGCTCCATCAAGCATGCTTCTTACTTGTACCATCACAGAACTTACAGCGGTGACGCTCTTGCAGATGCTGCTCCGGAAAAAGAAGGACTTATTGCATCTATGATGAGTGAAAACTATGGCAGGAATCTTGAAAAGTCTGAAACTTCTTCCTCAGCATCCTTTCCTCCATCATATGACAGTGTCACAAGAGCCAGTAGTGGCAATCTGATGGTTGAGAATGAACTTACAGGTCAGCAACAATCCCCAGACATTAAATAGGTCATCAATGACAATATTAGGAAGAACTATTCAGAGAAGCTAATATTGCAAATACACATCAGCTGAGGCAGCCTTTCCCATTAAACTTGAACTGAAAAAGATGATCATGATAAATTAGCCATGGTTAAGTATGCTAGCAGCAAAGTTTTAGCCTTTGATTTTGCTATTTTCAGCTTTGTAGTGTATTTACATATGCAGAAAAACATGCTTTGAAAAGCATCTCCCACAGTGGTGTGTTCACAGCAGTGGCAGATATTGTCACATCTGACGTCACACCTGCTGTATTTTAGGGACCTGTCCCAAGGGGCAGAGAGATGCTCAAGCAGCAACAGATCTACCAGAGAACAGAAAAAGAATATCATTGTTCATATAAATTACATAAGGAAGAGGAGCTGAAACTATTTGATACTATTTGATACTTTCATTACAGATCTGTTAAGTAAATGGCTGCTGATTTTATAATGTTTGGGGACTGATGTACCATGAATATAGCCACTGCATGATACGATACAGATACGCCACAGTGTAGTGGACTTCCTCCAATGTGATCAGTCTACAGAATGTCATGGCATGTATGCTAATGTAGTTGTGTCACTGCAGCTTAATGAAATAATAAATACAATTCTTAATATTCTAGAAGTTGTACTGAACTGAGTTAAACCTTGTTTTACATTTTATCCAGGAGGACTGTTTTTTAATCTGTTTTCTTCTGGCAGCAAGGCAAAGGCAGCCGTGCAATGTGTCTTCCTATCAGTCACTCCCTAACAAATTGTGTTTGTGACATGCTTTCCTCAAACTTGACAGGATGGTTAAATGCCATGCTAAGGTTCATTCTTGTCAATGAGGTAGAGAAGAGAAACACAAATAAGCATTTCCACTGAGGGGAAATTGACAGCATCACCTCAACCACTCCCTTAGACAGAGACTCAGATGGGGAGTGCCCTGTGGGCACCATCTGAGCTGTCCTTGGTCATGGTGGTGAGCATTATCCAAGGCCACAGTGTGAAGCCTTCACCTGAGGAAGATGTGTCCAGTTGGTGGCAGGAGCCTCTCCCCCTTCTGCTGTTGCTTCTCTGATTGAAGGAACAGTTTCCTTACCCCTGCACAGGTTAAAGAAAACAGAATACAAGTAATGTGGACAATTAGGAAATTTGGGTTGAAGCATTTGAGTCTGGGATTAACACGAGAATATAGATGTAATCAAATGTTGCTTCTCGTGAAATTAAGAGTGCACATGGTCTCTCATGATCTTCACCAATTTTTTCCTTACAGAGGTCTTTGTCCTTCATTTCCTTACTAGCCTGAATTTCTCAGAAAAGCACATGTCCAAACAGTATGCGGTCTTTTGTCCCTTGCACAAGTACTTTTAAATACTTTTAGCTGATGTACTTTGCTGTCTCATGACTGTCGTGTTATCCTTTGTCATGCACTAGACATAGTCATAAATTACCCTTGACATTTTAATTTATTTAAATTTCAGACACGTTACAAGCACGTCAGTAGAAGAGGTTTTTTGTTTCTCTTTGTCACATAGTTGTAGTCATGCAGTCACTGCTGGGTTTGTCAGGTTCTGGCAAGATTCAGGTGAGCTTTTCTCCAGCCAGAGAAGAAACTGGGTTTTGCAGCTGAGTGGTACTTGCTGTACACTCCGCTTATGACCTGCAGCAAGTTGCTCACTCTCTTCAACACCCCTTCTCTACATGGTAACATTATATTCTGTGCTGTGTTGCCTTCCTTTTCTACCTTTTTCACCTCTTCAGATTGTGAGCTCTTTGGACACAAATTCTCTTTCACTATAAATACTTAATGAGATTCTGTTTTCAGTTAAGGCTATCTGAAAACTGCTTGCAAATAAATATTTATAATACCTTTTAATTTTCATTTTCTCTGTGGTGTTTTTTTAGCTTCTCCTAACATTGTAACACCTTTAAAAGTTTTGACTAATAGTCCCTCAAATTTGAAGATAAGTGCACTGTGAATCTGCTTTATACCAGAAAAGTCAACAGCTCTGTGTGATTAATACAAAGGAAACTCTATTCCCTCACACTTAAAATTAAAATAAACAAGTAAATATTGATTAATAAAATTAAATATAGAAGAACTGCACCTATCTGTAGTGGGCTTGATCTCACTACCTAAAGGACAAACATTTTTAACAGGAAATAAAAGTAATGGAAAGGCTTGGAATGGAACTGAATACTTGCACCCCGATCAGAAGAGTTAGAGAAAAAAAAAAAAAAAAGACTATGCGGAACTAACAACACCATTTAAAAAAAAAAAATGCTGTTTTCTTCAGTAAAAATCAGGATCTGTAGTTTAAGCTAGAGTGACTTTACCACTTACCATTACTAATGGCACCACACTGACCATCCAGTTCAGTGTCTCTCAGCTACTTGGGAAAATCCATGGAGCTAAATTGCACTTTAAAGCAAAGATTTTTTTTTTTTTTTATTTCCATTTGCCAGAGACCTTCACAATTTAACTGCTATGAATTAAAACTGGATTAAGTGCAGAGTAGCAATACAAGAATGGATAGCATTCTGTGTTATGAAAAGAGATCCAATTTTGCTTTGTTCAATTTAGAAATAACAGCTGAGAGGACACAGCATAACTCTCAGTATATAAAGCAGGTGGGAAAATACATACCAGGGAGAAAGGCATTTAAAATACAAATAAAGTAGCATGTAAGAAAATGGCCCTGAAAATTAGAAGTGTCTTCTGTTCTTCAGAGGATGAGGTTGTGAAACAGTGATGCATCAGAAGCAGTGGAGCCGGTCTGACTGAAAGGTGAATAGTTGCAAATTTCTTCAAGGGACTATGTGCCTTGACATTTTCAAGGGAAGTGTGACCCAGCAGGGCCGTGGATTCCTACTCAGAACAATTGGAATTTCATAAAATTACCAGTTAAGGCTGGTGAAACTTGTTGAACGCTTCCTCCTAGTGGTTTTAGATCAAAATGACATACTCAAAGTGCAAGAGAAGTTGGGGGCTCTACTCTACCCCAAATATAGAGACTGAAACCTAAAAAAAATAAAGGTCTTAAAAAGAGTGTTAGCAAGAAACAGAGAGTTTAGAGGGTGTGGGAGAAAGGGTTGTCCAAAGAGAAAGCTGCACCTTAATGGTCGGAAAATGAAACGGGTAAGAATTTCCAGTGTAAAAGAGAATTAAATCATGGATAGAAATCTGAGGCAATAATAAATAACTCATCAGCTATGATGAGGAACATGAACAAAAAATTAAGATGTGGGATTGTCTTGGAGTGGGACATGGATGACTTTTTGGACAACATTAGTTAAAGATAATCTCTCTGTCTCTGTGTTAAAGACCAGGTAAATATTCTCTCTCACTTTTTAATGAAGACGATATTCAGCATGAGATTACTTTTTCCTTGTCTAACAGGAAGTGTTTGAACGGAAATGTGAGTACATCTGTGGATGAACACAGGAGAGAATTAAAGCAATCAGGGCCAGTAATCCCTGTTCAGAAATACTGCTGAGAGCTGGCACATGGGACTGCAGATTTCTCAGCAAGGATTTTGTGGGAATGTGTCAAATCAGGAAAGACAACAGGAGGAAGAAATAAACAAAACTAAACCCAAATATAATACTTATATTTGAAAAGGAGGTAAAAAAAAAAAAAAAAAAAAAAAAAAAAAAAGCAACTCAAGCAGTTCTTCTGAACTGAGTATATTCCAGGGTTTTACAACACATTTTGAAGGAAAAATAATGTAAGACTTTAAGATAAGTGGAAAAAAAGAATAAAATAGGTTTGAAATCTGTTTACTGAGAAAGAAGTGGCAGATCTTGTCCATTGGTATTCTGATAAAACTGTGTCTGATGGGGACCTGTAGTTAATACAGAGGCAATCTGCACTTACAGCTGTGCTATTTGCAAAGGGAAAACTGCTCCTGTTCACCTTGTGAAAGATCTCTTGCACAGATCTATTGGTTTTAGCAATATTTTATCTATAACCTGAATAGTGGAGTCCAGGAAGTGTTAATGCAATGGAAAAGCATGGATGAGGTCTCATCTGCACCCATGCATGCATTAGTTAATGATGCTCAGGAAAGATTCATATGAAACAAACAAGAACTAAACGGCTTCTATGACAGGGGATTAGAAAGGTTTAGAAAGAAGCCTGGAAGCCTAGTATGATTAATCCCACAAAATGAAACTAAAGGGGAGACCTGTGACTGTTTCTGACAGGGGAATAAATGTAAGCGAGGGTTAAACTAGAGCATTCAGAAATGCTTATTTTGAATACAGCCTGCATCAGCCACCCTTCCTTGCAAGTGTATAAGTGGGTTGCAGTTTCCCCATGGTGAGTTTTCTATGCAGAAGAACCTTGCCATGATCCTATGGCTATGGGCCAAGGTTCTGGCCCAGAAAAAAAGCTGAAAAACGCACCTAGAAAAATTGTCATCTGTAACGCGTTGATCAAGTAGAACAAGCTGCTCCAGAACAGCTAGATACAATCATCCAAAATGTGTTTGCCATATTCCATCCAGTCAATCAAGAAGGTTCCTGTGACTTCTGATGTGTTAGTACAGCAACATCAGAAGGAAGAAAGAGACTTTCTGCAACAAGTGCAAAGTAACTTTAATAGAAGGGTATAAGCGTAGCAGAGCAGACTGTCATGTTCACAAGTCACGTGCAACACAAGCTTTAATATATTTGTAGGCAAACATGCAAAAGCTTGTTGGGCAGGTACTAAAGTAAGGTTTGCACCAGCTAATATGCAGTGGATGCAGGTCTGGATGGTCTCCTTTTGGGTATTATGAGCACAAACCAATTGAAAGGGGCCTGGGCCGTTAGTGCAGGTCCTTATGTTATAAATGTCATTTCTCCACCGAAAGAAACAAGAAACACAGGTTTAAAGTCTGCCCAAATGCTTTGGTGGTGAGTTCATTCTCCCTTCTGTTGTCCTGCTGGGGTTACAGTTCTTCACCTGAAGACATGAAAGAAAACTTTTGCCCCCTGGTAATTTGTTTCACAGTTAATTAGACCTACACTTATAATCACAAACCTACCTTCTCATTTAAATGAACTTAACTTCAGCTTCAAGCCACTGGTTTTTGATATACCTTTAATGTTGCGTTAAAAGGTTCTTTAGTACTTGCTAGTTTCATTCAATGAAGGCACTTATTCACTATCAGCACTCTATTTATTATTTTAATGTGAGTGGAATGACTTCTTAAAGTATTTCATACAGGCATTTTCCTCAGCAACCAAATATTCTTTTGGCTCTTTTCAGTCTTCCTCAGTTCTCCAACATCCTTTTTAAAATTGCAGGCACATGGTGTATGTGCGATGCTCCTATATGAGACCCAGTAATCTCATAACCACTGCCTGTTGTGATCATTCTAGCCCTGTTAGTATACAGGCAGTTTTCCCTCCCCTGAAAACTGAGGAGTGAGGACTGACTGTGAGGAGCTTTACTGGATGTGGCAGAGAAAAGGTTAACCCATTCAGCTATTAACAATCAGGTGCAAGGTATAAAAGATCAGGGGAAAAAAAAAAAAAAAAAAAAAAAAAAAAAAGGAAAAAAGGTTTGGGAGCGCTGGGCACTGTTTTGGTGGGAAAAGAAGTGATTGAAGACTAGCAGCTGGATGCTGGATGGGCTCGACAGACCTGGATGATCTTGGAAAATGTGTGAGCTTCTTTGGCTGGGGGCATCTCAAGGAGGCGACTCATCTGTCTTGGCAAGCTGTGTAGTACTGTGGTGTTCTGCCCTGGCATCCAGCTTCCCTGGAGGGAGGAGAGGACCCAGTGCTATGAAAGGCGCGGGATCAGCCTGAGCTTGCTTGCTGCTCCACTGGTGGCTTTAGGTTATGCTTATTTAACCTGAGGGAGATCAAAATTATGTACATTTTCACATGCATGAAAGGAGAAAATTCAATCAGGGTCATCATATCTCTTTATAAGATTAGTAACCTGAAATGTTTGGCTTGCTTCCTGTTTTCTCTCCTCAAATCACCATTTAATCTTGAAAGGAAACAGACATGGTTTAGTGGGTGATAGTAGTAGTAGGGGGATGGTTGGACCAGGTGATCTTGAAGATCTCTTCCAACCTTAATGGTTCTCTGTTTCCTGACACAAGGAGCACTATTTTAGTGAGGTTTTAGAACATTCTGCTTGGTGATCTTAAAGGAGTTTTATGAGAAAATATTTTATTTCATTTTTTTCCCCACAAAATGGGGAAGTTATCAAAAATACCTCTTCCATTTTCCTGTTTTGGCACTTCTCAATTGCTAAAACCATTTGCTGGCTGTGAGAGTCCCCGGAGTTCATCTCTCACTAACTTGTACAATGCTGTTTATATTTTAGGCTCATTTTTTGGCAGGTCTCTTACCTCAGTGACACTCAAGTCATATTTTCAAGATTCTTTTATGAGCATGAATCACAGCTTTATTCCAAAATGAGAACTGGGTGTCTGATGTGATACTACATCATGGGGTGCAATCCTGTCCATAGATATCTCTCTAATGGCACGCTAGAGAAGTGATGTCTCAGGTGGTTGGATTCTGGAAACAGTGTGAAGACCTGTGTAGTGCAGTGATGGCTTTGCCATTGATACCCAGCTGTAGGCTAGCCTCATCAGTGTTAGCTTGTTCAGCCCCAGCTGTGCTATTGCCATGGCTTAAACAAGGCATACCACAATATCTTGGGGGACTGTTATCCCCTGTGTATGCTGTAAGGCACTGACAGTTTTTGGTGTTTCACCGTATCATTTAGGATATATTTCACACTGTATTTGTTGATGTAGATTGCAGGATCAAGATATTTAAGTGGAGGATGCTGAAACTCTCCTTTTCACGCATCAGTGTTTGACAGTTGTGGACAAGAGTGACAGCTATTACATCCTTGAAAAATGTGTGTTCCACTTCTGAGCTAAAGATGCTTACACAGATAAAACAAATCCCATGTGAAAGCACTGTGCAGGGCAGGATGTGGCCCTGCTACAGACTAGGAAGGTGGCTAAGACTGCAGAAATCACCAGAAGAGATATTTTGGATCCTGCTGCAATATGTATCCCAAGCAGTGATGGTGAAGAGCCTGGGGAGGCTTGCAGGGGTGAGGATGTGCCTATTTATTTCACTCTGCTCTTCTCACCAGCTTTGGCTGTGCTGTGTGACACACTTATCTCCTGCAAGAAAATTTGTCATATTGTTTATGCAGGATGCTTGATGTAAAGCAGTCCTAGACAAGTAGGCTGCTTTGGGGGGTGCAGGTAGGATGAAGGAACACTACAAATATCCCTCCTGGATGCCCATCCTTGTCTGCATTACATGTAGAAGGAGTAAAATATAATATGAATTCATTCTGCCTCGCTTATCCAGAGACAAAGATCTTAATTTGAATATTCACAGAATTATTATATATATATACATATATATATATATTCATGCTCTTCCCTGCTGTATTTGGTGGCTTCTTTCCAAGTGACCTTTTTCATCGAAAAGGCATATGGTGAGTTTTCAGGTTCATTTGACAATTACTTCACATTTTATTAGCAGATTCCCTCTTCCATTGAGGCTCTGGCATAACAGCAAGGAAAAGAAAGTGATACCCAACACCACAGAGCAGTTCCAGCTGTTAACTCATTTTTAATTGTTCTGGGAAACTTTTACCCACATTTTATTTCTTCATGCAATTCCTGAGATAGACCCTCAGCTGCTATCGCTTGGCTGATGGTGTTGAGTCCATTTATACTGACTGAGGGCTCTGTCTGCTAAAACTATTGCAAACCAAACTGAGGTTGTGGGGACTTGTATTTTTTTGGTAAACCATGAGACAAGCTCATATTAAATTTACACATTAGAAAAAAATCCATTAGTTCTTTTTCCCATTTAGATTAAACCATGTTCTGAGTCAGTCTCTGTTGCATTACCAAGCCTTTTAGCAAACCCTATCATGTCCCCTGTAACTTAAATTTTGCAAACTTCCTTAAAAATCCATTTTTCATTTATTTGCACAAGCCTTAGCAGCCCATTAGCTGACATCAGCCTCAACATCTCTAGCAAACAACATCTCTTCAGACAAATAAACTGATTGCTGGTGTGATTTACAGGGCACCATCTCCGCACCTCTGATCTGTTTCTAGAGTGCACCTTTGGGCACTGCTCTTTCCTCAGGAGGACATGGTCACTATCTTTTTCTAAAGCTAAGAAAAATCTTAAGTTTGCTGGCTCTTACAGACAGCAGAATGCCAGAAAAATCTGTGGGAAGTAGGCACTGTGCAGGTGGTGGCTATTTAATAAGGGGGACTTCTGCTTGTGCTTATGGCAAGAACTTACCATCTGAAGAAGAACTGGTTAGCATCTCTGTTGAATAAATTGCTGGTGAAAGAGTTTGTTGAAGTAAATATATATATTTATCTAAAACAAAACCCATTTCAATTAAAACACCACTGGCAGTTGTGGCTGACTTCTTTTCTTCAAGGTACAGAAAGCAAGTGGGAGGACTGGGACTGGGTGCCTTGACATCTTACTGCTCACCAGGCAGTTCAGTCAGGAAAAACCCTGCTGGGAATGCAGTTTATTTGGTAGTGATGGTACAACTCCAGCCCCAGATACAGTCAATGCAGGGGAAAAAGGCACCTCCAGAGGTTAATTGATCTTATGCATGTAGGGATGGGGAATCACATATCTCTCCAGTGGCTTTTTGGAGGGGAGACATGATGTGGTTCATTCAGGTTTGGACTTGCCTACCTTTTAGACACCTAGATGGGAGCAGACAAATCCCACTACAACTCTCACAAGATGGGAAGAACCATGAAAACCTCACAGTCATAAAGCACCAAACTTTAATGGGGTTACAGTACAATCTCAATTTTAGGAGGAAGTTTCTTGTGCTAAGTTATAGCCCTAAACCTGTCATGGCCTTTTTATCTAATGAGGTAACAAGAGCTGAGATATATTTGTGCTGTATTTCTCAGAGAAGTGCTTGCTGGGGATATTTTTGGAGCTAGGTGTTCAGAGTATGTGGACTTGGAGGTCTCATCTGGCTTTGATGTTTCTTTGTTTGTTGTTGAAGAAATTATTCCTTTTGTTTGCTTATAAATGATGGTGTTTGTCCATTGTACAGGCTGGGTTTTACAGCTGAGCTTGTCTTTGCGTCATGTACTACACTTGGGGCATGAAGGGAGACTGGAGAGCAGTGGGATGTCCTTGGGGAGGGACTGACGTGAGTGAGCTACTGGTGTAATGCACAAAAATAGTACAATGGTGGCCACATTAGTAAGAAAAATGGGGTAAACTTTCACTCAAATCAGGAGTGGGTACTTGCCTCTTCCATATACTTATCTTCCACTTTTCCTTTACTACAGACCATCCATTTAAACCAGCTCAGCTCAAGATATCTTCTTTAGTGTTTTTTTTTTTTTTTTTTTTTTTTTTTTCCTTTTCCTTCTCTTTTGATATCAACATGACTACAGGGAAAAAGGGAAAAAAAGAAAAAAAAGAAAAAGCAGAAGTGCAAATCCATTAGAAAAAGCCAAATATGAAAAGTGCCAGGCAGCGGGAAGTGTTTCTCCAGCATCCATCCTTTCTATCGGACACCTGAGTGCCCAGAAAGATAGGCTACTCTTGACCCCATCCGACTCTTTTGGAGACCAAAGTCAGTTGTTAGGATTTTGTGTTATTGTCTGTGGGTAGCTGTGTTTGTGTTGAGGACAGCAATTCCCTTCCAAATATCTGGCAGAAGCCCCAGTCCTCTCCCACTTAATGTCACCCCCAAATCAATGCTTGAAAATGGATGAAGGAATAAATAATAATAATAATAATAAAAACTCTTCAAGAGAGCACTCAAACTCTGCAGGGAAAAAAAAAAAAAAAGTAAAAAAAAAAAAAATGTTGGACTTTGCTTGATGCTGAGGAGAGCATTCAATATCCAGCAAGGGTCTGACCTTGCACTCAGAGGGGGTCAGCTTGGAAAGCAAATGCGGTTGTTCAGTGCATGCATTGATGTGCTTTAATGCTAGATTTCCAGTCAAGAGCAGTACGGTTTTTAAAGGCTCCATTTGTCAGAGGTAGGATATTGCATTAAGGATGAAGTATGAAAAGCTGAGAGCAGTGAGCAATTACAGTTTTGTTTAAAGTCTTCTCCAAAGAGGCAGACCAGGGGGACTCCAAGGATTCCTTGATTTTTAACAGAGGAAATTTTCAGATGCTTGGAGGACTCAGTGACTTTACCGCAGTTTATCCCAGCAGGTAATTGTGCCTGTTGCATTAGCAGCCAGATCCTGGTTGAATGCTGTCCTCCCCCTGCCCTTTCTTGTCATTGTGAGCAGCAGGCTGGTTTATTATATTAGGGTTACAGGTAATTTATGCTGGAGAGTCCCCTTTTGCAGAGGTTCTAACTTTGTCTTGAAGCTGCTTTGGTCAAAAAATTGTTTGCTGGGAAAAGGAAGATGAGGGGCAAAGCTGTGATGGGACCTGGTGGAATTCTCAAGTTGGAAATGGGTGTAAGCATTCATCCTGTCAAGAGTACCAGCACTCATGTGAGCCCTCTCTGAAGGCAATGGGGCTCAGACAAGTTGCGCATGCCTGTGCAATATCAGTATAAAAATTTAAGATTGAAAGAGCTTCAGGACAGGCCCCATATCTCTCTGAGCCTCCTTAAACTGCTCATCTTGAATAAGGTTAAAAAAAAAAAAAAAAGAAAAAAAAAAAAGAAAAAAAGAAAAAAAGTAAATATATACTACTGTGAGCAGCAATGGGCCTAGAGCAGTCCTAAGGCAGTTGACAGGATTATTTCCATTCTGAAAGACAGTGTGGTTTTAATGCTTAGCTACGCTGAGTCTTTCTACCCCAAGCACTTCCCAGAAACTGAAGTGGTAGTTTCTGAATACAAGCTAATAGGCATTACAATTAATTAGAAGATTCAAATAAAATAATAATAATTTTAAAAAAAGGGAAATGGCTGATGATTCACATAAAATGCTAAGTGTACTGGAAGGAAGCTTGACTTTAATTAGTGTTAAATGGAGAAAAGGAGGGCATGCTGGAATGCAACAAAAGGAAGAAGAGGGATAGCGGTGCTAAATGCAGAAAATGGCTTTATCACTTGGATCTTGCCTCCAGTCCTTGGGCGGGCTGCTTATTAGCTGTGCCTCCTCAAGGCACCTGAAGTCTAACGCAGGCCTGTGTGTAGTGTTTGATCCTCTGGGCAGTGCACAAAGGGTGGATCTGGAAGCACAAGGAAGGCAAAGATTTGTTCAGATTGCCTGCACAAGGTGAGGAAAGTGCATAGAAGGTTTGAAGGTGTGGCAAATATGATTTTACATCATGTATGGTCAACCTTTCAGCATATATAAAATGGCAATATTTCGAGGTGCTTTAGATTTT
This sequence comes from Oxyura jamaicensis, assembly GCF_011077185.1. Classification (NCBI taxonomy): domain Eukaryota; kingdom Metazoa; phylum Chordata; class Aves; order Anseriformes; family Anatidae; genus Oxyura; species Oxyura jamaicensis. The sequence goes on from NC_048894.1 coordinate 5,809,273, forward strand.
TTTTTAGATTTTTTTTTTTATGTTTTCCTAGGAAATGATAACCTGTTTTTTGTCTGCCTTAAAGTCCCCTCCTATGGGTATCAGAGCCAAAATTCCCATGGAGTTTGGCAAAGTTTAGATTTCATCCTCCTAAAAATTTTCTTAGGGCTTCCAAAATAGATAGAGAGTAGAGCCACTAGAGAGATTGCAGGATATGGCCACTTCAGTAGCTTGAGATCATCTTTTTGACACCCCCTCCCCCCCCCCCCCCAAAAAAAAAAAAAAAAAAAAAAAAAAAAA
>NC_048894.1:5809651-6025319 GCF_011077185.1 Oxyura jamaicensis
AAAAAAAAAAAAAAAAAAAAAAAAAAAAAAAAGGAATGCATTTATATTTTTGGCTGCTTTGTGAAGGCTCATTGTATAGGAATGCTTACTGACCCTGGGAAAGGAGGGCTTTGGATCACCTCTTGGAGGGAGCTGGCATAGGAAAGTTCATATGAGGAGAAGTTTTTTCAGACTTCTGAATGTCAGAAATTCATCCAGCCTGAGGAAAAGGCCTTCGTTACGATGCAGGTGACACGGGAGAAATAGAAAGAAAGCTTTGCTGGAAAACCAAGTGTCTTCCTGACACTGCTAATCACTAGAGCTGATGTAAATGCATGTGCCGCTCCTCCGCTCTCTAAACCACCTAATCACCGAGTGTTTGTGCTGTCCGCAGGCAGCAAGAGTGCATAATGGGGCATAATTCAGCACAGCATAACCTTCATACCCTTCCACATTAAAATGCAGCTATATTCTGGTGTGACACAAGTGGCCTAATTGTGCGGGGGGGTTGCCATTTCAGGGAGGTGCTGGGAAAAGGAAATAAATTACTTTTATTTTAATGATGTGAACCGTAATGCGTCTCTCAGGGCACTGAATGCTGTCTTCACACTTGGACACATTCACTGACTGCCTGTAATTTTTCTTCCCCTTAAATTAGATTAACTCACTTCAGGATTATATCTTTGAGTCTGATTGAACAAATGTAGCAATTTAGCCAGGCGTTACAGGATTTCCCCATGGATGCTTGATGAGAGATGCTCCATGAGGATGATACACTTAATTAAAAGATGGAAGCTGAAGACTGATCCAGATGTATCCTGACACAGCAGCTGGGTTTATGTCAGGGTCTCTTTGCTTATCAAAATCAAAGCAGGGAATGAGAAGTCAGGGCTCATAATGCCAAGGGAGGAACAAGTCCAGCTCCTAAACTGAGTCATGCCTGATCACCATCCCTGATGTGACCCAGCCAAATCTGGTGTAAATAGAGGTCTGACCTGATGCTTTCCATAGCACAAAGGAAGCGTGAATGTGGAGAGGATCCAGCCCTGCAGGTCTGCACCATTTTCTCCCAGTGGGGCTGGGAAGCAGCTGGGAAGGGACCTTGTGGAGCTCTGGAGTCCTCATTGTCCCAGCAGGAATGGGGACAATATGGGATGGCCAAAGCCCTTTTGCCCAGGTAATAAATGAGCAACGTGTTGGTGATGTGCTGAATCAGGTACCTTTTCTTCATCACATGCACCTTGAATCCTCCATTGTTTTTAGGCAGGAAAGCCTTTCTTGTCTGGATGTCTCCCTCTGTATCAGAGAATTATTGCAAATAGCAATATTTTTCTTGCCCGGTAGAGGGAAGTATTGGCTAAAATGAGCATTGGGTGTTGCGTTTTTTTTTTTTTTTTTTTTTTTTTGTCATTTTTGTTGTTGCTTAAAAAAAAAAAAAAAAGCTCATGCCACCTGGTGCTAAAGGAGCTTCTCACACCACTTATCCCTGTTCGTAAAAGGCTTTATAGCAAGCCGTGGTCTGTGGCAATCAAAAGCACTCACACGGAAGGCGGGAGGGCAAAGTGAAACCTTTCAAGTTCGGAAGAAAAAAAAATATATTATTTTGGCAAGTGAACTTTTGAGGGATTCTGTGGAAGTTTTTTTTTTTTTTTTTTTTTTTTTTTTTAAGACAAAGAACAGTGTTTGTGTTTTAGACTAAAACTCTTCTCCAAACTCTCTCAGTTTCCAGAACTGCATGTTTTTCAATTTCTTTGTTTCCTTAAAGCAGATGGCAACAAATGTGTAGAGACTTGGGATGAAAGAAAGGTTTTATAAATACCTCAGAGAAATAAATGGCTCTTTGCAACCAGCACTGCTGCCTGTAATCTCTTTAAGAAAGCAATGATTGCTTCATAAGAAAAAGGTACATTTTTTTGGAGAGAAGTGAATAGAAAGATGACATTAACTGATCTCCCACATAGTATTTACTTTGCTGCTGGTACCTACCTCCATCTGACATGCACATTTATTTGGTTTCAGCTGACTCATCTGAACTTCTTCACAGACGCCCAGTAAGTCAACATTACCTGAGAGTTTCTTGCAGAAGGGAAAATTTTGGCAAGGCAGCACATTTAATCAATTTTATCTCTCTGATTGATCTGCCTATAGGGTTCCAATTAACATGGTGGCTTTATGATAAGTTTTTCCATTACGAGTTGCTCGTGTCCCAAGGATGCTTCCTGCATGTGTTTTGGTGCCGCACAGATCCAGATCCCACCCCCAAAGTGCTGCCCTTCAGCATATGCTCCTTGGTAGCGTTTCCATATCTCCTGAAGAGATGCTTAAAGTGAGGCACTTTAGATACGAGAACCTAAATAACATGTACATATTTGATCTGAAAACTTGGGGGCGAGTAATGGTTTTCTGGGCTGAGCTGAGCTAAGAGATAGAATATGGGGGATGCTCTCAGTCCTGCTTCTGGCGAGGAATAAATTTGACAGATGGCTTTCCTTTCCTATCCTTCTCTTTTTCCCATCCTTCCTTCTACCTTCTTCTCTTCATCCTCATTGTTTCCTCTCTAAATACTGCTCTGTGTTTCACATAAGCTGGGCTCAGACTGAGCTGAGGAACTAGGATTTGATAGTGTTAGGAATAATTTCTCAATTTCTAAAGACAGATGAAAAGAAGATGGGTTTTCCTGGTGCTTAATCAAGATTATACAGTGCATTTTCTCCCTCCATAAAATAGCGGTAGAGTTGAAAACTTGGAATATCTTTACTTATTACTGACTGCAGAAAGAGATGAGGTTTTTAGACTGGTGGATGAATATTTAGTGAAAGCTCAGGGGTTTTCCCCTCTTTTCCTTGGCTGTGACACTAAACCTGTGACAACGAGATGCTGGTGACTCCCCACTGCTCCCCCCTGCCTACCCCACTTCATTTCTGGGATCAACCCTGACACAGCCACTGCTGAGATTATTAAGGAAGGAGAAAGGGCAGAGATGAGATTCTTCATGTGGGGATTGTGAGTGGAGCACGAACTGGATGGGAAAGGCTGAAATATTTTAATTTCCAGCAGTCAATCCCCTTCTACATGAGATTCCTGAATCCGAGTGAAAGCTCCAGCACTGTCTGGAATCCAATCTGCAGAAGCAAACTCTGTTCTGCTAAAGCACAGGTAGGGATATAAGAAACTAAAAATGACCTCAAATGTATACACGTGTAAATCTTTGCTACGAAACCTAAATCTTCAGCTGTCACCAGTGCAAGCAGCAGTACATCACAGCCAAAGCTGTCTATTAATAAACTTCTCCATGGAAAGAAGAAATAGGGTCACTTGCCCTCTCTATGTGCAAAGCCAGCTCCCCCATGAACACCCTGAGAGTATATTTTAGTGATGTGGGGGAATAAACACTATTTTCAGAAGGAACTTAGGGCATGGCTCTGGGGTTAGAGACTCCCACCTGGGGCCCCCATGGTGATACTGGTTCCACTGCCCCAGATCTGGGGATGTTTCTGGATGTTGATGGCACCTCCACAGCAGGACCATGCTGCAACCATCCCTCTGCAGGGGTTTCCATTGGGGTTGGGCTCAGGACACCAGCAAACTCTGTTTTTCTCTGGTGTGAGGTCCTTTCTCCAGTTAATTTAATATGGGGTAGGAGGTGTTATAAGCTCTGCAGAATATGAGCTCTTCCTCTTCTGGGGTAGAAATGTGATGGCACACCTGCAAGGTGTGACTGGAGGGGCTGAGCAGCCAAGGCTTTTGGAGCAAAGATTTACATGTGTATGGATCTGAGGGCATTTTTAGTTTCTTATATCCCTGCCCATGCTTTAACAGAACAGAGTTTGCTTCTGTGGACTGATGTTATACAGACATTGCTGGAGCTTTAATGCAGATTCAGGAGTTTCATGTTTGACTTTATGGTGTTGAAGACATGCCCGTCCTCTGCTTTAGGTCCTTGTGAGAATGTCCCTCCCTATGCACAGCAACTATTCAGCTTCTCATTGAGTGATTAAAAAGTTGATCTGTTCCCTGAAGATTCGTCTTCCTCTATCTCCTACCTCCTACACCTTCCTGAACTGCTTCAGGCTTTCAGGGGCTGTTTTCCCATCAGGGATCTTCCTCTGTGCTCACGTCCATCCTCCTCTGCTTTTTGTAGCCTTCAATCCCCTCCGTCTCCTTTCATTTCTGTTCTTCATTTTCTAGTCCCAATACTCTTCCGATCTCTCCCTCTTCTTCTCAGCTCCCTCTCTCCTCCTACTCTTCCCCATGACACACTTCTCCTTCATTCCCTGCTTTCCAGCTAGCATCTATGCATATTTTGAGTCCCTCACTTGATAATTTCTTTGGATGTGAACTTCCTTTTGAATTGAGACCTCCTCATCTCCCCACCTTTCTGGGGCCACATTTTTTTTTAACCATTTTGTAGCCTCCTCAATTCTTTCCTGCCTCATCTGCTCCTTTCCCAGCATTTGTACTGTCAAATCAATACCCAGACCTGAGCTGCTTTCACAGGAGTTTTTACTGCTGCTCCAGACTCTTTCCAGAGCAGTAACAGCCACTCTGAAGCCCATCACAGGCAGGTAAAGCAATGCCCATTTCCCCTATATACACTATTTTACATTGCTCAGTATTGTGAGGACTTTCTACAGTTCTTCAGAAGTTTCTTTCAGTTTTACCATCCTGGATACTTCAATATTGCCAGCAAATGGTCACTCTTCTCTTCACTTATGAGCATCCATCCATAACCTTCCCTCTTACTGCCAGGCAGCTTATTTTTGGTTAAAACCACTGTTTCTGCTCACTTCCATGCCACCCTGTAAGCATGACTTGGCCTCATCTGTTCCTTAAGGCCTGAAGTGCTCAGGGCAAGAAGTTGCAAGAGCTCTTGGGTTGGATTGGGTGTGGTTGTCCACAGGGTAAAGGGAAGACAGCTTTGGTGCTACTCATGCCTGCCACCTTCCCCTGGTGCTGGGGTCCCCCTGCTATGTCCCACTCCCCAGCACCTCTTTTCTTCCTTGTTCTCTCCCATTTTTTTTGCTGCAGCTCCAGCCCACCTGCCTCCCCACCCTGCCTTCCTCCTCAGTCCTCCCCATCCCACCTTGCTCCATAGTCCTCTCTTCTCCTCCCTCCTTTCTCCGTATCCATCTTCCTTTCCTATCTTTTATCCCTCACCCCTGCCTATCCCTCCCTATCCTTTGCTATCTTCCCCATCCTGCCTTCCTCGCCATCTTTCTCCCTCTATTCTCTCTCCACCCTTCCTTCTCTCCATCCTTCCTTCCTTCTTTTACCACCCCTCACCCTTGACTATACTTTCCCCATCCTAGCTGCCTCTCCATTGTTTCCCTCTCTATTCTGTCCCCCTTCCTCCCTTGTCTCCCAACATTCTTCCCCAACCCTCCTCATCCAATCCTTCCTTCTACCCCCCTCCCTTTCCCATCTGTTCTCCATTCCCACCTTTCCCCCTTGCCATTCTTTCCCTCATCTTCTTCCTTCCTCCCCATCCTTTTCCTTCCTCCCTGTCCTCTTCCCCCCCTCCCCATCCCTCCTTCCTTCCCCATCCTCCTCCCTCCCCAGCTTTCCCCCTTACCTATCCTTCCCCCATCCCTCCCTTCCTTCCCATCCCTCCTTCACAGAATCACAGAATTGTAGGGGTTGGAAGGGACCTCGAAAGATCATCAGGTCCACCCCCCCTTCCAAAGCAGGTTCCTTAGAACAGGCTACCCAGGTAGGCGTCCAGACGGGCCTTGAATATCTCCAGAGAAGGAGACTCCACAACTTTCCAATCAACTTTCCTATCCTCTTTCCCCCTCTTCATCCCTCCTTCCTCCCCATCCTCTTCCTTCTTCCCCATCCTCCTCCCCCTCCCCATCTCTCCTTCCTCCCCATCCTTTCCCTCCCCTCCCCATCCATTTCCCCTCTCCTCCTCTTCTCCCCCCCCATCCTCCTCCCCCTCCCCACCCCCCCCACACCCCATCCATCCCACCCCTAGCCCCCCACCCCCCCAATCCCTCCCCCCCCCCCTCTCCCCAACCGCACCAGAGGGCGCTGCGGGCCGGCCCCGGCCCCGGCCCGGCTCGACGGGGCGGGGAAGGGCGGGATGTGCCTCCCTCCCTCCCTCTCTCCTCCCTCCATCCCTCCTTTCCCCCCTCCCTCCCTCCCGCCCCCGCCGCCCGGCCGGGGCTGCGCTCCCACGGCTGCCGCACACGGCGCGGCGGCTCCGAGCCATGCGCCCTCGGCGGCGGCCGGGCAGCGCGCCCCGCAGCCGGGCTCTTCTTCCCTCGGGACTTTCCTCTGGGGGACTAAAAACTCTGTGGATACAATGAAGTGGCTCTGGGACTCTTGGGGTAGCAGGAAAAATTAAATAAACCGATGTAAGTTTCTCTCTTTTTTTCTTGGTGGTGGTGGTGGTGGTGTTGCTTGGTAATAAAAAAGGAGAGCCAAAGATGTCTGGTTGTGAAAGTGTTGGAGGAATTTGGCATGTTGGGATTTTGCCTTCCCCTAAAGTTTTCCCCTCGAGGTGGGAGCGCTGTCCCGTCCGGGCAGGGTGGCGGTGAGGCTGCCGGGCTGGAGGAGAGAGAAGTTGGCTCAGCAAAGCTTGCGCCGGGGTGTAAAAGTGGAGGAGGTAGAGATGTAGGGTTTGCTGCTGAAGGGGAACTCTGGCTGGGGATTTGTCTAGTTTCCGTCTCGCTTCCGCATCCAGAAGTGCCGGAAAGAGATAACAACACAGAAAATACTCTGAAAATTGTTCGGTAATGTCAGGTGGTGTCGGATGTCTTTGAATGGGAATTTAGTGGCACGTTTTGAAGGGAAGAAATGAGCTCGAATGGTGATTTCTGCGGTGGCAGGGAAAATTAATCATTCTCCTGTATCATGAGAGTACTACAGATATTACTTGTAAGAACTGTCATAATATATTAAGTATATATCTTAATAACACCAGTCACCTCAAAGCCATTTGTAGAACACCCGGGCTTAAAACACTCGGAGTTTTTAATGGCATACATTAAAAACTCCACTTGGCTTATGCAAGTAAAAGGAAAGCAGAGAGGGCTGTGCTGCACTCCGGCAAGGTGATCATGATTTTATCAAGGCAGCCCCGAGGGGAACGGTGACATACTGGGAGCACCGCGAGAGAGAACGAAAGCTAAATTAAAACAAAACTTATGCGACCCAAGTGTGGCTGCAATGGAAATAAATCAGACTTCTTTATTATATTTTTTATCCTGGAGATTTGGGTGAGGAGGTGGAGATGAGCTTCTAAAAAGTGGAGAAATACACGAGCCGCGTGCACCTACGGCAACAGGTTTTGTTTTGCTCGGAGAGGATGAGCTGAGCTTTGTGGGCGCTTGAGCTGAGCCTTTCCAGTTGCGACTGGGGCAGCTGCTGATCCCACAGACGGGCGGCGGATCCGGAGCTGGTGGCCCCGATTTCTCCCACAGCTGGGGCTATTCCCAAAATACAGGGCGTATGGCGGAATAACTGCGGCGATTCAAAGAGGATTTGTCAATACTAAAAATAAACAGGGGTTTATTTTATATAGGTGACCTAAAGGGTCACGTCCAGTCATAACATTTTCAGGGCGGATGTGCCGATTTCACGATTTTGCTTATGCATGTCCTGTCCAGGGTGCTGAAGTTCATTTTGCTGCTTTTTCCTGAGATTTCTGGGCTTTGCAGAAGTGGTTTTTGGAGGCTTCCTGTGTGGTTAATGCGGTGCAGGTTGAGTTGGAGGGTCCCCCCTGGGTGGCATGACGAGGATGCAGGGATGTGTTTTCAGACACGTATATTTGATCCGTCCTTTTGGCGTGGGAAAGCAGGCCAGGTGGAGCCGCAGATGGATCCAGCAGATCCTATAAGCTTTTGGTGGCAGAGAACTGGAAAGGTCAGAGCTGTAAGGCAGCGAGGAGTGAAACCCCCTTATTCTAATGGACTAAGAAAGTGGTGTTTTTCAGAGTGTTGCTGCTTATTGGTTTGGGTGCCTTGCCTCCGATGAGATGTTGTCTGGTTCCAAAAAAGTTGCGGGGAACCCTGTGTTGGGATGTGATAGGAATGATGCAAATGGGATTGGAATGATGCCCAATGATTTCAGTAATATTTTTGTTTTTCTGGTGTAGCCTTTTCAAATGGCAAACACAGCTGACGGAGACCTTCGGAAGTAGAGGGTGCTTAAGAAAAAAAGTGTGTCTTTTGGGGGAAAAGTGTCTCAACAATTAAGCAATGGAAGTCTGCGCTGCAAGTTGTGATATTTTTAGATTAATGTGCCAAAAGGTCTCAGCTTTAAGTAGTGGGGTTTATGTAATCCTTGGTATGAGGCAGATCACAGTATTGCCAGAAATAAGCATAGAGGAATATGTTACTTAACTTGTATGTGTTTGGAGTTTCATGTTGTAACGTGTTTTTTCTCAGTTCTTGAAATTAATTCTGAATCCTTTTATCATGCAGATTTGTACTTTTTGTCAAGGACTCTCAAAGGGTTTTACAAACACAGAGGACGAGATTTTGGTACCTGAGTTTGCATGGAGAAGTAGTTTATGCTGTGAGGAGTGCTGTAGATTTAAAGCATGCAAAAACTCCGTACAGTACGGTTGAGAGCTGATATTGTTTCATACCCTCAGTCACTTGTTAGAGATCACAGAGGAACTCAGTTGCATCATTGGGTATGTAGCCCAACTATCTTGACCATGAAGGGTGTATGTAGATCATGAGGCTTCCTGCCTCTGAACGACAGCTTATGGGTATAGAGTTTAAAAGTGCAACACACAGGAAAGCATTGTATTCTTGGCTTGAATCAGAAACTAGCCTCTGTTCATGCTATGATGGACTAACCCCCATGGGACCAGATAACACCTCCTAAGACTTTTACAGGTACAGAAAACGGCTGAGTAGTGACTGTGTTCTTGATTTAAATGCATAGTCATATTTAAAATTTGTATTGATGGAAAATGACATTCTGAAAGGCATAGAAGGTTTATGAAATATAGCTAGTTTTAACTTCTTTAAAAGTCTTGTTTCTGGTATTAGACAGGTATTTATCTCTTCTTTACTATTTTCAGTTTAGTATCTGAAAGGAATCCTCTGCACGTGTATGTGAGGAAAGAACATTTTGGGTTGCCTGTTAAAGTGTGTTGAGTGGTTATTCGGAAATCCTGGTCATGCTTTTTGGAAGGAACAGGTTATCATCTATCACCCCCTCAGATGTCTTTGTTTTTGGAAGTTCAATTTGAAAAACACAGAAAAGACCTGTTGTTTTCATAGGGTGGTTGCTCAGTTCTTCTTTAAAATTACTACCTTGTAAGTTGTCTCCAGTCGTCTTCAGGAATTATTTTGGAAAATTATAGGTCTGATAGTTAAAAGGTGGCAACAAGTAATTTCTCACTTCTGTTAAATAAAACTCATGTTTTACAAAGGCAGTGTCTCTCTGAAGTATATACTTGACTTCTGCTTGTGTTGCATGCTATCTTGTGGTAGAGCCTTAATCAAAGTATGAATTTATATTTTAAATTCTATCACTGCTTCTCCCTTTTACTGTCTATTGTTGATGCCTGGCAGTGCCCAAGGCCAGGCTGGATGGGGCTTTGGGCAGCCTGTGCTGGTGGGAGGGGTCCCTGCCCATGGCAGGGGGACGGAACCAGATGGTCCTTAAGGTCCCTTCCAACCCAAGCCATTATTTGATTCTAACCTGGAGGAAAAGACACAAAGTCACTCGGGTATATTCCTATGTGCTTACAGTGGATATCTGTTCCATGGTATCATATATCTCCGCAAACAGTTCAGATAAGCATCTGTTTGTTTATCATTAAAATAACCATTGTCCTTATGAACACTGACCAATACAAAACCCTTGCTATATTTCTATTGATCTTGTATTATTATTTAAATTGCAAACCAAACTGATGGACCCACTTTGACCTGACTCTGTCTCTTTGGGTTTCTCTTGCAAAGTGACAGTTTCTAAATCAGGAAGGAAATCAGGTCACATTTCTGGCTCTGCAGGATTTATATCACTGCTCTTCTTTCAAAGTAATTAGAGTTACTAATAATGAGGAAAAGAAAACTTTTCCAGAACTGGTATGTCCCTAACCCCTCTCTCCTCCTTGCTGTTTTTTGTGTCACAGAAGAGATCCCGGTAGTTCAGAAAGTTTGTTGTGGAGGATCCTTTATCTCCATCAGTCAGACAGTGACCTCCTTCAAGTTGAGCTGCAGGTGATGTGGTCACTCTTACAACGATGCTTTCCTTTCCTTAGATTAACAGTTTCCTTCTTTATTACTTCATTCCTACTCATTCCAGTATGGTGTTACTGGGCCAGCTGCGGGCTGCCTGGTCCCGGTGGGCGTGCTCCCACAGTGGAGCTGCTCAGGTTTCAGCCTGGGAAAAGGATGAGGAGACACCAGAGTTGTCCTAGTCCCTGAGCAGGCTAGGGACAGAGTGGGGGGTTAATAAAATAACAGGAGACACGGTGGTTTTGTTAAAAACATGTAGTGCCAGCTATCGTGGTCGTGGTTTGTATCCCTTCTTTACAGGCTTCTTATCAGTCACAGTTCAGTGGGGCATATTCCCAAGAAAGCTGGCAACCGAATGAAAAAAATTCCCTCTCCTTTAATACGTCCACCTTTGAGGTGGGGCTCAGTCTCCTGCAAGGAGGTTTGTAAACCATTTGTGTGCAAAATTTTCATTCATGTTGAAAGACCCCTTATCTTTCATGGCAAAAACATGCTCTTTGTAACCAACAAAGGCATTTTAATCACAGTTCTGCATGACAAAAATGGCTTGATTTTTTTATCATAATATTGCAAGAGTTTTTTTTAAATATAGAGATATCACACATCAAATAATAAAGTTGTACCAAAACAGGCTGAAAACTTTAAAAATCTGTTCAGCACTGAGTTTTCCCTTTTCTTTTTCTTATTTTAATTGAATTTAATTGATTTAAAAGTGAGAACATTTCTTACTTACTCTATAGAAAATAATTCTGTTCCTTATCAGATTGTTTATTTCAATATTCAGCTTGAATTGAACTTCCCTGGCTCACTAAGCGTCCACCAAAGAGGCTTTTTGCTGCAGTGCTAGAAAGCCCTGCCAACAGGTTACAGGTTGTTTTTAAACCTTGCTGGATTCCTAAGATGCTAAAACTGCTGTGCATCATTTGAAAGTTATCATACTTTACTAACTTTAATCTAACTCCAGTATTAATATGGGACATTTAAAATGTCATACTGACGGTTAGTATTTGAGTGTGTAACACTGAAAGCAGACTGTGGGCATGAGTAAGGTGTCTATGTTGGAAGAAAGGAGTGTCTCTCAGTAGTCATGGAGTTTGTAGGCTGATTTTCACCAATAAACCAGGTTTTACGGTTTTGGAGGGGTCTTGTCTTGGTGGGGTGCAGTTGTTGTTTGTTTAGTGTTTTTATTATTATTATTATTATTTCTTCTTTCCTTTTTTCCTTTTTCTAAATGCTTTAAAGAAAATTGAAGAATCTGTGCAATAGGAAGGTATAGGAATACTTGCCCTTGCACAAATTCTTTCAAGACCCATTAGCTGAAGATAAATTAGATACTAACTTTTGAGGCCAAAATCCATTATTAAAGACTCTATTATTCATAAAGTGATTTTTCAAAGGTTCTTTTTCTTATCGTAATGAAATGTTCACTTTACACAAATGAATGGGCAGTGTTGTTTGTGTCTCAGTGGCTCAATATGCCACCATTCCCCCTGGCTGGCTTCCAAGGGAGTCACAGGAGCCAGATGCCCACTTGGCCCAGAGTAATCAGAACAGGGCAGAACAGAGAGATCATTTCTGGTGATTTTTAGTGGGCAAAATCCTCCCTTGTCAGAGCCAGCTCAGGTTTTGTGCCCCACTGTCAGCCCACTTCAGTCCTCCGAGAATCATTTCTGCTGCTGGTCTGCATGAGGGCAGCCATTCCCCTGGGGAAATCCCCCAAAACATGAACTTTTCAAAAAATCATCCCGTTGACAATTAAATAAACCAATAAATCCTCGCTATTGTGTAAAGCTCATAAAATTGAGTAAGTCTGTGATGAAAATTTAATTTTCCCCCCATGATATAGCCACTGAAAAGGGACAGAAGTGTCAGTGAGAAGCTTTGCATGGTGGTGGGGAACTCTGCAGCTGCCTATGTTGCTGGAGGTGCAGCACAAGCCGTGGGACAGCACGGGTGGCTGAAGGGGAGCGTGAAATGATGAGAGAGCTTCAGCCCAGCTTGCACAGCTTGGAAACGCATCACTAAAGCATTACAGCCTGACCTGTAGACAGGCATTTAGCATCGTCCCCGGTCTGACACGTTAGTAGCTGTTACATAATGCACAATTATAAAATCACGCCAAAGCCTCTTTAAAATACCTGCCTGATTACAGCAGGGCAATTGCGTTGCTTTTAATGGGGCTGGGTGCTGTGGGTAAGGTACCCCCGGCACCAGCGCATATTCCCCTCCCTGGCAGCTTGAATACTTTGCCAGGTGGAGCTAACAGTTCTGTTCCCTTGGCCAGGAGAAGACCTCCTCCCTCTAACGCTCCTTGGTGCCCGTGTCCTCATCCTGGCTCACCTGCCCGTGCCTGCTCTTATGTTACAGGGATTGTCCTTTGTCTGGCCACCCCTGCTACCCAGATTTAGCACAGCAAGCACGGCAGCATGACGCAGCCACCTCCTTGCCCTCCCTGGGGCCAAGCACATCATCTCTATTGCCTCCCTGGCTGAAGTTTGAGGTCCCCACATCGAGCGATGTGCAGCTCCCATGCTGCTGGAGGGGCTGGAGGCACTCAGAGGGGTTGGGAACCACTGCAAGTATCTTAAGGATTTTTCTGTCTTTATCTTTAAACAGTGTTTCACGTGGAAAAGTCTAATCTCCCTCAACGCATGCATGTAATTCCCATTCATGTGAGAGCAGGGGCTGCTGCCCCCACGCTCAGGAAATAGCCCTGTCAGAGCTGCGGTGCGTGGCAAAGTTACCCGTAGCTTGCTGAAGTCCTTGTCGCTTTTTCCTTCTGTTCATTTGTCAAGCAGAGGGCTGGATTCTGCTCTCAGCTCCATAAATCCAGATCGACTCATCTGACTTCGGTGGAGCTAATCCAGATTTGTGCAGCAGCTTCCCCGAGGACTTCCCGGTTTCGCTCTGGGTGACAGTTAGTGTGCCAGTGTCAGAATACATCTGATCTAGCCAGATTCCCTGTCTTGAATCATTAGTTATTCCTTGGCAAAAGTTTCTCAGAAAGAACCGTTGTATTTGAAAACAATATACAAATTCCATTGCTAATGTTAGAAAGTAAGGATTTTTTTCCCTTGCTGTTGAAACTAAATATAATTTGAAAGATAATGTATGAGAATTTAAATATAGCATGCAATTATACATTGCATATGAATAGTTTCTCTCATTTTTAACATGCTTAGATTTTTTTTTTTTACCAGTCTTTCTCAGCAGACAGCTGCTAGATAAAGAGGGAAAAGTGAATAGTTGTTATGAAATGACATGTCATAGCTAAAGGAAAAAAAAAAAAAAGAAAAGAATCGCCATGTGAATAGCAGAGGAAAAAGACAGAACAAGTCATCTCTCACTTCCTGTTGCCTTTTGCTCCTGTCAGGTCCTTTCTTGGAACTTCTGAACTTTAGCTGAAGAAGTAATTTTGTTCCTGAACATAATGTTTAAGGTCTGCAACAAATTTCCATTGCACTCCTGTTCTAGCTGGGTGCAGGGAGTTTTGGATCAACGCTCTGAATTCTTCACAGGAGGAAGAAATTGGAGTAGAAACCTTCCTAGGAAAGTCTATGAATTCTTGGGTTCCTTTACCCTTAGTGGAAGTCTTGCTTGAGTTGCATTGGGTTTTCTTTCCTGTGAAGTTGCCTAAGCTTGACAGTTCCCCAGAGTTTTCTCAAAGTGTCCCAACAAGCAGCTGCAAGGTGTACGGATGTCCACCTGGCTACCCAGGGTGGCTCGGGCATCCTGCTTTGTCCTGTAGCTGTCAACACCTCAGAAACACTGCACTGGGTCACACATGGCCTTTTTTGGGTATGGAGGTGGCAAAGAAAAGATCCCCAAACCTAATAATAATAATAATAATAAAAATACTCATGGTGACTCCAGACTCCTGGGAACAGAGGAAGTGGCTGAATATGAAGTTATGGTCTGAAAACATTGAAAGATTCTGGGCTGTGGTTTTCTTTTATTAATTAGCTAAAGTGATATTCAGAATCTGAAACCAAGGCTTTTAGGCACATCTCTGGTGCCTAATTCTGCTGGCTGTCTCCTTGCACAGTGAATCAGGAGACTGTTTATTGAAGTCAGTGGTGCAGCATCAACGTAAGTGCAACATAAGGGAGATGGGGGATTTGTTTACGAGCATAAAAATCCCCTGGACAGTTTAATACTAACAGTGAAAATTACTGAATAGCTGCAAAGCACAGGCTTTAAATGTAGCTGAAATAAGTTTTCTGGAACATTTCCAGCACTATTTTAAGGGCCTGATCCAGACCCAAATGCAGCCAAAGGTAAAGCTTCTTTTGATTTCTTTGGATCAAGCGTTATATTTCTGAAACACCATTCCTGCTCCTAGAATTTTCTAAAGGTGTCTTTCAGGTGGTTTTTGATTAACTATTAGGCCAGATATAATGTTTTTCATATTCCTTTAGTGCCTGGATTGGTTAAATATAAGAAGGAAAATAGCATAATAATTCTGTTGCGCAGCAAATTCTAATTTTCCATGTACTTATTAATTGGACAAGCTGTAGAGAACTATCTTTTGTTGCCTGTTTTCCCAAAGAAAACTGGTTTTACCATTTCCCCTACTGTGCATCTGTCCTGTCCTGTAGCTTTTGAACCTGCTGGATTATTTGGCTCAGAGATTTAGGTCTAGAAGATACTTGGGTTGTGCAAGTTTTGTCAAAGAAAAGGAAAGTTCCTGGATAGAGAGTAGAAAGACTCAGAGAAAGGTCTTTTCCAACCTAGATGATTCTATCATTGTAAAGAAGGTGACTGTAGGGTGACTCAGCCACATAACTTCACGACAGCCAATCCTCCAGAGATCCATAGGGGAGCAGATTATTTTAAGTAAAGTGAATTGTTCAAAGATTTTTTATTGTGTTGCACTGTATTGTATTGTATTTTTAGTATCTCACTGCCAGGCTGGTGTCCACTTAACCTACATTAACCAGGTACATGAGGTCACATAATGCCAGGTGTAGACTACATAGAGCTAATTGCATAGTTTTAAAGGAAATTTAGGGAACAAAGCTCTGGGATTGTGTCCCCTTTTGAAATCACATCTGAAAAGACTCCATCATAAAGATTTGTGCGCACAGCTGTGAGAGTCTGTGGTCCTGATAAAGACCAGAAGAGATGAAAGAGGGGCCTACATATTGTCCCAGAGGACCATGGCCCTCCCTGTGCTCTAATCCTGCCCCACACATGGCTAAGGTCCCTGTACATGCCTAGGAGATGTTTGTCTGTACTGGCACCACAAGTATGAATTACTAACCATGTGTATACATACAAATCTATGAAAATCAGGAATAAAGCAGAGCTATTGAAAATGCAATTTTCAGCTGCACCAGCTGGAACACAATTTCTAGCTCCACCAGTTGCACGCTCCCCATTTTGCTGGGATCTGTCATCTGTGGTGTCAGATGGGGGATGTGTGCCTGCCTATTGCATGACACTGGAGCAAATGGAGCTGGGATTTAGTGGGGATGTACTGAGGACCCCCCCAGTGCATGTGCACCCTTGCAGCAAGGCCACAGCTGCTTCTCCCCTGGCCATCACTGCGAGTTGGTACGAGGAAGGGAAAATGGAGAAGTAATCCCCAGCTGACACCATGCCTGCCAGGGGGCACCCGTGGCCAGCAGAGATTAACACAGCCACAGCGGGGACTGGCCTGGGTTCAAAGGAGAATGGAGGTGCCCCCCTTCTGCCCCTCCTGCTCACCCTGCTCTGCTGCAGGCTTTGCCTTCCCTGAGCAGTCAAACCCACCTTCTGCCATCGCTTACAGACAAAAATACTTTTTTTTTTTTTTTTTTTCTTTTTTCCCTGTGTATTGCACAGGATGCTAATGGCCAGGTGGGCTTTCTGAGCTAATAGTTGGGATATAGACTTTAGTAATGCTTATAGTCTTTAAGTAACACTTAGCTTCTGTGAGTTTGTCAAGTTACCCATCCCACTGTCAACCATGTTCAGCAAGAAAACATGCTGAGCAGCAACATGTGGCTCCTCTGAAGTGTGGTGTCTCAGTTCAAGTACAATTTGGAGATTCAGATGTGTTCATTCAAAGAAGAAACCGTGCTAGGAAGTGCAAGAGGGCATGTGTGCCAGCATGCTCCATGTTTGCTAGATCATGTGGTCTTTGTCATACCAATAACTTCAGGTTCCTCAGATCCTGAATGAAACCTGGAAGAATGCTCTAGCACGGACATTTTCGTCTCTCACTTCAGTGGACCAGGATCCCACCTTGAATGCAGAGCACCATCAGTTCATGTTCACTGAAAACTGTGGCAGCTGAACAAGCAAAATGCTTTGCAGCACCATAAGGGCAAAACCAGGCCTCATGGCGGCCTGCAGCTTTCCCATGAGGGGAGCGGAGGGGCAGGCGCTGAGCTCTGCTCTCTGGGGACAGCGACAAGACCCGAGGGAACGGCATGGAGCTGGGACAGGGGAGGGTCAGGCTGGGGGTTAGGGAAAGGTTCTGCACCCAGAGGTGGTCAGGCACTGGGACAGGCTGCCCAGGGACGTGGTCACGGCACTGAACTGCAGGAGTTCAAGGAGCGTTTGGACAGCGCTCTCAGACACAGGGGCTGTTTTTTGGGTGGTTCTGTGTGGAGTCAGGACTCAGTAATGCTTGTGGGTCCTCTCCAAATCAGGATATTCTAGGATTCTAGGACTCAAAATGCTGGACCTTGCACATTTAGGTGAAATATCCTTACGTTGGTTCTAATTTTCTTCCTAATGCTAGTCTGAAAGCTAGTTTTATATTCGTAGCTAGTTTTGTGCATGTTTGAATGGCTCCCTGGCACATTATTTCTTTAGGTAGGTTTCTATAATGTTAATGAATGTGAAAGTTGTGATTAGCACAGGAGATTATTGCTTATAGCAACTGCACAGTGTATTAGGCAACCCATCAGTCTTGCTGTTAGAGCACTCTGCAGAATTCGATAAGTGACATTATTTACACAGTTGCCTTTATGAGCTTGAGAAACTTTGCAAAAACGTGTTATAATCTAGGCAATAGCTTTGCTAAAAAGCAAGTTAGCTTCATCGATTGCATTTCTTCACTTTGGTTACTGAACTGCGTGCTAAAAATAAATTAAAAAAAGCCATAATTGAGATCAATCTCTAATTGATTTTGACTTGTCGTGCCCAGTTAAAAGCAGAACTGATGCTTTCTGGAATGTTACTGATGTTCAGAGACTTTGCAGAGCTGCATACGCGGAAAAGCATCAATAGCAAAAAGTAAGATCTCTTAATTTGGGCTTCATACAAAATTTTTGGTACTTAAATGTCAGACTGAAGTTCAAGTGTTCTTCAAAGTCCAGCAAAAAACTTCAGTGTCAATGAAATTCCTGTTAAAACTGTCCTGTGAGGCTTTTCTTCCTGTAAAGGCTGGTTTCTCGAACCAGAAATCACAGTGATCCATGGGCTGTGAAAGCAAAGGCTTGGCAACAGGGTGGTGGTTAATGTGGACAGCCTCTGACGGGGGGATCCGTGGTGGGATCTGTGTTCTTCATGCATTGAGAGCCAACCTCAGCTGCTCCACGGCTGCTTTGGCTGCAGGTCAGCCAGGGACAGACGCCTGGGGAAAGCCGGGACGGGCTGTACGGCTCCGCGCTGTCCCTGCACAGGGCTCACGGCGGACTCGGGTTGCAGCTCCGGTGCTAAACATTGTGGAAAATGCTCTTTCCGAGAAGCACGAGGTCAGGTGGGGACCCACGCGTCCCTCTCCTCCATCTCCAAAAATACCTCCCTGCTCCCTCCGTTGCTTTTCTGGATGTTTTTCACTGGACCGCCAGCCCTGTGCCCCAGAAACGGAGGGAGGGGAGAGCCAAAGCAGAGGACAGCCTATTTTTAGGCAGACTATCTCCCACTCCCTGGCATGCTGGGTGCCAACGAGGTGGTGTCGCGGGGCGATGCTCGCCTGTCTGCAACACAGTCCCTGGAGCAGGAGAGGACTGGAGATTTGAGTCATCTTCCTGCAGGCAGGGAGGGACCCCAAAGCCTGTCTAGATCAGCAGTTTCACCTTTGCATCTCTTTATTTCCAACTGGATAGCTTTCTCATCCCTCACCTTGCATTTTGTAACAGAGCTACATAAATGCTATGCCATGCAGTGTTTTCAAGCCCAAGTGCAGGAATTCTGTTTGTGCCTTTCACTTGATTTGGTAGTGGGATAAAAACAAACAAACAAACAAATAAAAAAAAAAACAACAAAAAAAACCAGGTAATAGAATTTAGGCTCAACTGCATCCATCAGAGTTTATTAAACTGTAAAGTGAAACTGTGATCACCTCCTCCATTTCCATAATAGCAGAGGAGTCCCTATAATTCATTAGTGTTGGAGCTAGAGCATATAGTACCTAGAAATCATGAATTAAGGGAGGTGGATTTTCCATCCTTCAGTCTTTGGTAAATTAGCAGTCTTTGGAAAATAACGGTTAAATTATTTTGTTAAAAGTGTTTACATTGTGCCTTATTTAGATATCTTTTGTTCCAGTTCCTGGCCACTGGATTTCTTTTATCTTTGACAGGCTGCAAAGCCCTCTGTAATATGCAGAGTAGCAGTATTGTCGTGGCTGTGTTTGTCCAAGGGTACTGGTACAGAGGTGAATTCATCCTTTGCCTTTCTCTTTGGTATGATGGAGCTCTTTGCATCATTTACCATAAGTCTGATTTCTAGCCTGTAAACATCCTTGGTGATGCTTCCTCAGCCTTTCTAATTCATCCCCATAACCCATGAGTTGGTGACATCAAAACTGAGCACTGTACGGGGCAACATTCCCATCAAATTATATTTGTGCCCTCTCAAATTAACCAAGCCCTGCATCAGCTATTCTGCTCGTCTGGCCAGAAAGCAGAGAGGCCAACGGTCACTCAGATCTTTCTGTTTATCCATATAAAATCCTGCCACAAGTGCTCTACAGCAGTGTTCCAAGACCTAGGAAAGCAAACTGATACTCAGAGTGCATTCTGGCCAAGCCTCTAGTAACCCTTGGGTACAGTTATCCTGACTTGTTGATTTAAAAAGCGAAGCTGTAGAAGCTTCTGTATGTGGTACTTCTTTGTTATTTGTAAAATGGAAAAAATGTCATTCTCAGCGTGTTATGTTGTATTTTTTTTTCCCTGAATACAGGGAATACATTTTTGCCTTTTCTGTGGCATTGCACCTGACAGTACTTCCACAATACATTTTGGTCCTTGTGTTTGAAAAGTTCATTCTTGTCTTCAAAAAGGCCAGTGATGTCTGTAGCCACAGATTTCTCACTGTGTCTTTTTACTTTATTGTTGGCATCTAAGTCACTTTTATCATTCTTGTTTTCTTTTTATTTTATTATTTTATTTTGTTTTGTTTTATTTATTTATTAATTTATTTTTTATTGTTTTGCACAGTGGAATATGTGCAGCATTTCTTTGCACCATGTAAGATACTTTGGTTGACATAGGAGAGGAGGCAGAAACTTTTCCATGTCCTTCAGTGCCCAATGAGCTGACTGCCTCGTCATGCTGTGGCTGGACCTTTCTCTCCCTCTGCATTGCCTGGCCAACACAGGATTTGCAGGACAATGCAGCAGGTACTTGGAGAGAGCTGGGAAATGAAGGAAGTTCAAGTCCCCAACATCTTATAAAGGGTGGAATTCTTTCTCTGCAGAAAGCCTTAGCAAAACAGATCCGCTTCACATCACCAAACCTTGATGCATCTCTTTTAATGCAGGACAGGCTAAGGAGGCTGCAGCCCCCCATCATTACCATATCACACATGAGGGCAGCTGCAAATAATCTCTTTTGCTCCCATAAGACCTGCTTGCAGTGTCACGCCACCTTCATCTGTGTTTCTGCTAACATGTAGTTGGGAAATCAGAAAGTGAAACCAGGACCAGAAACAGTTGACATCCTACAGCCACTTCCTTTCTGCAGCCAAGCAGTAAGTCACATCTCTGCATCCTGAACTGGAGACTGCACCAGAACAGCATCCCTGGGACAGTCAGTGGCCTTAGCACTCTCTTGCTGGGCTGAAACAGCCAGGATTTTGAGAGAAGCCCTCTGCTCTGTGGGAAATCCCAGGCTGGGAGGTGAGCTACAAATACTGGGTGAATGAGCTGAGTGCCAAAGAGTGTAAGGGGGAAAGGCAGCTTCCCAAATTACCACTGAATGTCTACAAGCGAGTGATTTTTTTTTTATTTTTTTATTTTTTCCAGAAAATACCAGAATTCAGCCTTTCAAACCTCCTGATACCAGGATCCCCTAGAAAGAGACCCAAGGCCTCCTGGCTCTGACTGAATATGAACTCTGGGCTGATGCATATTTATTACTATTTTCTGTTTCATGCCGCTGATTGTCCCAGATGCAGCGGAGGAAAATGACTTTCAGATGAGAAGATTTTCATAAGCCTAGAGCATAACTGTACTTGGAATGCAAACTTTAATCAGTTGTTACCTGGAAAAATGTCTAACAAAGTGCCAATCTCTGCTGGGTTCCCCAGTCATCCTAACATCAGCTACAGGTGGCCCTTGGACAAAACATGACTCCCGTGTAAAGCATTTTGGGCTCCTTGTAGGGACCCTGGAGCAGGGACCACCCACCTTTCTTATGTACTCTGAGAATAATTATAAACATAAATGGTAATGATGAATTTAGCTTGGTCAGAAAGCTTTGCTTCGCTGGGGGAGCAGAGTATTGTTAGTCTTGAGAATCTCTGAAATGTTTTTGGCAAAATCTTACTGTTGGATTCAAGTATCTGCTTCTTCAGTTCAGCCGCCAGGTTCCCAAACTCTTGGCCAAAGGAGTTCCCCTAATCCTGAAGAGGCATCAAACCATCCAGCACCCCAAAGCACCCAGTGCAAAGCACCTTATGGGGAGTCAAATCCCACATGGGAGGAAACTCTGCTCCAAGATCCCACATCACCCCTCACCATCCCACTGTACCCTAGGGCCGCTCCCTGCCCCAAGAGCTTTTGCTCTGCACCTAAAAAATGCAGGTACCCATGCAAGTGGTTGCAGTAAAGAGCTACCAGAGGAGGCAATTTTTTTCAGGCCACAACCGGAGAGCCTACTTAGCATAGTTTTACAGGCTGCTAATGTGGTTTTATTGCTTCTAGGACCTGACCTATTATTGTTATGTGCTGTGGATGCTTTTATTCATTTGGAACTGGTCCAGGGATCTCTAACGGAGCTCTGCACGGCATGACCTAGGTACGCGCCCAGTGTAACACTCCTCCCATGCACTGAGAAAGATTTTATTTTTATTTTTATTTTTATCTTTATTTTTATTTTTATTTTTTTGCACAGCAACTGGGAAGCTTAGGGAATTAGGCTGGCAGCACCACTTACCTTTGAAGATGCTGGGCTCTGGATCCTGCAGGGTACTGGGGGACTACAGGGAGGGAGGAAGGGATGTCTCCGTGCTCCCCATCACTGCACAAGGCTGTAGGTTTCTTTTTGCTCTGTTGTGGACTCTGTGTGTGTGTGCAGAGCGCTTCAATCCAAGCACTGGTGTGCAATGAGTCATCCCCCTCTGCTGCTAATAGAAAACTCGACAGAGCCCAGATTAGAAATGGACAAGGGATGGTTTCTCAGACTCACCTTCCCCCGCACCGCTGAGCCCAGGAGATGCACAGCCACGGCTGCTCTGCTCCATGCCCTCTTCTCCTTCCGATGGGTTGAAAACCCATTGGGGAGAGGAGGGATGAGGCAGAGGAGGGTGGAGGAAAATGCAGAGAGTCCTGGTTAGGCAAAGAGGCCTTATTCATCTTGACCCATCACCAGGACCACCCCTGCTTTACTGTTGTTCCCATGGGCAAAATAATGGATCTTAGCATTATCTGCAGTCCTTTAAGCATTTGCTATGTTTAGATGTTGCTAGTTATGAGTTTCTATCCCATTTTACAGCCTCAAATAGCTAAAGTGAATGCTTGCTGTTTATTGTGCTTTTCATGATTTCTTGATAATTAACAGCAGTTTTCTACATTTTTTTCCATGCTTAAAATGCTGATCCAGGCAGTACCATTTTGGTTGTGAGGCCAATTGCTGTCTTGAGATGGTTAAAAAACGATTAAAAAAAAAAAAAAAAAAAAACTTCTTTAGTCAAATTGTGACTTTTGTGCCTGAATAGGCCATAGGGGCCTTGTTGGTGTTTTGCAAGTCTAAAGAGGTCTTCCTTGTTACCAGAAGTAGCAATTTCATACTGAAAGTGACAAAATCTTGTGTTATGGACATAAAAGCTTTATATGACAATGGGATTTTGCTATTGAGTACTGGGAACATTGGAGTACATATTTAGTTTTAAGCTAATTTTTGGTTCTCCCTGAAGTGGTCAGGCAGTTGGACTCAGTGATTTTTTAGGTCTCTTCCAACTGAACTACTCTATACTCTACTCTACTCTACTCTACCCTACTCTACCCTACCCTACCCTACCCTACTCTGCCCTACTCTAGTCAAGTCTCAAAGGCCTGATGCAGGGTATTTCTGCCCATAGCTCTCAAGAGTTTTTGTCCTCATCACCATTTTTTTCCCATCCAAAACCTTGCTTTTGCTTCCTTCCAAGCAGGAGCACTTCCCACCTAAAAAAACAGCACTCAATGAAGGCTTTTTCTAACAGGAATGGAGCAAAAATATGCCTTACACAGTTAATCAGGGATAGAGAGAAGGGGAATTTTGCTCTTGTGTGACCTGAGACATTGCTTGGAGGTGCGTCTGTCTCTGCATGGATGACATATCCACCTAGAGCAGCTGCACTCTCCCTATGTGCTTTGATAGGTAAGATGGTTAAATGTGGTGCTTTGGTGATCAAACACAAAAAAGCTGTTGTCTTCAGGGAGGCTGAGTTGTTCAGCCAAGGTCTATGCTGCCCTCCAGTCCTCAAAATGGACTTCTGCTGGGGACTTGTCTAGCTTTTGCTCTGCATGGAGTTTGTCATGCATATTGAAGTTGTGCTGTTAGGGATAACAGAGCATTCAAAGTATTTCAGCATGAGTGGCTCTAACCCTGACCCTAGCCCCATATAGCCTCTGAAAATGCAGACTCAATGAAACCGCTAAAAATATATTGGAGAGCTTAGCCATCAGAGCAAAAGACCTGTAAAATATTTTTAAAAATAATTAAAGAGGCAAAAAAGTTAAGAGCGGAAGAAGGAGAAAGTGCATTGCTACTTCAGTGGAAAAGACAATTGTACCTGCTAGTAGCAAGAACAAATTCATCATCTGATGCGTGGACTTCTTCCAGCTTGTCACAACAAATACTGCACACCCAAGGCTATTTGTTGCGTTAGCAATAAACCAGTGAACATAGGGAGCTGCAGCTCATGTTGGCACATAAGCTAGGCACCAGTTACCGCTGGCACAGATATACTACTGTTTAGCAAGAAGGAGAACTGGTGAAGATGTGAAATGGCATCAAGGACACACTTTGTTTCCCACCTCCTCTGAACTGTGTGTTGATCAATCCCAAGTGTTAAGTCAAGCCCCAAGTGATAGCATTATCTACTGTTTTGCTAGGAGTACTCAAAAGACACCTATCACCCTACAGCTGAGGCTCACTGTGCTTTGGTTACGATAGGACCAATCATTATTCCAGGACCTGGCAGGGCACTGCACCAGCTGACTTCAGATCCCAAATGGCAGCTGAGAGATTCAGCTAAGGAGAATCCTGTATTCAGCTGTGAATGAGTAGAGGGATGGTTTGTATCTTAACATAGGTAGTCTTATATAATGCAGGCAGAAGAACAAACAAAGCAGTTGCAAATGACCCAGAGGACACATTGCAGAGAGATGAATAAGAAGAAGCCTACATTATTCTTGTTATAAGCATTTGAAGGTAGTTACCTGCTTGACATCACAGCTCAATCTTATTTGAGGTTAAATCACCTGGCTTTCATCAAGGTTCCTGTCTGTTCCAGGGACTGGATAACCAGAGAAACAAGTGAGCTGCACCTTTTAGAAAAGGCTTGCGAGGTTGTCCTTGGCTTTCATGGTGGAACTATATAAGCAAGGTGTAAATGCCTTCACAGCCCAGATTTCTCTCAGCATCTTTACCTCAACAGAGCTCACAAGAGTTCACAAGATAAAGGAATGCAGAGACGAGGGTCATGGGGAAGGAGCAGCTGGACGAGCTAACCCGTGGAAAGAGATGGTACTGCCTTGCCTTCTGTTGGCAGCTTTGCAGCTGCCTGTAAGATAAGAACATGAATCCCAGAGATAGAGCAGATGTGGGCTTGAAAACCACAGGCTTGTTAATAATTGTGGACTAATATATCACAAGAGTGTCTACTTCCAAGGCTGCCTTGGAAGCATGAGAGAGGGACAGAGCACAGGGTGCGTAGACAGTCTGTGGACATTGATCTTTCAGACCTGTGCTGACCAACCCTCAAAAAGCAATTCTACCAGCACCAGTTCAGCCACCTACATTGCATCTTGTATTTCCAGATTTTCAAAGCCAGCAGCGCTGCTTTGTCTGTCAGGCACTGGTTTTGAGGTGAGAGTTTGGCTGACGGGGGAGCATCGTGGCTGCTGAGCAGGAAGATGACCTCCTGTTGTGGGCATAATCGCTGCATTCTTTGACTGGGAGAGGAGCGGAGCAAGCCTGCCTGTGTAGGACTTACATGGAAATGGCATTTTTATGGGAATATCTGAAATGCCTCTTACAGGCACCCGGTTAAACACTCCTCTCTGTCTGGCCACAGGCCAGTCTGGAGTCCTTTGAACTCCTTGCCCTCCAGGCAGAAGCTGGAGTTGAGTTCTCCTGTCGGCTTTCAGGACACCGTGTCTTCGGTAGCAGCCACAGCAAAGGGAACCCAGCCACATAAAGCGTTGCCAACATAGTTTCACGTGTCTTATCGGCCATGGAAGGGTTTGACAGAGCTTTTGTGGCACTGTGTCCACTCGCTGGCAGACCTCAGTTTTTAGCAGGGATAGAAGGTGGATCACAGCTGGTAGCCAGGCAGTCTGCCAGTGCGCATCAGCCATTTCTCGTGATATTTAGCAGCTGAACTAAGTTTATTTATTTATTTATTTATTTATTTATTGTGGAAGCTTTGAAACATGTTGAACTTGCCATGTAGGAAAATGTCCTGTTAGTCCAGTGCTCATTTGTAGCAAGGGCACACAAGCTGGGGAGCATATTCCTGCTCACGGCTTAAAACGTGCTTTCAGCACAACATCATGCATGCACACACGAGACCTCTTGAGAAGGTCCAAACGTCCTGTTTCTACGTGCAGATATACAGCATGGTGCATGTAGGGAAATAAAGCTAAAAGTGTGTGTAAATTCAGAGCCTGCTCTTTCAGCTCTCGTGTGCCATATGCTGCTCTCGGGGAGAGTAGGATTTCAGCTCAGCAATCCGGCTCCTGTGGGAGACGCACGCTGCCTCTCTGCTGCCCTAGTCAGAGGTTTTGTGTGAAGTCGCTACTGCTGAACTCAAATGAGGACTGAATACCACTAGGGAGGGTGGAACAGCTTTCATGGCCTCACTATTCTGTATAGTGCTGCTTTAAGGGATTGATTCACGTCAGTCTTGGTTTCTTCCTCTTGCTTTGGGAACTAAGTTTTAGACTTTACCATTAAAATGTGGAAGAGAATAAGAGAGGAGCCAGAATATTAATCTCGGAACAGCAAAATGTATTCTGCTTTTCTAAGGTTATTATCCTAAAATAAGGTAAATAAAGCTCACGTTGCTTTGTGCCTAGCAAAACTAATTCAGCTTTTTTTCCTAGCTCTTGTGACTTTTACTTGCCCTCCCAAGTCCATAGGCTCTTTCTGACTGTGGGGCTAAGTGGCAATATGTGCAACGGCGTAGGGCTGTATGTCCTACTGAGGATTTGTTTACATCCCTAAACTGACTGATATACTGGCTCTCTCAGAACAGGATAGGGGTTGGAGCTGTGCTGCTGTGGGGGCACTAAGGTTGGTTTATTTTACACAGCTCTTCATTTCAGTAGGATGAGCGGGCATATAGTAGATCTAAAACGTCTACTTCGTCTCAAGTATGGTTGAAATTGGCCAATGGATTCAAAAGTTATTAGAGGGGATTAAAAGACAGACAGCATGATCAGATAAGCCTGTTTCCTCGGAAAACTAGGCTAAAAAGGGAAAAAAAACTAGTGCAAGGACTCCTGTGATGTCCTCTGTACATCCTGTTTTTTTTTCAGCATCCACTGTAGTTAATTCTGCAAGCTCTGAGTATTTACAAATGAGTGATGCAGCACGTACTGAAGCCCTGCTCTCCTTTGCTCTGTTTACATTACACCTAGAACACGGGACGTGGTTATCCCACTGATGTGGCATCAATCCTCTGTCTCGGGAGCCAAAATCTGTTGTGCGTGCATAAGGAGTGGCTCCAGGTTAACCGCATCTGGACACCCCTTTGCCCAAACAGGATTTAGTGGCCAGGAGACAAGCCTCGTGTCCCTGTCCCTGTTCATTGAGGGGCTGTAAGACACGCCAGCAGGTTGGTCATTCTGTATCCTGGAGCAGCTGATGAGGACTTCTATTGATCTAGGGGTGAACATGGACTTGTTTTAGTTGAGCGGGGATGTGAGTCTCTGCCCAGCTCAGCCCCAAATATCCACTTGACCGTCATCTTTCATAGTTGGCATCATTTTGCTGTCTAGAAGTTGACAGTTCGTATGTCAAGGTTTACAGACAGGGAGGTGGGGAAGTCCATGAGGTTTTGTGCTTGGTCTCTAGATAAGCAGCTGCCACTTTGCCTGTACAGCAAGGCCAATGGAGCTTTGATCCCCATGTACATTTCGGAGCAAGCACTGTTAATTGTGAGCCCACTGAGCCCAGAAGTGAGGGAAAGGGGCTGGATTTAATGGAGCTTTTCATCAGAGAGAAGGATGCTGGAAGGAAAGGCAGCTACAGCTGCAAGAAGAATATTAGTTAAAGCCTGTGAAGGTATTAAGACTTGGAATTTAATTTCAGGCTACATAAAGGCATATTCTGGGAGGTGAATTTTTAAATGTAAAGGAAAGATACATGTCTAAGGTTTGGGGTTCTGCCTTTTCTTGGTGTTTCCAGCCCAGTTTCTGTGTTCCCGTTATATTGCAAAGCCAGTACAAATTTTCAGGCAGACACACAAATCCAGAAATAAAAGGAATAGCTGGTCATGAACCTGCCGCCCACATACATAGCCAGTGAGCCAGCTGGGTGCCAGCACTCCTCCCTCCCTTCCTGCTTCTCTGACATGCCTGTCGTCTCAGCCGTCATGCCACGACTGAGATATTGCTGAAGTCCATGAGGCAGATTTCCCGAGCAGGGCTGGGAATGAACTCTGGAGAGACCACCTTGGCTTCCAGAAGCTGTAGTGCTGGGATTCTGGTAGTTCCTGAGCATCATCAGGAAAAAGGTTTCATGGCTTAAAATCAGTACTTTGAACTCTTTCAGATGAGCTGGTAGACAACGTGGTTGTCAGAGGTGATGGACAACAGATTAAATTCATACCTGACAATGAAAAGATCCTGTCTGGTGCTTGCTTGGGCTTTCAGACCTTCTGAGGGTGTCTTGACACAGTTCATGGTGCAGTTTACACTTCTACTTCCATTTCTTGCATGGGGAGGCAGAAGATGGGCCTGGGAGAGCTAGGATCCCTTCCTCCTGCTGGTGGAAGAGGCCAATAACTTCAGACCATTCTGCCCTTCATTCAGTTCACTCTGTGTTTGTCCAATGGTAATCAGCAAAGTAACTGCATTTCGTGCCTCTGGGTGCTGCTGTCAAAGAATAAAAAATAGTAACAGGAATTTCTGGGGCTGGGCTTCTGTTCAGATGCTCAAAAAGTTTGTACGCACTTGAAAATCCCTTCCTGCCCTTCCTTCTCAGCTGGGTATTTAACATTATGAGGGAACGCTTGGTACCATGCTTAGTCCTCAGGATTAGTAATTTGCTTTGTTGTGTGTGTTAATCTAAAGCCCCTGGCTATGCAGCAAAAAGTCAGCCAAGTTCCCTTCTTGGAGAAGTCTGGGAGGAGGTCATTAATCTGGTGTGCCTAATTAAGCACCGCACTCAGAAGGGTCATTATCTGCGCGCTGCCAGCCTGCCGTTCGGAAAGGACCAAGCTGCATTTACCCTGATGGCATCAGGTGTGCAGCTGGGAGGAAACCCCTGCAGCAGCCAGAGGAAATCTCGGAAAATGGCTCGCTGTCAGAAAGTAGTTTTCCTGCTGAAGTCTGCCCTCTCCTTTTCTCCCGGGATCTGCGGAGCTGCTGCCTTTTAGCAATTTGCTCTCGGGAAGAGGATGAGAGTAGTTGGCTTCTGCCCCTGCTTTAGTTAGGGTAGGTTTATGGGGTATGTGGGTGCACACTGTGCTGTCCAGGAGTGGGCCACAGCCTGGGTCTAAAGGCTGCAAGATGCTTTTTTTATGCCTCTACCTAGGCCTTGATCTCCGAGCAGTTTATATTCCCTGTATCTGTTTCTACCAAATGCTTCCCCCACCCAGCCACCTGCTGAAACCAACCCAGGCTCTTTGGTTTCTTTCATTGATAATTGCGGTGGTGCTTTTTTTATTTTCTGTGCTGCAAGAGGTATAGCCTCATATAACCCAGCTCGGGAAGACTCCTGATAGCAGCTCCCTCCCATCCTCCTATTCCCGTTTGTCTTGCGTCTCGTTTGCAATTGCCATTATTTCATCCCTCTGAGGCACCTACTGCTAAGGCTCCCCCCGATGATGGATGCTGACAGATCGGATGCATAAATATTAAGAAAGGTGGAAAGAGCCAGACTTGCAATTTCTGTGTGCAGAACAGCGGTGGAGATGCTGCCCAACTGCAGTCTGGGCTCCAGACTAAAAAGTCTATAGATGCAAGTTAGACTCAAGTTTTAGCTGGGACTGGAGTTGTATATCTTGTGCCAGCAAGGCAGAGAAGCAAATATGCTGGTTATACTGGTGATTTTCACTGGACTTAGTTAGGGCTTAGTCAGGAGACTGATCTGGTCTCTAACTGTATCCTGTACCTTGTCTAATTCCCATTGCTGGTAGGGTGAGACAAATTTGTGCCTAGATGGTCTTACAGATTTTCAGTTTCCTGCGTCTTGACGTGAAAAATCGGATGTGAACATAAGCCCCTGTGCATGGCCCTAGAAATGATTTTGTTAGCTGTCAATCTGGTACATCATCCTTGCAGTGCAGTATCACAAGTCACCTCTCTATGTGACCACCTTAATAAATCAGCGTGTGACCGCCTGGAATTGCTAGAGGTTTGGTGTTATCAGAAAGCCTGATGGCAATATTCAGATACTGAAGGAACAAGAAAGTCTTGATTAACGCTGAGTTAGCTGTCTCTTCTGTAATGCTGTTTCCAGTTCGACGGATGTCTTGATAATAGTATTTGGTCTGAAGGCCATGGACTTATTGATGGTCACAGATCAAAATACCATCACTTCCAATAAATTATGCTGCCCTGCTTCTGTTAAGAAGTACACCAAGGAACAACAGCTGTAAAAGCAAGGGGAAAATCTGAGCAGTCTCAGCAATGAATCATAATGCTGCTACCCAGAGCGAGAGTGAACATGGCTGAAGTGCATTTCCAGAATTGAAATTTGAGAAATGCACATTTGAGGCTGGCAGTGGTTCTGTGTTGTGGACCCCACAGCACAGTGAGGCTGGTGTTGTTTTTGGAGAGTCCCAAATTCAGACTTTCTTCGCCTACATCTCCTTCTGCAGACCTCTTTGCCCATTTATCCCACCTTAGATCAGGTATAGTTGTGGGAATTTGAGGATAAGTAGATTAGGACTATTGCAAAAAGGCACTTAAAGTTTTTCTTACATCTCAGGATAATAATGCCAGAAGGTTGTGATGGACCAAAATAATTTTAATGTCCACAGTGTCCCAAACATCATCTCTCTGTTATTACCTATGAGTGTGAGGCTGAGACTAGTGTGATCACACAAAGACCTCAATATCCCTGTAGACAATACAGCAAATTAATACTTTATATGATCAAGGTTTGGGAATGTACAACAATCCTCATCTTGCTAGTGCTGATCTCTCAGACCGGTGTGGAGTATGTCAGAGATCTTCTCACTTTTCCAAGGATCTCACCTTGTCACTACACACTCTCTACAGGCAAAGGGAGGCTCACCAATCTAGCATTTTCCAAAAATACTAACTTTCACTTACACAAAATGTGCAAATTACCTTCCTTCATTTAAAACTCATAGAATATATTATGTTTTTGTAGTAGGAAACAGATCGGAGGACATCTTGTTTCAGAGCCTGTAAAAACTAACCAAAAGTCCAGAATCACTCGCTTCTGTCCATTTGCTATCAATGAAACTATCAATGAAGCAGATGTATGCACAGTCCAGGTATTTCCTTAAGATGAAAACTTTTGCTCCGTGACAACCTATGAGCATCCATTAAGGCGCAGATTGTGGAACAGAGCAGATTGTGTGGTTCTGCCCATCTGCACATCAGATACCCGTGCTTACTTTTTAGTAAGAGCAAGGAGCTGGATGTAATGTCATGCAGTCATAGTTCTTGGCAGTTGCTATAGTTCATATGTTTATAGGAAGCTGAAGCTTTGGAGCATTTATTAGATCTCTTTACGCTTCCTGCATTAGTGCTTGGGTGGTTTTTTTTTTTTTCAGCTGAGCTCTCAGGCTGCTGAAGCCCTCTTTGGTAAGGAAAGAGCCATGTGTCCAGTGGAATGTTTTGTGGAGGAATGACTATGCTGAAGGAAAAGGAGAACAGGTTCCAAAATACCTTCCTGGACAACGCATGTTTGTATTTTTTTTAAGGAGTTTTGGGAAGGATAGAGAGGAGCTTGCTTTCTAGATTTTGGTGTGAAATAGAAGTGGTACCTGACAGATGATGGACTCTCCCTTGGAGGGGAGGAGGGTTGTGGCAGGCTGACATGGTGGAAAGCAGCACTTTCTGTCTACTAAAAGTGGACTGCAATGAACTCAGCTGTCAGCCTTGGGATGTCATTTAGGGGCTGGGCTGAGGCTTGGACCAATGGCTTGCAGTGGAGGGTGTTGTATGGCAGCTAGAGCCAGGGCAGAGCTTCTGGCTGGGCAAAGCACATGCTGTCTCAGCCATGTGGACCTTAGCAGAAGGCTTCAGGGGTGCTGTGTATGTACCTCCACCACCAGCCTTGCTGTCTGTACTGTGGCACGCTGGCACAGTTCAGCATCCCTGGGCACCCAAGCAGGCGTGTGCTCCCAGCCATAAAATGAGGGTAACGCTTCTTGCTGTGACCAGCCAAGGGAAAAGGGATGCTCCCAGAGATTCTCAGCTCTTGGTATGGGCCATGGGGGCTGCAGGGAAAATGATATTCCTGGCTTTCCTGGGACAGCCTGTACATGCAAAGGGTTGGGCTCCCTCTTTTCTTCCTTTCCTGTTTTTCCATCTCAGTTTAGGAGGTACAAGGGAAATAACAGAGGCTTCTCCAAGCTTCCCCAGTCCTATGACCCCGTCACCCTGAATGATCCAAGCAGGGCTGGGGTTTGCCCTTAGGATGGTCGTATGGTATAAAATTTCTTCTAGGATGAAATTCCTTCTTTTAATAAAAGCCCCATTTAAATAATCAAAGTCCCAGCGATGAGATGCAACTGGCTTGTTTGCCCAAGAGAGTGTTTCAGAATACTTTTACCCAACAGTTGGTCTGAGATCAAAAAGACTTGGCATTGTACTGTTTCCTGGATAACACGCCATCATTATTTATTAATCTGAATCAAAGTGCTTGATGTTTTCATGTGATCGGTTAGAGCCTTATCGTCTGCCTCCTATTTTTTTTTAATTTGTTGTGTTTCAAGAAAATTTCGAAGCTGTTGCAGTGGGAAATCCATAGCTTAAGTGGCAGCTTGCTCATCTTTTATTTATTTTTGTAATACTCCCATTGTTCCTTATTCAAACCTCCAAAAGATCCTTGTCCTCACTTAAAAGTTTTATGCTTGGATGGTAGCCTAAAGGTGACTTTTAAAAGAAAGGCATGTTTTCCTGGGTTTGAGTAGATATTGTCCCATTTGTTGCTTTGTGATTTAAAGAAATGTCTCTTGTAAGGTCAAAACCTAGTAATTTTAAAATACATTTTTTTGTATTAGGATCAAAATGACTATGTTAAGTTCCAATTTTTTTTATATATACTTTGTAAACACAATCAGAGCGATGTCAAGTCAGTGGGTGAACCAGCAATGGGATGTGATTAGGCTGATTTCTGGCCTGTTTCCATCATTCTTGGAGAGAAAGTGTTTTTTTATTTCCTCATGGAAAAATGTGATTTTCTATGAGAAATCTGCTCCCTTTTCATTTTGGAGGCTTCTTTGTTATACAAAGAAATTTGTATCTCAAAGTAGATGCTCTTTACTAAAATGCTGCTCTTATTGGAAAGGCATTTTTCTATAGAAATAGAACTTCAATAGGAAATTTGCAGTCAGCTGTTACATACAGCAGGCAACACTGCTCCCCCTTCCTCTCAAAAGGGTGATTTCATACAGAACCTGCACTTCTGAGTAGCCATGCCAGTGTTGTGGTTTTATAAGCACATTTTCATATTTTAAAATGTTTTCCTGACTCCTGTTTTTGTATTAAACGTCCTCACAAAGAGGGATGATGATTAATTGGAAACTACAGAGGAAACTATAAAATCAGTTGCTCTTAGAGAACTGTATAATGTAGAAACTAAACTAATTAAAACAAAAACAAAAACAGAAATATATGTCTATTCTCTCTCCTTATTCAGTTATATAGCTGTTACTTGGAAGATTTTTCTGAGACAGAATTGTAACCCTTATACTTTGTCTAATTGGTGCTCAGCTACACATTATCTGTGAACATACCAAACAATATTAAAAAAAAAAAAAAAAAAAAAAGAAAAGCCAAAAACTGTTGGTGGACTTATTCTGACCATTTATTTACACTGCAAGAAGGCCTTATCCCCAAGCTGATTGTGCTTCTTTGTAAAATTAATCCACAAGATTTTCTGCTCATAAATAACTGTGAAATGATTGAACTTTAAAACATAAGACTTCTCATGTGCTAAACCTCACGGAAGAATAATCTCTTGATAAATTTAGTTTTAAAGCAACGGAAGCATAGATGATTGCAATTCTATTTTTAGACATGCGCAGTAAACCATTTCCATTCGGTTTATAGTAATGTTAGTTTAACTTGGAGCCTCCAGTTGAGGAGGGAGATACGAGAACGTGCAGGAGCAGCAAGGGTCGGTGTGGCAAGCAGTCCTGGCCCTGGGCTTGGATGCAATTTTGGGAAGGAGATGGTCACAGATTGCATTTGCCAAGGCAGGAAGGAGGCAGCAAGAGAACCACAAGGATGGCTGAGCTGCTGTTAGCATGGCCATATCAGAAAGACTAGGAGACCTGAGCATATATCTCTGCTATCAACCTGTACCAGCCAGCACAAAGCAAATTTAGACCGTCAGTTCTTGGGCTTATTGCAGTGTGTATTGGGGCAAGTGGAGGCAGTGTCGGGAGCTCTAGGTTTGTACTATCAGACCATACTGAAACAACGTGTAGAAGTAGATCAGCTGTGTTGACCACATGGAGACGTGTTTCTGCCTCACATCTGTAAGGAGAAAGAAGTTAAGATAAGCAGCAGAACTCTGTCCGATCTACCTCTTTGACGATCTAATTCTTGTTAGCCACTGTAAGAGTAAATGTTAAGTATGTGAAGTGGGATTTCCCATTACTTTCTTAAAGTGAATCTTCAATTGAATTTAGATTCACCTGGGAATATTATAAATTGTAAGAATTGAGAGGATCAGTAATGCTTTTAATGGTCTGATTTTTCAAGCTAAATGTTCTTGCTTGGATGTAAGGGTTGGCTTAGAGGCTTTCTCGTGTTTTGTGACAGCATTTTTTGTGGCCCTCTTTGCCAGCTTTGGGTTGGAAAAGGGAGGTAGGTGAAGTCGTGTTCGCCCAAGCTGCAGTCCAAAGCTGCAGTCTGGCCTGCTGGGACCGTTTCTTCCAAGATGACTTCTTTATCTTATTTGAACTCATTGACTTGGTGATCAAGTGAGACGAATGATTTCCATAAATGATCATTATTAGCTGGGGGCCCCTAAACAGTGTGAGAAACTTGGAGAAATGAACAAGGGCCATCTGAACCACCATCCAAATTTGAATCTTTTATTTCCCTATTGAAATTTCTCTCTTCTCTGGCTAGCACTAGAGATGGGCTGGAGAGAACTACAATCCAAAACAGCTTTTCAGTAGCACTACAAGTTTATTCAATATTTTTGGAATGGAAGTAGTGTCAGGGAAGCATATTTTGGAGCCAGGCTAAAGACAGTTGTGTGAGAAGAAAGGATCTGTGCTATAATGCTTGTTCTGCTTTGAAAATCACTATAGGCTTTGGCATAATCTGTAAGATAAGCCCAAGAGTGGCATGGAAAATTGTCTGGAAACTGGGATGGAGGTTCACTTTAAAGTATTTTGGGTTGCTTCTTCATCACCCCTAGGAGTCCTGGATGTCACTTTCAGGTGTGTTATTCTACTTTAAGAAATACTAGCTCAAACAACTTCTGTCCACTGAGATGCACAATCCAGGTCTCCACCACCCCTTCAGTCTGCAGAAGTAAAATATAAGGCAGACGATTTTTCCAGATGCCAGAGTCAAATGGTGTGTCTGGAGGAACTGGGCTACGCTGAGTGACCATGTTTCTGGGAACAACGTGGTTGTCATTGACTAATTAAGTGTAGGCAGTTAGTTGAAGCTGAATATCAATTCTGAATGTAGTAAAATAGTAGTGGGCACTGGAAAGCTGTTGTAGAAGTGAAAGCTGAGGTAGAAGTGTTGGAGTTTGCCATCTGCAGGAGTGGAACAGTCCCACACTCTGCTCCTTTTCCACTGTGCAATTAGAGGTAGCTGGTCCTTTTTTTTCCAAGAAGAGTCAAGCAGAAGAAAAGCTACCACACAACACACAGCTTTGTCAGAATTTTGGGGAGATGGTTTTCAGTCCAGATGCCCCTGCTCTGTCAGAGAAAAGCAGACATGCAAGCATAAACACTGAGTTCACAGGTACCTATCTATATGTCAATACCTAAATTTAGGTGTCCTAATCAACAAATTGAATCATCAGTACCTTTGCTGCGGTCTTGTCTGGTTTATCTCACTAAAGTAGACATGTAAAAGAGGAGAGATGACTCATGTCCTGACAGTGTGTACTTCTCCCTGAATGTCTGACATCCTGAAATTCTTTGGTTTGGCCAGTCAGTTCCATTGCATCAGAGAGGACAGATTCATTCTGTTTTATGTATGAGGCTATTTCATATGAGTTGCATGTCCAGTGCATATATTTACAGCCAAAAACTTCTATAATACATTATTTCTCCTGTCTAAGCTGAGAAACTCTACTGCGGGATGGATGAAGATAGAGATGAATGTATAAAGGAGTAGGCTGTACTTAAATTACTAGGCTCTTACATAGCCAAATAAAAATTAAGAACTAGATAAAATCTTCAATTTTCTTGTCAAGTTTTTATTTTTAGTAAACATCATCTCAAGAAAGGAAAGATAAATAAATCTGAATTTTCAAGCCACGAAGTCACTTCTGTATCACTGCAGGATCCCATCAGAGCAGGTGCTATTATACCTAATAGCAATAATGTCCCTTGAGGGCTCCTACATTGCCAGCATTTGGATAGTAAGGTAGGGCTCTGGCACAGAAGCTGTCCTGCACATAGGAGGGGATTAGAATCAAGATATTGGCTGATCGCTTGGTTCATTTATAACTGAATATTAATGAATATTAATATGAATTAATATGAATATTAATGTTATTTTTTAAAATAGTTTTTTTTTTTTGGAAAGTGCAAACAAGTTCCCAAATTATGGAGCTAGTGCATTTTCCATTTAGAAAATGTCCTGCCATACCATCATCAGATGTTGCTCTTTCACAGGCCACTTGGTGTATTATTTTCTGTTTTACTCATTGACTGTTTGGTCTCATAAGCTAAATTAAGCAAGAAGCCACAACAGGGGGTTGCAATACTAGGCCACTATTGTATGCTTCCAGTGCATTGTGCCTCAGGCCCAACTGAGTATTACCAACCACTCAAGCATGCATCGTTGACACATAAATGCATATTTGGATGTAGCTTGTTAGTAAATGCAATGTCCCCAGAAGTTTTATTTGGATGATTATATTATTGCTAATTAACAGAAAATGTCATGACTTTTGGAAAATAATTGTTTGTGCAATGTGTTATTTACTCTGTAAAAATTCCTCTGTGTAAAAAACATGAGGAAATTATGCAAGGGAGAAGGGGAGAGTGGGATATTCAGGAGAGTCATGGGGTTCTCAGTAGTGTGTCTCATAGACATCAGTGGGACATAGCCCAAATCACTCCTGGTAATGTGACTCACTCATATACCTCTAAAATCATCTGTGTTCGCCACTCGTTAGATGCCCGCCTTCATTTGCTCAGATGCACTTTAGGTTTTGGTTAGTGTCAGGAGAAATAAAGTTTAATTCAGCTAACTTGCCAGGAAAATATAGTATCTGGAAGGCGGTGATCTTGGTGCTCGTGTTCAAGGCTACAAGGTATTACAACAGGAACAATGAAAAATTCCTGGCTTCTCGGCATCCTTGCTTTGTCCACCTCATTTACATAATGGTTTAGAGCATTATGTAATTCAAATCAAATAGCTGTCAGTAGGCACCAGCTTCCATTGCATCTTTTCCACGAAGATGCACTGAGTCGCTGAAGTAACCGTATCTGAAAGCAATGACAGAAATGAAATAATTCTGTCTCTCAGACGCCAGGGATCTGACCCACCACCTATTGCAGTCAAACAAAATATTCCCCTTGGCTGACGTGAGGCAAGGATTGCACCCTCAGCACCAGGGTAGGCTCTTAACTCTGATTCCTAAACTTGGCAACCTAACACAGGCAGTTTTCAATGGCAAACAGGCAGAATATCTCTCCTCTTTAGACAGCAATAATTCTCTTTCTGTCTCTTGGTGGGGGAAATCTCTTCCCTTCCATCACATTTGAAGATGGCTTTATCCAAACAGTACTGTCAAATTTATAGGGTACTAAATAATGAATCAAATCTTCAATATACCCCAGCAAGCAGCAAATAGCCTCTCCCTGATGGTGTCCCTGTTCAATTTCATGGGTCTCTATTTCCATTTTCAAAAAAGATAATATTGCCAGTGCACTTCTACATCTGTGCCTTTCGATTTTTCTCCTCTCTGTCTTATTGCAAAATGCACTGAAAAGGCCTACCTGTAATTGGGGCACCATTAGCCATCCAACACCATCCAAACCCATAGGGACATAGGTACCCTGCACCCTTGTCCAAGGAAACCTACTAGAATAGACAGAAATGCATTGCAGGAGGTTAAGGAGGATAAGATAGCTGTGCCAAAGTCACTTAGGATTGGTGCAAATGTCACCTGAGGGTTATTGCTCAGTGCTGTGGACAGGGAGAGGTTTGTGGAAGGGTT
Source organism: Oxyura jamaicensis (assembly GCF_011077185.1). Classification (NCBI taxonomy): domain Eukaryota; kingdom Metazoa; phylum Chordata; class Aves; order Anseriformes; family Anatidae; genus Oxyura; species Oxyura jamaicensis. The sequence continues at coordinate 5,847,222 of NC_048894.1, forward strand.
GTGTTAGTTTGGGATAAAGTAGGTCGAGGGAGGCATCATTTTCTTGGCTGATGAATAAGAAAGGGAACGAGGTGGAGGAAGATGGGAAGCTGAGTGTACCATAGGTGTGTGGAAGGATGGAGTTTGGTGAAGGTTAGCGGTCATGAAGCAAAGTGCTGCTGATACTGCAGATGGAGGAGTGCTTGGCAGGACCTGCTGTCCAACCTCCTCTCTTCTGAATATGAGAAAGGGACTTGCCACCTCCCGTAGCTTAACTTTGTGTGCTTTGGATCTGTCTCTACTAGCCTTTCACGTCTAGTGTTTTCCTGACCCTTCATCTCATCCTCTTTTTGTTTCTCTCACCTGAAAGAAGGAAAACATATATTGCACCATTTACTCTTAAAACCCATTAAAAATGGGTTTTAAGTTCAGTTATTCATGTTTGTCTCAGTTCAGTGCTAAAACTGCAAGAGGCTCTGGCTTTGCTTACAGTTAGTTTCATCCATCTCTTTTAATGTAGACATGCCAATTCTGGTGATGGTTTCTGTAAGCCTGTTGTTTTTTTCCTGCTGGTGAGTGTCTCTCCATAACTTAGTAGGGGGTGATCAGTGATGCCTTACTTATAACCTTGTGTTAATACATCAGATAGCCCAGCTCTTCAGCTGTAGCTCCCCCTCTTCTGAAAGCATAGAGCAAAGCTTTTGGTGGCCAGCCTAAAGCCTGCCTTCTTTAAGCAGTATAACTACCCCATAATGGCTTCAGAACAAATTTTAATAGCTGTTTTACAACTTCCTATATCCGTTAGAACGTCTTTACAAAACACTCTGTGAATAAAATGGACCTGATTTGATATATTTTATTCATGGGAGCATTCAAAGCACCTAATGGTGTGAGTAGTGTATATTTGGCATAACATGGAGCTCTCCTGTAGATTTCTTATTTCTTGTTTAAAAGCTACTGACTGTATCCTTAGCTGAAAACATTTGGCTTGCTTGGTAGCTCTTCTGCAAGCTCTGTTGGTTTGGAGTAGCAAAGGAGAAATCTTCCCTTGGATCTCAAGACTGACTAGCTTCTAGTAAAATAACTCTGAGGACAATCTCTAGTTAATTAAAATAGATATGGAAACCTGTTGGGTGCAGAGAATTACAATTTTCTGCAAAATATAGAGATGTGCACTGGTAACTATAATATGCTGTTTCCCTCTTGCTTATTTCTGTCATTCATTTGCAGCATAATTTAAAACAAAAACACCTGCAAAGAAAGCAGAATATTTTTAGCTCACTAAAAATACATATTTTATCATAAGAGAAGACTTAGTGCCAGCACTTAATTCTTGGCATAACATTTGTCATCCTCAAATACAACATGGGGATGAAATCTTCTGAATTAATTTCCTTTTAGCATGTTAGCTTGCTGAAGACTTTATCTTATCAATAAGTCATTGGTAATGTCAGAATGTCATGATTCTGATGCGTGAGATGCCAGCAAAACTCATTAAATTGGATTTAAAAGTAGATACAGCACAGGCAGAGCTGGTTGTGACAAATGGCGTGTGGGTCGGAAACTCTGAGATTTTGCTTTGGACATTTTGTGTTTATTTCTGCCCTCGGTCTGCATGCTTGGTGAACAAACAAGTCTCGTTTTAGGAAACGTGTGCGTTATGCGATGTCATATCAACCTGCAGGCTTGCTTCGTGACGCGGGCAGCAGGAGGAACTCTGTCTCACAGCTCCTACTGCGTCAGTCTGGGGCTCGTCTCAGTGCTCGGCTTTTCCTGGGAGATCTCTTTTCGGTGCTAAGAACACAGCAGCCGTTTCCGTCAGATTTTTGTGGAATGCCAAACCTTGCTGTTGCAGGCCAGCCATGGGAGCCTGCCTGGTCCTCGGCAGGTGTTGGTGTCCCCAGAGTCTCTGCTATGTTTGGCAGTGTCCCCTTTCTTCCTTTGACTCCAAGCTTACCCAACAGGATGTTTCTGAGCAGCGCTCTCTTTAAAGACAGCGTATCTATCCAGATATTCCTGGTCCTTCCCCAGCTGCTGTGCCTTCCCTGGAATGGGTTGAGCTGTGCTCATTTACACCAGCTGGAGATGAGGCTGATTATATATGTTAGGAACATGTATCACAAGAAACCATTCTGTACGGTCTTGCCAAAATTATGCCTGTTGGAAAAAAGAAATAAACCAAATACCAGTTTAAGCAGAAGTAATGAGTGTGCTGTGCAAAATTTCAAGGGCTGTCTTACTCAGTTTCCCCTTGTTTTGGTGAGAGCACACAGACCTTCAGAACATGTATGAGCAGCAACTGAAATGTTTCAGTGAAAATTTCAGTAAAAAGAACTTCCTGTGACACCTCCTAGCTGAGGTGCATGAAGTAAGGTATAAATATGAGTGAAGAAGGTCTACTAAGGTTATCTGTTGATGGTCAGTAACATTATGAAGTCACCCAGACTCCTATAGGCACTTGATCTTTATGGAGAACTTCTTTATTTGATCTTAATTAGAAACAAAAATTCTCCATGAAGTCATTACTTGCTTCATGGTTGGAATAAAATTTTCATGTGGTCCCACATTACCTTGCAGTCTTTTTAGATACGGTAATGTTTGTGTGTGCATGTGTGTAAATTTATGCATAAGAATCTGTGAATCTAGGCCAGTGACATTAAATTAGATGTGTCATTGCATCATTCCTTATTTCCCTAGCCTATTATTCTCATGTTTTGTAGTGCTCTGTAGGTCAAAGGAAAATGCCAAAGAGATTATATGGAGAAGAGGTTAAAAAAAAAAAAAAAATGTCAGCGCTGTATGCAGACTCAAACACTTGAAGGGAAACCGTCCTCATGATTGTTTTTGTTACCACAGCAGTTGGGAACACAAAGTCTAAATTTAGTCACAAACATTTCATAAACAAAAGGAGAATTTTGAAGTTGTTTGTTACTGTGTAAGATTTATGTCTAGCAGAATCACAGTAGAGACATACCTGCTTCCATGTGCTGTCATCCATCTCCCCAGCCCGTGGTCAGTAGTTGCTTCTTGAATAGCATCACTGAAACCAGAAGGGTTGTATGAATAAAAGCCTACTTGAGAGGAGCATGTCTAATGGTATGCAGTTTTCATTCTATGAACATCACTTTCACTTTGTTGACTTTCAAGTTTAGCTCCTTTATTACCACGGCTCCCAAGCGTGTGGAATACACGTGTATACGTCCTTTACACCCTGTGTGCCAGGCAAGTAATCCAGAGCCATCATGAACATTGGAGGTGAAATCAAGACAGGTCTTTGAAGTCAGTATTCCTCCAAGTGTAGTGGACAGCAAGGACCTCAGTCGCTGCTTCCCCCAAAGCATGGGGGACCTTGTTACTAGCTTGTGTTGGTATCTCAGGCCACGTGAGAGCAGAAGGGCAGGCAGCTGGAGGTAAGCAGGACCACTTTCTTTGTATCCCATTGCCCAAGTGTCTTTTTGGGTGTGGGTCAGCCAATCACGGGGAGTCAAGGGAAAGCTTGTAGGGCATGTATGTCTTGTTTGGAGAACCTAGAAGGTCTAGTGAGCTGGGATGACTGAAGCTTACAAGAGTAAGGCTAATTCTATAGTGGAAACTGGCATTTATCTTACCGAATAAATACAGATGCTAGCAATATCTTTGCACAGTTCCCACTTCTTGCCATGTCATAGGAAATAAGCATCTTGGGGCTTTATTTTCTTATGAACATTTTGTTTACATAAGCAGTACATTTTTATCAGCACGAACCGATGTTAACTGAATTTAACAAAGGCAAAGCAAGAAAGAAATGTTCATTCTGTGCATGGTGATATCACCAAAACAATGTGTTTTGAAGCCTTGTACTTCAAAAATATGCCTGAGAGGAATGGAAAAATCCAGGCTCATATTGTAAAAATGTGAGTCACAACCGCTATTATCTCTTAAGAAGTGGCATTCCAGCTCTTTGATTCAGTCATTAATGATTTCTTTTTTAAGTAGTGGTGCTTTCTTACCCTTTTAAGAAACATCTGCACTAACCCTGGCTATTTGTGTTCACAATTCATAGATTCAAAGAAATTAGACATAGAAAGGACCTATGAAATCATCCTGTCCATTTCCTGAAAGCATATGAAATTGAAAAAAGAATTATACTAAATGCATATATTAAAATGTAGATACTTTGACTTACGTACAATATGAAGACAAATATGTCGATTTTTCAGTTGTAAGGATGCTAAAAAATGTAGCATTTTCTTTATAGTAAAAATAAACAGAACTGTAGCAAAAGCTTTCACAAAGTTTGTGGAGCATTTTCTACTTTTTTTTTTTTTTTTTTTTCCCAGCAAGCTAACTTTCTGGAATTTGCATTAAATATTCAAAAGATCTGGTTTCAAGTAGTTTGAAGGTTTTTTTTTTTTTTTTAGTTTTATATTTTAATGAGAGAGCTCTGAACAGAAAGAATTATTTTTTAAAAAACAGTAATTAAAACTTCTGGTTTTGATATAGTTTGGGGCAATTTTATCTCCCTAGCAATTCCCTATCCTTTTTTTATTATTATTTTAAAAATTATTTTGGACAAGCTTTATTGCCAGAATAGTTTCTTCCTTAAAGGAAGTCTTTAAGGAGTGCTGGGAAGGATGCTGAATATTCTGGTGAATACTCGTTTTTTGTGATTAAGCAACACTCATGAAAGCAGTGGCACTTATCACAGGCGTTCCACACATTCTCTTATTATCTCAATAAGTACTCAGTGTTCCTCATGCTATATGGCCATGCCTCCAGCTCCGCTGTATGGAGAAGGGGCTGCAGAAGGGGCTTGGCTGAGGCAGGCTAGCAGAAACACCCCAGCATGATGCAGCTCTTGAAGCATGAGTGGGGCCACGCACAAGTTCATCACTTGCGGGATCTTCATTCCTCTCCTCCAACATAGCACAGCTCCTTGTCAGAAGAGGGCTGTTGGGGCTAATTCTCCACTTCCACCAGTCTTAAACTAGTAACACCTCTGTACAAATACTCACAATACTCTCTAGTGTAGACCTACACTCTACACTCTAGTGTAGTGTAGAAATTCAGACCTCCTGGTCTGAATTTCTATGGAAAGAAGAGTATGTATAAAGCTACCACTAACTTTCCAGAAACCAGTGTATATCCATAGGCTGGAGGATGTTGTCTGGCCCGTGATCCAAAGCACTAGACGCACGTAGATAGTCCAGCACCTGCAGGTGTATGGGGGAATTAGCTTTGGCTTGCGATGTGGTTACGAGGCTGTACAAGCTCAGGCCAGCCACAAAGTCGATGGGCAGGTTGAGCCCATGCCCAGGGCAGCTTAGGCCATCTTGTATTGACATGAGTGCTATGTAAGGACAGACGTGCACAAGATCAGACCAAGGGTTCCTCCAGGGCTGTAGCCTAGGGATAGAGTAAAAATAGGGAAAGCATATGTAGTCTTTCTTGCACGCAGCCAGGTTCCGCAGCTAAGGGTTTTTCTCAGTAAGAGGCAGTGTCTTTGTATTTAAAACCATGATAGGAACTTTTGCTCATGGATTTGTCTCATGGCTCTGTGAATCCTTTCTGTTTGTTTGTTTGTTTGTTTGGCATTTACATCAGCTGGTGTAAACAAGTTTCACAGGCTGACTCTGTGCCATGTGGAAAGTGGCTCCCTTGTTTGCTTCAAACCTGCTGCTCAGCAAATTCATTCAAAATTTATCCATCCTTGTGTTACAAAAAAAAGTGAACAGTAATTTGGTACTCACCATCTTCACAGCTCCAGTGGTGATCTGGACTCGCCTGGCAGCCCTCAGTAATCTTCTGTCTGGTTTAGAGGCCTGGTCTGTTCCTTCCCAGAAATACCGATCAGCCACTGATTTTAGTTGTCCCCTTCAGCACTGAGACAGGTTTCGTTGTCAAAAAAAAACAAAAATCAAAAGGACAAAATACTTGAGAGTCCTCTGGCCACCTGTACTGATGTCATTTATAGAAAGTGAAATTCTATTTGCTTGCACTGGTGCTGAGTCACAAAGCTGTGCACATAAGGAAACCCAATTTGTGGGAAAGATTCTAATTTCCTGTTTTTCAGGAAGAAGGGGATAAAAGAAATGATGTGGGGGTAGTGAGGAAAGGAGCAAAGAGAACAGCTAAATAAAGAAGAATGTCAGAATACCCAAAATACAAGAAAGGCTAATTTATTTCAGAGTTACTTGTTGAAACAAGTAGTAATGCAGAGTATAATGTACAAGCTCCCATAAATCATTCCTGTATGATAGTCTGTGATCAATGACAATTTAATGAATTCATTTTAAAATGAAGTCAGAATAGGAAAAACAGTAGTTGTTTGAAAGAGTACTTTACTCAAATAAATTGAGTCAATAAATATGCTATTTGTCATGCAGAGTCCAGTTAAAGTCTTGTTTACTAACAAAAGTGCTGTCATCGCAGAACCTAATAGAAGCAAACTATCTGGAACTATCCACTATAAATAGACAAATACTGTCTGAAAGCAGAAGACAACAATTGCAGCTGAACAAAGAATTGTAGCCTGCACACACTGATGAATGCAGTAGGGTAGCCCACCTCAAAATATACAATTTTGTTAGTCAGTTGCTTATATTCTGATGATTCTGATGTAGTTTGAATGCTCTGGTGGTATTCCAAAAAAAAAAAAAAAAAAAAAAAGTCATGTTTCTTCTATGAACAGCGTTCTAATTGTTATATAGTAAGGGTTTTTCTTGCTAGAAAAAAATGCCACGAGTCACTATTAAATTACGAAATACAGCTTCAGTGAGCTTGAACGGATTTATGCAGGCTACTAGAAAGGGGATAAGCTTCATCCCTTTTCAAACAGTAGTTTTACATTAATTTTCACAGCTATTCATGTTGTTTAGTGCAGATACAAGAGGAATTTTTGTTCTGCTGTGATTTTCACACTTGCACTTTTTTCGTGTAAGCTGAAGAGTTGTGGCACTTCTCACTCATTTTTAGTCTGTCGTGGATTGGAAGTGTTAACAGTGAAGCACCCTTAACCCAAGATGGTTAAGCCTCACGGTTCTGGGTTAGATGTTCAAACTGGTGGTGGATACAAGCAGCGTGATTTTCAGATGTGATGAAAGGGGTTTTTCAGCATCTCAGAAGTTTGGAGTGCTCTCATGAAGGTTCCAGGGCTTTGCCAGGCACATTTGGGCTTCCAGCATCCTTCGGATTGTAAGGTGTGAAGGGGCAGAAAATACTCAGAAGTCCTGCCATATATCTTGAAGATGTTTTTTTCTATACCCAAAGGAAAATAAATTCTGAAAAATTACATTGCAGAAGCCTAAGACAGAGATTATGAAGAATTTGGTGTGATTTAAGAATGTGAACTTGACCCTTCTCTTTTTAAATTTGGAAAAGAACAGCTGGGGCATTTTTAGAGTTTGCATCATGTGGCCTGAGATTGGTGGATTTAAATCTGCCCTGCTGCCATCTTAGGCACATTGTTCATCCACTCCCAGAGCTGCATTTTCAGAAATGAGTTAGGAATCCAGTCCCTGTGACTTTCAGTGAAACCTAAGCTTGTATGAATCTAAATTACTCCTTAGATGTTACTGAAGTTCCCAAGCGACTTAAAAACTTATGAATAGGCCACATTATATCTACAAATTTTTTTAGCTCTGATCACAGAGTGATTGCTAATTGCAATAACAGTTTCAATCATTTATGGTTTCCTTGGTGTTCTACTGAACTTGGTGTTCTACTGTGTGGTCAACATAAAAATAGATGAAATGTTTCCTGGTAATCAATAACCTACAAGTTATTGGTTGGTTTGTGTGTTTGTTTTTCATTCTGATGGCTTTGTTCTTCTTGCTTCGCTACTGTCACTAATCTTTGGTCCTTTTCATTTCAGCTCTTTCCACTACTAGGAGTAAAGACCAGTATAGACAAAGCAGGATGAAAAGATGGCTGACTTCTTGTTACCACCGGGTACTAACAGCTTCCACCGGTTCACACCTGAATCCTTGGCTGCTATTGAGAAACGAATTGCGGAGAAGCTTGCAAGGAATGCGAAGCAGGAGTACAGAGAGCAGCTGGGTGAAGAAGAAAAACCTCAGCCTCAGTTTGACTTGCAAGCTTGCAAGAAGCTGCCCGATATCTATGGGACTGTTCCTCCAGAGCTCATTGGGGAGCCATTGGAGGATCTTGACCCCTTCTACAATGATCGCAAGGTAAGCATCAGCAAGACGTTCTGCTTCTTAGCTTATGCTAAAACATAAAAATATTATCTGTTTTGAGGGCTCTGGTTTTCATCTTTTTCCAGTCAGTAAAAATATTTTTTATCCAGATTTAAGGGTCAAAGTTTTGTTGAGTAAGACTCCCAGGAAACATCTAAGCAGCAGCACAAAGAGGGACACAAAACATAATGATAGAACTTGGGTGTTTTCAGATGACACTGGATATGAATCTTCAGAGGCTGAAAAAAAGTAGAGCAGTAGCTGAGTTAAATGAACCCAGAAGTTTTTATCTACCACATCTTGACATCTTCATGAGACTTGACTCTTCACACTAAGTTTACCACTTAGACCCATTAATGTTAAGGGTTTCTGGATGACTTAAGTCTCATGCTAGCACTCTTCACAAGATGGGCAGGCTGTTCTGGAGGGCAGTGGTTCTTTTCCTGCTGAGGGATAGGTCAACTCCATTTAAGATGACCAAAACAGAGCTGAAGGGATGTGTAGGTAGTGCTGGCACTTTGCAGAACAAAGGGAGCATCACCTGATGAAGAATCACGTGTAGGCTGGACCAAAGCCACAGTAGTGCAAACAGCATGTGTCAAAAGGCTGTTGACAGCAGAGCTGGGCTGGCTGCTTACTACAGATCGTTCCCCTTTCCAAACATTTTGCAACACAAAGGACAAAATAAGGCTTGGAAGCACAGTGTATTTTTAGGCAGCTTCCAGGTCTTTCAGGTGTTGATGTTCTTGCTTTGGAGCTATGCTATTTCTTGTAAACAGTGGATTGATATGACCATGATGCTACTTCTGTTAAAGTGTATAGAAACAACTACAGAATAAAAGCTAAATAGACAAAGAGAAATAGATTACTTACCTAGAAGAGCCAGAATTAACTTACAGGTGTTTATGGCTGTTTTGTTCCTGCTACCACCAGGCACAAGCAGCAGGATATAGATACGCAGTTTTAGGATTATAAAGATTCAAGGTGGGTGACTTGCTTAAGGGTTCATCTACTGAACGGCCTGATCTAGTCTCTGAGTGAGTATTAGTCCCTCTGTATGTGGCTGGGCATCTTCAGAGCTCTGAACTTGGGCCAGCATCCAATTCACCTTTGCTTTGGATTCATGATAACTCACATGCCTGGTTTCCTTCACCCATATTAATGTGAATAGAGTGACAGTGCCTCATTGCCTGGCTTAGATCGTGCTGTGGAGCTGTGCGTCATGTAGCTTCTCACTTGAAAGATGAGACAAGAAACATAGTCTGAGAGCAACAAGGTATGCAAGGTGGGGAAGATGGATTAACAACATAGCAGAAGAAGAGTAGCATGAAAGTCTTTCCACTGCATTTTAGTCTCCAGGTCATCTTTCATTTTTAAATGTCTCTTTGCAGCCCCAAGATGGAGTGATGGCACAGGATCCTGCAAGCAGTGAAGGAATAAAATTGGGATATTGCAAGAAGATGGGCAAGGGTTCTGCTAGGTGGGACTTGGAAGAAGCTTCCCTGAGTGAAAAGGAATTTGGGATCTTGGGAGGGAGTGAAAAAGGAATCTGGGATATTGGCAGGAATTTCCCGATGGGATGTGAGCTGGGACAAGGTGGGCATAGAGGCAAGCGCTGAATGTTCTTATTGTCTATTTTGTTTTCCAGACATTTGTAGTACTGAACAAAGGGAAGACAATCTTTCGATTTAGTGCCACTCCTGCCTTGTATATACTTAGTCCTTTCCATCCAATCAGAAGAGCAGCAATTAAAATTTTGGTACATTCATATCCTTTCTGTTGATTTTCCTCCTAGTGTATTTTGTAATATTATTTTAAAACACAAATACGTGGAATCCAGAAAATGTTTGATTTCATTAAGCTGTTTTAAAACTCGTGTTTGGATTTGCTTGTGTAGACAGAAACACACTTGGATTTTTGGTCTGTTTTATTTTATATTGTTATGTGAGCTATGATTGTGATTATATTATGCTACTGGCAGATAATGTGAACTGTACTGGAGAGTTTGATGAAATTACTCGGGTTCAAAAGGCATGAAAGGCCTTCCAATGACTATGAAGGAGTCACTGGAACAAACTGGCTGCAGTACCTTGGAAAGGAAAGGAACAAGGAAGCTGGAGCTTGCCCAGGAAAATGTATGATGAAGGAGAGTTTTGCCACTATGCACTTAAGCAGCTTCTCCCATGAGACTCTGTGAGACCATATACAGACACAATTTAATTTTGAACTGCCTCAAATTTTTTTTTTCTGTCCTGAAAGACAACATTTTAAAACTTGTTTTGTTGTTTTGTCAGTTTGGTTATTGCAACTTGCTACCCACCTAGCAATGAAAGCAGAGGCTGGCCTGCTGAAGCTCTCAGTGGAAGGGTGATGGCTAATTTCCCCTAGCTCTCGAACTGGGGTCATGCAAGATGACTGCATAGTTGGTTTTTATTTTATTTTATTTTATTTTATTTTATTTTATTTTATTTTATTTTATTTTATTTTATTTTATTTTACTTATTTAACACAGCCACAGAAACATTATGTTCTGATATAGTCTCATCTCGCTGGAAGACCAGACTGAGCTGAATGCTCAGCTTTGTGTGAACATTACTAAAAACACACCCTTTTTCATGAACTGCCTTCTTTTTCCATGGTGAGCATGGGGGACCCAGCAGTGATAATTCAAAGACTTCACATACTGTTCTGATAATTGTGTGACGTTTTATTAATGGGAATCCCTCTGCTTCAATGCCCCTGTACACCAGAAAGAAACAATACAAAGCAGATAGCATCTTAGAATCATTGGTTTATTATCAAATTTCAGGGGGAAGAACAGGGAAAGAAAACGGATTGCCAGTGAACCACACAGTGAGAAAAAAAAAAAAAAGAAAAGAAAAAAGAAAGATGTGAGACTATAGATGTTCTAGCGAAAAGAAAAATAGGTAAAGCTTCTATTAACAATAATTATATTAAAAAAAATAAGAGTATGTGGTATCAGCCAAGATGTTTTTATGGTTATGAAGAATATCCATAGGATTTTTCAGAGGCATTTGCTGATGGATCAGGTTATACCTGCAAGCAGTGCAGCACATGCTGCTGTACACCCAGAGCCCAATGTTTATTAGGTACAGTTATATCAGCACAGCCTTGCTGAGGTTGAGTGAGGTCAGTGGATTTGCACAGCTATGGCTAAGAGAAGAATTTTGAAATTGAGCTTCTTAGAAAAAGTGTGTATGTGTAAATATTGGCTCCAGGTTTGGAGGTCTGTTCTGTCTTCTCACTTTCTTTCACACAGGCTGGGAAGCCAAGAGGTCCCAGATATGTGTAATGCACAGGAACTACACGCAGTCAACTAAAAGATAACTATGCAAGAAATCCTTATCGCATTACTCCCAAGGATAAAGAGCACGGAGGAGTGAATTTCAAAGACATGACAGGAGCAGAAATATAGACAGATAAAGAGCGTAAAGTTTCAGGAGTGGAAGGCTGCAATGCTAACAGTATTTTAGTTCCAGAAAGAGCCAAGTTATCACCTTTTGTTGATAATGTCAGACTATCCAACAGCTCAGCCTTCGGCTAGCGCAGGCAGGAGGCTGCAGCTCCTATCCTGGTGAAACAGCAGTGAAGTCCCTGCATTAGGCACGGTGTTGTTTTCTGTCAATAAAGGCCTTTCGCATCATCCTGAAACACAAAGGGCAATTGGCTGAGCAGGAAGTCAATATCCCAGGCAGAAAGGAGCCTGAATCTGCAAGTACTCAAGCAGATAATATCACAGACATGAATCTGGGAACCGGATCTGTTGTCTTGCGTGAGGGTAATCAAGCAACCTTTATTTTCCCTGGAGCAAACGTCAAAAAAGAGCATTAACAAATAGTACCCTGTCACGTAAGTGTCTGAAGCAACATCTTTTGCAGATGCCATATTTCCATTTCTAGGCACCAAATGTACCTCGAAGGCCAACAGTAGAACAGAAGAGAGAGGACAGAGTAAAATCATCCTATACAGAAGCTGTGGGGGTGACATTTATTGGTTAAGTAGCTTTGTATGGAGTTATTCTTCTGAGACTTCAGGCAAGATAGATCCTGTATGCTCACAACTCATCCAACCAAGCATGGTTAGCCTAGTCATTCAGAAACACACCCTTCCAATGGAAGGTATCCACAGGCTGACAGCCTCCTAGTAATGTGAATTACTTCAATTAACAACATACCCCTAAGCCTCTTCTGGGTATCCTTCTTCCTCTTCAGAGTCTAGGAGACCTCGTGAAAGGACCACAGTCCAAGCGGCTGCCAGAACAAGGCCCTGGCCCATTTCTGTCACAGTGGACATGGGGACTATAGGTCTGCATCCCTTTGGTCTATACTGAATGCAGAACAGAAGGAATAGATGACCACTTTTTGCCTTCTTCATCATTATTGGCCATTAACATCTTTATTTACTATCTCAACCTATTAATAAAATTAAAAAAACTGCTAGCATTTCATTTATGCTGTATGCTTAAAAGACTCTTCTTAGTTCTCGCCTGCAAGCTAAAAACTGTTCTGTGCTATCCCTGGTTTCTCCAAGCAGTTTCTTGTCTTGTATAAAATCCATGGAAATTGCTAGTTCCTTTTTTTCTTTTTTCTTTTTTTTTTTTTTTTCCCTCTGTATAGGTATAGATAAGTGATCTCAATTTACTACTGATCCAGAACAGATTTTTGGCCAAAATTATCTTATTTGATGCTAGAATTATGGATTCTGTCCCGTCTAAAAATATATATATATAATCTTTAAGAATTCATAATTTGTGTTCATATTTTCTGGTTGCAACTTCTCTCCCATCTGATTTTACACTCTTTCCTTGGTAAAGGAAAATGAGACCTTGTGAAATACCAATTATATGTACTATTGATTGGACCTAACCTTTGCTTGCCCATATTATATGTAATTTGGCAATGATCACTTAAAGAGCCACTAGTATTCGGTCTGCTAATTAACCATTATCCCTCATAATGAAGTCTAGAATAGAAGTATGCTATGTTTGACTCACTATCTTTGTGCTACAAGATAAAATTTATAACTTTTAGGAATTCTTTATACAGGCTGCATAATACTGTTCTATAACTTCATATTGGAAATAAATGTCAGGTTCAATTTCTTGCAGAAGGGATCCTGATGAGTAGCTTAGTATATTGGATTTGTGGTTCATAACAGAGTGTGTAACCCATTCTCCCTTTTGGAGTGCGTTAGCCATGTGTGTGATTCACGTCAACTCATGGATCAGTAGGCTTTCAAAAACTGGAATTAATAGCAGTTCTTTCAAAAAACTGGAATTAATAACAGTTCTAAGATAGAACAGGCAATGGGGGTATTACAGATTGTATCAATTTCATCTCCTTTACTTACTCTGGCTTTTCTGAATAGATAATGATCACTGACTTTTTCTAATGTGAACAATTGCCTTAGATTTCAGATAGGAATACTAATTTTCATTCTGTAGGAATTTCTGTTTTCTCTTGCTTCTTACACAGACCTCTGACTTCAGTGCACAACCAACTAGAATAATTCTTTCTTTTCTGTTCTTTGAAGTTCTGAGCATGGTCATGAAACTGTTTGAATTGATAGTGCATTTGATGCCCCGAAGCTGACCCCTTACATTTTCAACCTGTGTCATCCTGTATATTCTCTTTGGTGTCCAAATAAGAAGGTGATGACACCTGCCTATAAGTGAGCTTTGGGAAAGATTGGGTTAGATTCAGCTTACACCACTAGGAAACAGGGATATATATATCTGACTGGTGAGCCAAAATTATTATTATTTTTATTTTTTAGAGGAATTTCTCTGCTTGGAATTGGACTGAAGGATAGCTCTTATTTGGCATGACCTGAAGATACCTTTCTGATATATTATTATTACTTTCACAGCATTTCACTGCTGTTGAAAAAGTAATCCAGTGTTTCCTACAGTAGCTGCAGTTTACAACCAGATAGACACTACTTTTATTAACCAGATAGACACTACTTTCAGGGACATATCTCAGGCTGACTTAAGAAAATGAGTCTAGAAATCAGATATCCTTCCCTGTACTTCAGCAGGAGGTGTCGGCCCCGTAAGTGGAAAATGTTTGTGAGATGAGCAGTCCCTTTGAGTTCAATTACTGCTCTCTGCAACGGCACAGGGGAATATGTGAGTTGGTTACTACCAATTTAACCTTGCAGTGGCTTATGGGGCCCATCAGAAAACATTCCACTCTGTACTCAGCAGAGATTTTGGATCTGTGAAAGGACAGCTTTTATGCAAACATTTCAGGACATACCTTTTAAATGATATCCTTTGATCACTATTTTCATATATTACCATGCATGGCACTGTTAAAGGAATAAAACCAGAAAACTTTTTTTTTTTTTGCTAAAGAAGGCAGTAGAAATTTACATATGGATGCTACCTCCTTCTCTGAGAAGGGTCCCAGCCCATTGACTGAATTGTAAGCTGTTTTACTTCTATTCATTTAAACTCATTCTTTAAATTTTCTCACTTTCTCCCAGAGCATGGGATATATTATTTATGCAATAAATTCCCATAATGCTTCTTTTTTTTGTTTTGTTTTGTTTTGTTTTGTTTGTTTTTAACAGAAAGTGGCATGTGCTTTTAGGAGAGCAGCTCAGTGAACTATGTTTTGAATTTCAGGAATTTGATTTGAGGTGCTTTTACTTTTTTTTATGGCCTCAGTTTAACAGCTAAGTGCATAGACTGTACACTTGAGAGCTTCATTTTAGCCTCCTGTTAGGGAAGCTGGTGCCTCAGCAGAGGCAGTCAGCTTTGCAGCCCAAGACAGTGTATTTGCCAGCCTGGTTTGCAAACCAAGACTTGAAATTAATGCTCTGTAACTCATGCTAGCTTTTGGTGAAACTGTGTACTGAATGCAAGACCTCAAGCTCACTAGAGAGATTAGAGAGACTGGATATATAACTTTCCCTACTCCCTGAGAAAAGTTTCAGGATGCAAAATAAAATCAGAATTTGCAGAGACACGTTTTTCAGTATGTACTTACATGAGGCTAATCCCTCTTTTCATGTAAAGTTGTGCACCTATGCACATTGTCATCTGACCAGCACAGCTGTAAATTTGGGGTATTGTATTTTCAAAAGGCTGCAGAGTCAGTGTTTGTTTACTGTATGAAGTATGCATAAAAAACGTAAGCAATGGAAAATAACAGGAGAGAGTCCCCTGTTTTTTCTGTTTCTATAATTACATTTTCCCTTATGCAATTGCAAACAAATGTCTACAGCAATTTTTAAACATCTTGGAAATTATAAGTGAGCTGTCGCAGTTTGTATGAAATTATAAAAATTTATAACATATGCATTTTTTTCCTTAATTCAGCTATTTACATTGTTCAGTATGTTTATTATGTGCACTATTTTAACTAATTGTGTGTTCATGGCACAATCAGAGACTCCATCATGGAATAAATATGTTGAGTAAGTATCCTGGCTGGTTTACAGCTGCCGTATCCTTATCTTGTCTTTCCTCTACCATTTGTTACATCCTTTTCATCTTGTTTGCTGTTGTCTAATTTCTTTCCAGTAATACTGACCATAGTATCTGTCCTGACAAAATGTTTTGCCAGGTGTTTGTTGCCTGTGAAAACTCCCTTAGTAAGTAAACTAACAATTTTCAGTCTTCCAAACTCATACTTACTGCTACATGCACCTGCTATGCTACATCGGAATGAGATCACATATGATGAGAATGCCATTCAAAACTGGCCAGCCTTCCACAGTTCCCATGCAAGAGATTCAATTATTGCTGGACACATTAAAATAGGTTGATGGATTTTAAGTTAAATTATGAGAATCATGGGCATCATGAGAAGTGTTCCCCAGTAATCATCGGTAGGCTTATTTTATGAGCAAGCATAAAATTATTTGGGAAGACTTTTATCAGTATTTCTGTCTTTTTAGCTCGTCAAGTCCTCAGGAAAAAAAAAAAAAAAAAAAAAAAAAAAAAGCAGAAGTGTCACTTGAAGTCCTTTCTATTTGTTTCTAGAATTAATTTTAAAAGGTGCTAACGGGCTTCAGAAAGCCCATTTCATTTCTTTAAGTTGCTTTAAGATACTCCTTTTAGAAAGAGATACCAGATGCACAAGCTAATCAACCTACAGTGCATTAAACAATTATTTTGGCTCATTGAACCAATCAGAACACACTTTTTATTTTTGACTGACATATGATAAACACAACCATCTGCTGTTCCAGAGCCTGGTGGCTGGTCTACTCAGGGCTGTGAGGAAAGGCAGTAAATGCCCTTATTTTAGGTTTCATAAAATCATGCAGGGCACATCTTCTAGGCCATAAATTACTAATTATAGGCAGCACTGAACCAAATATTTCATCTGATCACAGTAACATCCTAATCCCAGGATGTTTCATGTATTTCTGTGCACTGCACTACCCTCAAGTATGTCTGTGACTTTCCTTTTCCCCTGATGTTGTCCTTTCCTCGTTGAAAACTGTCACACAGTACCATGCCCATGGTGTATGCAGCTGAAACATGGACATCTCATCCACGTGAGTCAAAATTTGGTCAATGGGTCTATGGCTGGGAATTTGAACTTTCTGAAGGAAAATATCAAAGTGCTTTTGGGTCTTCCTTAGGCAGGAAAATGTGGATGATGTTATCAGTACATTGAGCAGGGCGTGCAAAAAATGTAGGGCAGAAATGCAAATGGAATCATGCAGCATGGAGTAAAACCTTTCCCTTCCATGTTTCCCCCTCTACTGTGTCCCCTCGTACCTCTCAGCTTTTCCTCCTCAAATTAAGAGAATGAAATCAAAACCAAATAGTTTTGGGGAGCAAAATAACCCAATGAACTTTGATTCAAATTGATTAACATTGGATTTGGAACAGATTCATTTAATTCATTTTTTCTGCTGTCCACAAGTGATGCATGAGTGCAGGAGCAACACTGTGCAAATATTTGTCCTAGTATCCTCCTTTAAAACAGAATAAATACTTACCATTTTGGAAAAAAAAAAAAAAAAGAAAAAGAAAAGAAAAAGAAAAAAGAAATCAATTCAATTTACCACCACTAAAAACTTTGAAAAATCCTGACTTCTATTGTTAAAGAAGCTGTTCAGTTGCTGGAGGACTTTGCCCAATGCATTTAGAATTTGATGATGATTATACAATCAATTAAACCATCTGACATGCTGAATAAATACAAGTGCTTTATCATTTTAATGAGCTTATGTACTGTTAACTATTTTTTTAGTTCTTTGCATGTGTTTTCTGCATGTATTACTAGATACACATGCTTTAAAGAGATTCATGAGTGACCTATATTTGTAATATCAGAACAAAACTAAATAGGAGCCATGAAGAGTTGGATACAAGATAATGCTTAGGTGTGTGGTCAAAAAGGAGATGTTAGAAACATTTTACATGCACTGCTGCACAAAAACAGTCCTGCTTATCTCCATTTTAAGCTGAAGCACACTGAGGATTTATAGTATGTGTAACTAGCTCTAGTGTGTGACAGGATGACAGGAGGGCATGAGATTTGCCACTGCTTGTAAATGTGCCCAGTTGCAGATCAGGGGAATACAACTAAGAGAAAATATTTCCTCATTTCCTTTTATGAATATTGCAGTTCTTCCATATATTACCAGCTTTAATTACTTACACTTTAAAAATTACTTTTTTTACCCCCCACCAAAGAGGAATGCCAACTGTTCTAGGGTTGTTGTTTTGTTTTTTGACATGGCTTATGAAATTTATGTTTTATGTAATATATTTATATATATATATGTATATATATATATATGACAGACTCATGAGAGTGAGAACTCTGCTTTAGTATCATCTGTATCTTCATCTGGGGAAAAAGTGTAGGGAATATTAGTGGTGGATATTAAGCATTTATTATTTTTATTAAGATAGGACCTAGCATACCAAGTCCCATTGGGCTAGATGTCTCAGGTAGAAACATATTAAAAAAGAGGTGTTGTATGCCCTGAAGTATGCCTCTGTTGGTAGTTAGAGCCCCAGATGGATACCAATCTGAGTGTTATAAATCAGATACATTGCTGTCCTCCACAGAGAATTTGCTAAGTATTATTACAAGTATTATCTTTATTGTGAAAGGTAAGATGTATGCTCTATCCAGTATCATTACAGTGAAGAGATTGCTGGTAATAAACCACTAACAGTAGCATGGGAAAAAAAGACCCTCCTGTCTCTTACTGTCAAGAGGGTCAAAATTGCAGCAGTTAGTATTGGGGCAGGGCTTGATTTGCCCTTTTTCAGTGAGGACATTCTGCTGTTTGATTTTGAGGGTCAAATAATTCACCACAGATAGTGAAAGGGGGGAATTTGCAAGAGGGATACCCGTTTAGCTCAGAAAACTAAGTGGCATTATTTTTTAACTGCTGTCCTTCAAAATGGGGTGGGCAGGAAGAGATGAGAGGTATGAATGGACCAACCATTGTCCTTCAAATATGAGAAACAACAAGGAATGCTGCATCATCCATTCCTCTTTCATTGGCGACTGCAGGCAGAGCTTCAAAAGCACAGCTTGGCAGCGTAGTATTCATGCTTGACATAACCAGTGAGAATTCATCAAGGTACGCCCTGTGGTGAAACTTACCTTCATCCTGTGGCTGTCATGAGTGCTTTCCCATTTATTACATGTTCCTTGGTCCACACATGATGTTGCTCACACCCAGCCCCAGTGCCACAGCCATGACCCACACAAGCAAGCCCAACAAGGTGGGCAGAAGGGTCTCATGTGAGTAGGACTGGGCTGAGTGTGCCTCTGCCATTCTCTCTGTCAACTGCTTGCTAATGCTCTTGCTTAACTTGGACACTTTATTCCCCAGGTACACTTTCACTGGCATTTACACTTTTGAGTCATTGATAAAAATATTGGCGAGAGGATTTTGCATGACAGAATTCACCTTCCTTCGAGATCCATGGAACTGGCTGGATTTCAGTGTTATTGTTATGGCGTAAGTAGCACTCCCTTGTATTTTTTGAGATAATGGTGTGCAATAGATATTTTTAAAAAAATAATCTAGCTGTCCTTTTTTTCACTCAAATTGTACTAAAAATGAGAAAATGCTGAATATATTAGGATGGACTTTGTTTTCCTGAGTGGTTTCAGAGTAAGAAGTCAGAGGAATCCTCTGTTCTTTTCTATCAATTCACTAGACTGTTTTGTAGAAATTACTTACATTTGATCTGAACTCCTGGGCCCATGATATTTTAATGGAAACAAAACTGGGAAAAAATGCTCAATCCAAACTTAGTTCAAACAGCAGTAAGGGCCACTGAAGTCAGTGGTGGGTTGCAGGGATCAGGACTAATATTCTTAGTAATATTTAGCAGAAGAACAACACAAAGACATGTAAAACCTATGTGGACTTCATTGGGAAGACTCACATTTATTTTAGTAGGTCAGCCCAAGGCCAGATCCTGGTATCTGTTATTACCTTCCTGTGGATTTGGCTGAACTGGCATCTGGCCATTGTGATAAGCATTTCAAAAAATGTGAGGCAGGTGGGGAGGAGCTTTTGGCAGTCAGCATGTTAGGTATTTTTCTCAGCTAAACCTTTCCTAAAGCAGTGTGATTCCTTTGCAACATTTAGAGGCAGGACAGAACAACCAGTGTTGTCAGCCCACTCTCCTGTCCTATGGATACTGTAGTTGATGCAGGGAGTTTATCTGCAGGGCTCTGAATTCATCATGACCTGGAGAACTTCAGTGCATGGGTTCCCAGTATTCTAGAAGGAAGGAGGCTTTTGACAGTAAGGTAGAAATGAGCAGAGAAAAAAGGATAAAAAAGCAGCAACTTGCAGCCTTGACAGTCATCTGCTCTACCTCATCTTCACAGCTCGGGTGAAGGTTGGATGTCACCCCCCAGCTCTGCAGAACTCCTCTGGGAGCATCTCAGTTGCTGTCACCAAAATCCGAGTCTAAGCAGTTAGTGCAGACAAGGACTGGATATCCCTTAAATTATGCCCTAATTACCTTTGGAGGGTCGGTGCTCATTGAGCTGTATTAAGATATGCACAGACCTTGAGGTGGACTAATGCCCAATTCACCCCTGCAGGGAGGAATCAAGATTTAGTGCCTGGAGATTGTGAGATTACACCTCTTTTTTCTTACTTTAAGGCAGAAACATTAACAATTTTAGAATAGAAAATAAAGAATTTGAATTCTGGAACAGAGAAGAAGGAATTTATACCTACATCTAGTTGCAGGCATTTTCTTGAGCTCATAAGGAGCAGGGAAAGAGTTAAAAGTGACTGCAATATGATCGTCATATGTACAATGAAACCTGCTTCCCAAGTATGCAACCAGCAGATAGCACAAAGCATCGGATAATGGACTCTATTCTGATATGATTTATCCTTCATATAAATTCAATTTGCAAGTAATTTAAAGTAAGATTGATTATACAGGTAACTGTGGTGTTGTTTTTGCTTGTAGCTAGTGGTATTTCTGTATCTGGAAACAAAAACAACATGGGATAGAGAGCCTGATAAGGGGCCATGAGATTTAGATGGACCAAGGGTTTTGAGCTAACTGAAAATGAAAACGTGATTGTTTCACTGGTGGATGTTACAGTGGAACGACCATCAGTTACTGTAGAGTTATTGTAGAATTACTTCCTACCTCCTCTTTGGGGCAGAAATGGCACAAATTGGGTCACAGAGAGTAGCTTTTAATAGTACACTAGAGATTAAGTGGTTCCACAGGTCTCCAGGGCTTTTCTCCCACCCTGTGTTAACAGACAGCCATGGCTTGTGACCCTCTGTGGGACCATGGAAGGCTTCAAGGGAATTTATTAAACTGCCCTGTTTAGATCACTGGTTCCTAAGCAAGCGAGTACTTTCCAGAACGAGGAGGGAGAAGCTGCTCTAACTCTGTTGGAAAATGCCCTGCTAAAATTTCAAAGACAATAAGCAATTTCCTTGCTAAACAGAAAACTTGGAGTGGGAACTCCAGTTGCTTCTCAATTCCCATTACAGAGGAACTGAACTGCTGCAATTTAATACAAGAAATGGACAAAATAAATATTAATGGACTATTGTGAACAAGCAGCCATAGTATTTGTTTAATATGTTTGTGCATATAGTATTATTTTGTTTGTACAAATCTTTGGTCAGAAAAATCATATTCCCATCCTGTTGCTTCTCCCCAAATTATTTTTTCCACCCTTGCATGCTGCAGAAGAGTTTGGGAGAGAAGCACTGGGTAAACCTGGTGAGGAATTACCAGACAGGTAAATGCCAGACTCCCCCGTAAGACTATACAGAGGAGAAGCAATATTTCTCTTCCAGGCCATAACTTGGGTTAGCAGATATGAAGAGGATGCTTTGTCCTCCCCCAGAGGCTTTTGCACAAAGCCCACTTAAGCAGGCTTTGTAAAATAGCGAGGTGAGTTTTATCCTTGACATGTGAAAACAAATGCCTCAAAGAAGTAGAATATGTAAATGTAAATATCAATACAAAAGGGTCCAAGAGCTGTTTGGTTGAGAAGATATAGTGGTGATTTTGATTTTATTGCATACTGTCTGGGGGGGAAATAATTTTGCAAAACAATGATAAACCCAAGCTCATGCTGTAACTGGCCCTCCTGGGAGCATTTTCCTTGGCTGTTCCATGGGTCTCCACGATGACCAAAATAGACACGTCAGTGAATAGCTGGGATTGGTATTTTAGTCATAAATAGATTTTGGTAGGATTGCAATTATATTCATTCAAAAGCCATCTTCCAGCAGCCAAAGGGCATGGATTTGATGTATAAAACAAAATAAAGTTTTAAGCGTCTCTTGAAACCAACATCTGCTTTACCACACAGTACATTGTACAATAAATGACCCAGTGGAAATATTTGCACTGATACTTTCCCGTGTTGTCCTATACGCAGCTTGCAGATGCTATTATATGAAATTACTTGGGTATTTGAAGCTTTTATTTTTATTTTTAAGAGCAGCAAAACAATTCTTAATGTTTTCTATAATGTAAAGAACATTTGTTAAAATACATGATGGAAAAATCTTTGTATTATTTGTTGCTGAACAACATGATAACAAAGTTCATCCGGTAGTTTTAAAGAATTGATGCCTATTAGATAAGCTTAATAGTTCAAGAAACATTTGCAATAATGTGTACTATGAAAAACCCAGGGCATATGGCATCAAAGAGCAGCCTGAAAAGTGGATGCACCTCTCATTCGGATGCGTTCGCTCCTGCTATGTATGAATGCATTCTTCATTCAGACAAGTCTCATACTCTATTGTATAATTCCAAATAACTGTGACTTAATTCTACAGGTATGTAGGAGAATTTGTGAATGTAGGCAGTGTTTCACCTCTTCGGACTTTCAGGGTATTGAGAGCTTTAAAAACTATTTCAGTAATCCCAGGTAAGAAGCCCTGATCCTTACATTTTGGCTCTCAGCTACAAGTGATTCTTTCTCTGTCTCTCTTTGTCCCCTTGACTGTTGTTTTCTGCTGGTGTTTTGTCATTGTCTGTGTGTGACTTTCCCTTGTTACAGATACATAACTGAATTTGTGGACCTGGGCAATGTCTCAGCCTTGCGAACGTTCAGAGTACTGCGGGCGCTGAAAACAATCTCAGTCATTTCAGGTGAAAACCAGGTTAAACACTCCGGCTGCAGTTAAAGCCTACATGCCATTTCCAGTAGTAAACACAGTAAATACGAGTAACTTAACCATAGATAATGATCAGGAAATGGAGGAATGTAGGGAATGTGACCTGTCAATAGAATACCTTTGTCTGATGTATTTCCCAATACCATTTTTGTGAGCAGGAGGAATTAGAGTGCTTCCAAAAGTACAGACCTCACTAAAATGAGTGCTGCTGTAAGAACTGCTGTATACAGTGGCTTGTGAATCACAGACACAAAGTGCTCATTCATGAACTGTATGAGAATGGCAACGAAACTCTTTTAAAGTCTTCAGATATTGATTTTAAAAATGGAAGGTTAATGACCTCAAGATGCGTATTTGTGTTTAAGAGCACATCAATAGAGGAATCTAAATCTGTGCTATGAGCTGAGGTTTGAAGACTGCAAGCACAGATAGCCTAATTTGAGCTGGTGTTTATCCATTTGTATGTGATAGAAATGGTGTTTAAATTTCAGACCCTGAATAGATCAGAAAAAAATCCATCACTGATTTTGGCAGATTCACCTTTTCACCAAATCACATTTTCTTACGTTTTAAAGACTATGATTCCAACTCCCTACTCATTGCTCAAGAAAAAATTAACAGTGTTTTCGTACAGGTCAGGTAGTGAAAGAAGCTTTTTTTCATAGCTTGTGATCTATTTTATTTATATTTCTTAAAATAGTAAGTAATTCTTTTTGTTTAATAATTTATGCACATATGAGTCCACTTAGGACTAACTGTATGACAATAAATTCTTCCCAAGCATTATCTATGGACAGGTCTCATTCAGCCTCAGTGTTTAACATCTCCAACCTGCATGGCAAGGTAGAGAAGATAGCAAAAACCGTGCATGGTAGATCCTATTTGTGATAATCCTGAACAGATGTTGGCAATTACATGTCAAAAATATTCGTAATATTGAGTAAATTGCTCAGATTCTCACGCACAGCTCTTTAAAGTTAGAAAGGTTTTGCCATCCACCATAGTATGCATATCTGCATTAAAACATAAATCTAAACAAATGCCATGACATAAACTTTTAGGGGCTTGTATTAAAACTGATCACCAACACTCACAGGAGGTATAAACTGTAAATGGAAACATATATAAGAGTCCAGGACTAACTCCATCATTCCAATGTTAAAGTATTGAAATCAGTGAAATTATTGAAAAATCAAGCTACTTTTCATTGAAAGTGCATGAAAGTCAAAATATAGCTTTAAAGAATAAATATATTTGGTCTTAAATGCTTAATTATTAGGTCTAGTATTTCCTGAAATTGATTCCTGTCTTAATTCTTGTCTGTAATTTTAAAAGGAAAAAATTAGCAGAGAGGTTTTGTAAAGTTTCTTTAACTGGATTTCCACTGTGAAAGTGTTTTTGCTTGGGAAAGCTTTAGCTGAATAGCAAGTTGAGCAGTTTTACAGATCATGTGGAATGGTAGTGGCTAATCAAAAAGAAAAGCAGAGTTTCTTAGCTTCCTTTGCTAGTGATTTGAAGGCTAACTTGGAGGGACAGGCATCTCCAGGGGACACTTTTCACTTTTTATCGTGTCTTGATCTTGTGCTTTTTCAGAGCAAGGCCTGTCAATTTTGCTGAGTTATATATATAGCGATTTTCTGTTGTTCTGTATTTTGTTTTACATAGAGTGATAAATTGTTTTGTTTTTCAGGGAAAAAAAGGAGTATAGAGATTCAAAAAAGTTTATTCTGAAATTCACCAGGCACTTCAGTGATACTGAGTACTAAGTTGTTCCATTTGTTGGTTAAAGGAAAAAAAAATAAAAAAGATGAGGAGTATTATTTATTAGAGTGTTACATAGTAACTCAAATTCCCTTTTATTTTTTATTTCTGCCTATTTAATTAGTCTTTTGATAACTGCATTTTTAGATACGAGTAACTGAATTATTTGCTGACATAACTGCATTAAGATATGCAAATAAAATATCTGGCCCTTAAATTTTATTGTCAAGATTACCTGTGCCCTGAGAATGTTTTAATCCCAGATGCAGGGAGATACAAATTGCTAAGGATGACTTAGCTGCCTGTAAAATGCAGCTGTACTTTTTTGTTTGTTTGTTTTTTAAGTTAATAGATAATTTCAGAGGAATCAGTTCATTTATTTCCATTAGGCATATATTTAAAAAGAAACATTGGGCATGATATGAGCCTCCATGTGAGCTGGGAATCTGGAGCTCCAGGACTAGACCTATTAGAACGAGTCCAGAGGAGAGACACAAAGATGATCATGGAGCTGGAGTGCCTCTGCTATGGAGCCAGGCTGAGGGAGCTGGGGTTGTTCAGCCTTGAGAGGCTCCAGGGAGACCTCACAGCAGCCTGCCAGGGCCTAAAGGGGGCTGCAGGAGAGCTGGGGAGGTACTCTTGGTCAGGGGGTACAGTGATAAGGCAAGGGGAAATGGCTTTAAACTAAAAGAGGGTAGGTTTGGATTAGATATAAGGAGGAAATTACTTCCTTTCAGGATGGTGAAACAGTGGCACAGGTTACCCAGTGAAGTTGTAGATGCTCCATCCCTAGAAGTGTTCAAGGTCAGGCTGAATGGGGCTTTGAACAACCTGATTTAGTGGGAGGGGTCCCTGCCCATGGCAGGGGTGTGGAACCAGGTGGTCCTTAAGGTCCCTTCCAACCCAAAGCATTCTGTGATTCTACGGCGCTGTGTTTACTTGGATATCAATCTGAGTTTTTAATGATAACATAGGCTTATGCTGTGATGAAATATTGCTCCACAACAGGCTTAACAAGGAAGAGATGATGAACTCTAATATCTTCTGTAAGATTTTTGGGTTCAACCTCTAGAGAGAATGGAAAAAAAGGTTACTTTTTTCTGTCTTTTATATCTTAGGAAAAGAACACTGTAATATGCTCTCCTTTGCAAATATCTAAGCCTTTCCTCAATAAAATTGATCACGCTTCTCTCTCAAATAGTTATGTTTGTACAAACGTACTTGGGCTCAGCATGCTCGGTGAAATTGCTTACTGAAAGTAACAGGCCAAGTCCTCCACGGTGTAAGGCTTCTGTCCAGCAAAGCACTTAGAGGCTGGTTTTCAAAGGCATTCCGCTTCACTTGAAATCAATGAGTTTCACTATTGACTCCAGAGGGAGTCAGTAAAACTAACAATTAGTGCTTTTAAAAATCTCACCTATCTCTAATGCCTTGCTCTAAGTGCGCAAGCAGGCACAGGGACGTTTAGGGGACGTGGGCTCATAGGATTCAAAAAGATCTCCGAGACTCTTAGAGTCCATTCCCTGGCCCTAGCCTGTGTTTATGCAACTCATGATCTTCCCGAAAAGTCTGTTCTAGCAGCTCATTACCTTTACGTTTGCTCTGGGTGGAGGGTTTCAGATCCAGATTCAGCAACCCGAATGTTAGCGTCTAGCAGTAAAGCTGTGTGCTTCCTGCTTGGTGGAGTGCTGGGGCTACATCTCTGGGGCTTGCTGTCATGCTGGCACATCCTGTGGATCCTGTCTCTGAATCCAGACCCATATCCACCCTCATCCTCTCTTGGTGCATTATCAGCTCATCATTTTTAACCCTACAGCCACTGTATAAGACATCAGGTCAGTGCCTTACACTCTGTGGCAGCCTTTAACATGCCCAAAGACCTTCATGGATCCCCTCAATTTCCCCTTTCCTGCACTAAGCACACACATTTCTTTCTGTTTTCCAGTTTCCCAAGGTATCAGGGAAAACAAGCTTTCTGCAGTAGCTGGGTATCTGTTTATCTAGACTCATTAAAGAAAATGTTTTTAATTTCTTCATACATCCCTTATGTATGGTTCTTAGAAATAGTGAACATTCTCTGCATGGGAGCATAAAACCTTTAACTCTCAGTGATATTATTTATTAATTAGCATCTTGCACATTGCCATGGCAACTGGATTCATTCGTTTTCATCCTAGACAGGAACCATGATCAGCTTGTAGGACAACCCACTGATGTTACTCATTTGTCTCCCGTCACCGGTGTACTCAAATCCCAGAGTACTCAACAGGAACCCTTCCTGTGACTACAGAGGACTCTAATTATAGTATATCTGCAAGGAAATCACCAATGTTTTTGTGATAACTAAGAAATGAGCTAATTTAAAGCCCTCAGGTACACCCTTCTATGCTCCAGCATCAAGAGCCTGCAAAAGGCAGGCCATGGTCATCTTCAGGATTTTGTGAAGTACCCGTATCCAGAGAAGCTCTGCTGCTCTTTCTAGAACAAGCGTGCACATCACGAACATTTCACATCAAATGACAGGATACAGGCGAAAGGTGACCTCATAGAAAATTGGGCCAAGGCACTTCGGGGCCTGATCCAGCTCCCATTTAAGTTAGTGTGAGTCTAAAGGCTATAAATAGTGCCGTGAATGTTATCCAGTACTTTACTGATAGCCAGAACAAAGCTTGGAGTGCAAGAATTAAGGCTGTGTGGAGGAGACTGACTGTTGTTCACTGCTTGAATCTCACTGAAGTCCCCCTGTAGAAGGACAAACTTCATCCTTATGATGGGTAGATCACTTCACTCAAGAAGTAGATATCTCAGAGGTGAAAAATTTGCACCGTCCTTGCAGACTGGCCTGACAGTCACATTTCCATGCAAAGATGGTGTACAACCATTCAGGTTTGCCAACGTGGTATTAAACTCTTTGCTGCTGTCAATGGCTAATGACAAAATATGTTCATCATGACTTGCGACAAAATACGTTCATGGAGAGTGAAATCTCCTCCCCCTACATGCACATGACTCCTGCAGACATGGTCAAGGCACATGCACGTCTCCTGGTGCAAATCACACTCTGGTTCCATTCCATTTTTGCCTTTTTTTCCTTGCTGGTTTCCAAACTATGCATGGAAGCGTCTGATGTTCTGTAGGTGATTGCCAACATCTGGTATGGATGTCATACTGAATTATGCTAATACTCTCACATCTCAAAGGAGGAATGGATGGTGCTGTGGGATCTTGCCATTTCTCATTGTTTGGTGTTGCTTGCATTTTCTATGGTTTCTGATTTGCATTTGAAAACTGATTATTTGATTAACCTCTGAATGTATTAATTTCTACCAGTATTAACAGGAATGTTTGGGCCAAATCCTTCTTGCTTTCTGCAGATATCAGGCTGCCTGTACAGCCCTCATTCCACTGATTTTGGATGCTCTGGTGTTACTCATGTCATGCAAGCAGGATTTGGCCCAGAAGTGTGGAAAGAATTCAGTGATTCAGGAGACCACTGTACCGATTATTCCATAAAGAGTAATCCACAGCGCCATACTCATTAACAGGTGTAGACGTTACTCAGCTTTGGATCAGCTCCTCAGTTTTTTCTGCATGCTGCCTGTTGGTGTTTGACTTGCAAGAATTAAGTAAATGCCTTTAATGCCCCATAAATAGAATCTTCTATTAAGCTATATTGCAATGCTCTCATTGGCACTATTTCAAAGGAGGATTATTTATCTAGAAGATTTAACATTGCTCTAAGTTTGAATACATCTAGCATTGCTTTTACAAAACACGGGGATTGATTCAGAGAAATGCAGAGCACCTGCAAGAGGTTCTGGGTGTCCTTATTTCCCCTTAGACCTTCCATTTACCAGGCACAGAAAGTTTAAGTGAATGGTGATTTAAACGCTTTGCTTAGCAGTGAATTGTGCCAAGCCACTCGATGGATGCTACTTAACTTTCTGGGCAAATTTTCTTTTTAAAGGGTGAGAAAATAACATAGTTAGACTGTAAGTATACAACTCCTGAAATGATTTTCCTGGAAAGTTGCAACAAAGTTCCAGAAGGCAGAGTACAAGTTATTTTTAAGAGGTCTCTAATTACAGCAATTGTATTAATAAAGCATTATTTTCTTAGTCTGTTCAGAAGTTTATATGCCTTTTTTTTTTTTAGAAAAAAAAAAAAAGGTGAAGCAGAAAGGCCTGTCATAAAGAAATTATTTGATACTTGCAAGGAACGAACTTACAAATCTAACAGCATAGAGTTACTCTTCTATTTAAAACCCCAGTAGGTAAACTGAGAAAAACATGTTTCACGAAGTGACCTTGGAATTAACAATACTGGGGCCTGAATTTGAAAACAGGTAGTCTTTTCTGGTGACTAGGATTTTGTAGGTCAAACTTCCTAATGTTATCCCTGTTTACATTAGGAATCCCATTGTCCTTGCTCATGTGAGTAAGATTAATTAGTGTATGTAAACAATACAAATGCAGTCTCCAAGCTTGTATTTGTGTCAGACAAACAAATGAATGTGCTTCAGTGATTTCACAAGGGGTACTGAAGTAAAATAATTTGTGGTTTGGCTGTTTTCCCTTCTTTAAAATTCGGTTTGCATTCAGATTTCCCAAGTTTCCCTGGCTTCAGGGAAGAAACATCTGTGCATTCAAAGGGCAGCCTATAATAAGAATTACCGAGAAAAAAACAGAATATTAGATAAAGTATATATAAAAAAAACACTATTGTATTTATAAATCACATTCCTCTTTCCCTACCCCATTACTTTTTTTAAGACCAGGCTTTACAGGACCTGAGGAAGTCCTTCAGAATAGGGCTACAACTAAAACCAATTTCATTACAGGTATAAAGTTTACCCAAGGCTAGATTATCAGAAAAGCTATGCTTTTCATTTAGTCATCAAAATTGGTAATCAAATCTATTAGCAAACTGAAAAAAGTTCAAAGCTAAGCTTTATCTAGATACCTTAATAGAACTCACCTCATTTTCAAAATCTGTTTCTGATGAGGAACACAGATCCCAAGACTATCCAGCTTTTGCCTCATGTTTGTACTACAATATTTTCTTTGGCTTATTCTTGTGTGTAAGAGGGAAATTTATAGCCTCTTCCTTTTTACTGTGCCAAAAAAAAAAAAAGCTTTGAACAGGCAAACAGAATATTTAATGAGGAAAGAGGGCTACTCCACCTGAGGGTTCAGTATCATTTGGTTGGATGGTTATTTTATAGTAATTAATATAATTCACAGGTTAACCTAATGGCAATATTGCTATACAACACTGAAAGTTTTAGTCTGCTAGGACCTGGATGCTATTCTAGCAGCTCATCCTCCTTTAAGGAGCTATGATTTCCCTCTTACTTTATCTACAGAATTTTAAGCAAGACCAAAAGCCTATTTTGCCTTCCTACACATCCTCAAGTACATTTTTTACATTATTTTAAATTATAAAGCACTAACTCAACCTTCATTGCTGCCAAACTCTTGGGGTGGAATTCCAGGGAGCTGAGATTTAATGTGTATGTTCGTATTCAGTGAGCAAATCAGCATGCTTCTGAGTATTTCCCAGGAGAATTCCTCCTGTTTCCTTTTTGCATTTTCTATTTTTCCATTTAACTCAATTTCTCTTACTGTTGCCATACTGGTGACACTGATTATCAGAAGCACTGATTAATACTTATTGAGTATTACATATAAGCGGTGAAGAAACAACAAAATTGCTACCGTTGTGCAGTTGATATTAATGTCCAACTAAAGGATACAAGATTTAGAAGAACAGTCTACTTAAAAAAGAGTGGGTTTTGTCATATTCATGTAATGTTCAACCAGCTCAAATATCAGTGAACGCTTCAGGAACACTTCAAAAGCAAGCAATATCTTTTGGGAAAACAGTATAATTATTTATATCTATATACTTAAAGAATAATAATCTGAATCTAGTGTTATGGGGTGAAATAACATAAGAGCCAGTTTGCGTTACCCAGGCCTTTATAATAATATGATTTATCTACATTGGCAGTATATTATAAAATGATTAACTTTTCCCAGGTATTGTCGGAGCCTTGGGTTGTTTTACTCAAATAGTTTCCACTGGGTTTATGTGATTGCCCATATTATTTGGTATACTTCTAATCTCAAATTCTGCTTGTTTTAAGCATATGAATTTAAGGCAGAGGAATTATTCATATGAGGACAGTGAGCAGAATTTGGCACTAAAAATGTAAAATAATCAAGGAATAAATAACATTTTCATAGCTCTTCATCTGTTTATTTGAGGGATAAAGTTATCAATCACCTGAGTGATTTAAAATTAATACACGTTCTCAAAAGCCAATGGGATTTAGGCTTTACAGCCTTTACTGCAGCTCCATGAAAATAGAAAAGACTTCCTGTATTTTCTTTTATCCATGACTACTTTTTGTTTTTGTTTCTCACTGTTCCTTCATCCAGTTATTTCCTTCTATTTTTAAATGAGTGTTTTTGTAACATTAACACCAATATTTTGTCCAGATAAAAGTAGGCCAAACTAAATGTTCATAGTGATCACTTGTCTCCTGTTTCTGCCGTCAAATTACAAACATGTAGTAGAAACCCTTCCTTTCCATGCAGATTTTCATCATAAAAAGTAGCTATCTGCACACGTGTTTCAGCCTCTCAACCTATAAACTCTTGGCTTTTATCTCCATAGGACTGAAGACCATTGTAGGTGCACTTATCCAGTCTGTTAAGAAACTTGCTGATGTGATGATCCTGACCGTTTTCTGCTTGAGTGTCTTTGCCCTCATAGGCCTCCAGCTCTTTATGGGCAACTTGCGACACAAGTGTGTCAGGGACTACACCATGTTTAACTCCACCAATGGCACGTTGTACTTGGATGGTAGGACGTGGAACAGTTCAGAGGAGTTTCTTAATGATCCAGGTAAATACTTTTCTTTACTCTGTTATCCGTTTTATTTATTTATTATCATATTGATCAAAACTGATATGTGAATTCATACTGCAAATGCAGTGTCTTGTGTCTACTGCCTCTTCACAAAGTTGACGTGGTTTGGAAAGATCTAGGTAGAATTTTCTGTTGTACATTCACAATTTATGCTGAAAGTTTTTTAGTGCTTTCCTGATGAAGACTAAGTGCCTGCTCACATCACTGGTGATTTTCACAGTTTTAGGGTGTCTCATGACTTTTTTCTTAAAGCTTCCTTTCTTGGAATCAGGTGATCAAGTGGAAATTTCAGTTGGGGGGGGGGGGCGGGGTTTGGGGGGGGTCTATTTTGTATGCTGTTCCTTTAAGACAATTTATAGCACTAACATTTTCTGGCAAAATTTGCAAATTTGAACTAAAAGTCTTAAAAATCAAAAAAGCAAAGCAGAGCAATTCAGTATTTATTACACTGAAAAATCCCAGGAGCATTATTTTATCTCATGCTATTAGGGCCTGAACTCATTATATGGTTTGGGCCATCCTGCAGTATCTGGTGCTCTGATGTTTATTATCAAAAGGCTTGTTTTCTAGGCCAAAGCAATTTTTAATACTCTATAGTCTGCTAGACTTTGAATTACAATGAAATAGGTTCACTGAACTCATTTATTAACATTTTAAAAAAGGCATTTCATGTAAATAAACTTCAGAATGTAAACAAGGAGCCCAGCTATTAGCTGGGCCTGCACCAAAACCCTCTGAGACACCAGAGAGTCCCCAGTGACTGCAGTGGACATTGGCTCTCATCTGAAAAAAATCGGTGATGCTTTTGAGAGAAGGAAGCAAACAGACAAATATGCCTTGCAAGTAGCTTGTGATCAGTGACCTTTGGTATTTTATTTATTTTGAGAAGACTGAAACACATAGTCAACTTGCTAACTAGAAATGTGGTTGGTGGGAAGTAACACAGTCATGGGGTCCCTCTGCTCTAACTGTACGGGCCCTACAGTCATCATTCCTGACCCCTAAGTCAGGTTCAGGGCAGTTGTCTGGCTTGATCCAGGGCTCTGTTGAACTGGCACAAGGTTGTCTCCAACCCAGCTTTGCTTCTCAGAATTGTATGGCTCTTCAGCTACGTTATGTGATTCAGGGACTGAGCCAAGGGCAGTCCTGTCATTCCACATGGGTGACTTCTGGCCTTTCTGCTCAGTTCCTTTCCCTGGATTCTAAGCATCCTTGGAAGGACTGGTGTTAGGAAGCTTTAATTCAAAGAATTAAAAGCTCAGTATTGGTATTGTAAATGCATAATGTGTTTAATAAAGCATTAAGGAAGGGCATATGCAAAGCTCTGGCTAAATTAGGGCCATCTTCTGGGTTGACCTTGATTGTCAGGTTATGTGTCACCTCAATGTCCCTTCCACCAGCTGAAAGGAGAAAGAGCTGTGTGCCAGAGCTACTAAACTACACTGGACCTGTGCTGGCTGGTACTGAGTCTGCTGACATGTTTTCCCATCCATGCTCCGCGCGCTTCCAGCTTGTGGCATGAGAAAGATATGGAGGCAGTTGGTGGCAGCCAACATGGCTTCACTAAGGGTAGATCATGCCTGACAAATCTGGTGGCCTTCAACAATGGGGTTACAGCATTGGTGGAGAGGAGATGAGCAACTGACATGATCTATCTAGACTTGTGCAAAGCATTTGACACTGTCCCCCATGATATCCTCATCTCTAAATTGGAGAGATGTGGATTTGATGGATGGAACCCTTGGTACATAAGGAACTGGCTGGATAGTTGCACTGAAAGAGTTGCAGCCAACAGCATAATGTCCATGTAGAGATCAGTAAAAAGTGATGTTCCTCAGGGGTCAGTATTGGGACCAGCACTATTTAACGTCTTTGTTGGCGACATGGACAGTGAAATTGAATGCACCCTCCGCCAGTTTGCTGATGACACCAAGCTGTGTGGTGCCATTGTCATGCTGGAGGGAAGGGGTGCCAGCCAGAGGGACCTGGACAGGCCTGAGAGGTGGGCCTGTGCGAACATCATGAGGTTCAACAAGGCCAAGTGCAAGGTCCTGCATCTGGGCTGAGTCCAGAGCACCTCTTTTACAGAGACAGTCTGAGGGAGTTGGGGTTGTTCAG
Source organism: Oxyura jamaicensis (assembly GCF_011077185.1). NCBI lineage: Eukaryota > Metazoa > Chordata > Aves > Anseriformes > Anatidae > Oxyura > Oxyura jamaicensis. Next base: position 5,880,842 of record NC_048894.1, read on the forward strand.
GCTGGAGAAAAGAGGGCTTCAGGGAGACCTCACAGCAGCCTGCCAGGGACTAAGGGGGGCTGCAGGAGAGCTGGGGAGGGACTCTTGGTCAGGGGGTATAAGAATAGGACAAGGGGAAATGGCTTTAAACTAAAAAAGGGGAGATCTAGATTAGGTATAAGGAAGAAATGCTTCACTCAGAGGGCAGTGAGGCCTGTCCCAGGCTGCCCAGAGGAGCTGTGGCTGCCCCATCCCTGGCAGTGCCCAAGGCCAGGCTGGATGGGGCTGGGGGCAGCCTGGGCTGGTGGGAGGGGTCCCTGCCCATGGCAGGGGGTCGGGATTAGATGGGCTTTAAGGTTCCTCCCAACCCAAATCATTCGATGATTCTCTGCAACTCTGGTGTATTAAGGCACCTCATGGCTCCTGCACCCATAGATAAATGACATCTGTGTGAGGTGATTCTCTCCCTCTCTCATAAGGGTCTCAAGAGACAAAAGAGTTGATGGCTGGAATTTTAAAACCCTATACTAAAGGTGATGGGGTGACATTGGAGCTGTGAAGATACTATGGTTCTCTGGGAACAGAAGTAGGGTAAATGCACCATTGGTAGTCTCTATAAAAAATATAGTTACTGTCAAGGCCAGCTGCAGCATTGCTTTAAATGGAAGGAATTGCACAGCTGCTGCAGCGTGCCATGGGCAAGTTTATTTGTGTGGGTCTGATATGGGGAAGGGGAGAGACACTCATGTAAATCCATTTGGTAAATCCAGCAATGGGTAATATGGTCAGGAACTATACTTATTACCACTAAATTAGATTGGCCTATTACAAGGTTAATCAACTTGGTGAGATAAAGGATTAAAGTGAAATAAAGTTTGACCATGCAGTATTAATAGTAAGCAATAATAATATAAATGAATGTTTTAATGTTTTCATAATATTGGAAAATAAAGACAGTGAACTATGGTAAACAACTATCAGTTAAGATGGATGGACAAGACATATTTAAACAGTTGAAATGTTGAATCAGTGCTAAGGCACTGAAGAACTGGAAGAACAGTAGATTTATAGGAAGAACGTACTAACATCAGAATAAAAATTCCTTGAGAAGCTGGAGAAGGTGGCTCAGCAATAAGACTAAGAAGAACAATATTAAGTAGGATTTCCATTTAATGTTGATAATTATGCCAAAGCAATTCAAAAATTGAAGGACTGGCTCATTTTGTAACTAGAAAGGATATTGCTTTATATCCATTTTGCGTAAGTATTATGGTGAAATGAAGTGACTGTTTAACAGAGTAGTACTGACCACAATTTAATAACAGTCCGAATTTCAAGTACTTTATGGAATTAAGCAATACATATGGTTAAATTAGAGTGTAGGCAGACCAAATTAAATAAAAAGAAGAATACATTAAGAAACAGAGTAGTGTCAGTGTTTATTTTCGGTAAGAATTAGAGAAGAAAATTGGCCAACATGTTGAGATAGTGAAGTTCATTCAAAGGGAGCAAAAACAATTACAAAAGCTCATTGGAGACTTTAAAACCAATGCAGCTGAGTCACTTAGTTTGAATCAGGAATAATAATCTAAAAACACAGAAAGCAGAAACCTGAAGAGACTCATGATAATACTTTAAAAAAATAAAAAATACAACAAAACAGTATGTAAACAAATACAGCAGTGAAAAACACTCAGAAATGGAAAAATGAATTGTTAATTCATTCATCAGGACACCAAAATGAAGAATCAAAAGGGGTAGTATGAGAGCTCTTCTCTTGGAGGGCAAAAGTTTGCTCTGGATTCTTGGAGAGAGGTTTTAATGTTTCAGAGGACAATGGGAGACCTCTGAAATGGCATCAGCCTCTTCTTGTGCATTATGAACCTTTTTTTTTTTTTTATGAATGGAAAAACAAAATGAGTGGATCCTCTTAAAACGGCGATACAATTAGCAATTGTCTGGTGCTGCGGAGGAAATAGCTAAAATAGTTAGTAATTTAGACTTTATCTTTAGAAAAGAAATATAAGAACTCAGTTTTCAGTCATTCTGAGCCCATTTTAGCTTAACTGTGGTTAGCTAATAAGCATAGGCACTTGGTGCAGAAGATATTTTGGTTTTGTATAAGGCCTGGGATAGATTTAGCTCTGCCCTCTTTATTCCAAACTGATTTTGTATCTGGACTGAATTGTGTCCTCTACCCTTAGCTGCTCTCAACCACCAGGCAGGGAATATTCTTTTGTCAATCTTTGCAACTTTTTTTTTTTTTTTTTTTTTTAATGAGTGAGGAAATAATTTACAAACTTTGGATCATCATTGGCTTAACCACAATTACGTGGTAATGCCTAATTTTTGTTTGACCCTTGAAGATATACCCACTTTGTCCCCAGGGTACAGGAACTCCAGCCCTGATCTATACACTCAAGACTGTGTTCTTTCCTGCTACGTGGCTGTGGTCACCGTGACCATCTTGGCTGATGGTGCAGGTCCTGCTCTGCTGCTCTACACATCGGCTACACCTATTTTTACCTCCACCACCAGTTAAGGCAGCAAACCAGCACCAGTAGTGGTGGCAGAAGAATTTTTTGTGTGTGTGTGTGTGTGTGTGTGTGTGTTGTTTGTTTGTTTTTTTCCTCCTAAATTTGAACCAAAAATTAAATAAATAAATTGGTATGTTTTTGTTATTGGTATGTTCCATAACAAGTCAGTCCCCTCCACCTACCCTTTTGGCCCTTTTCCTGTTACTTAACCTTTCTTGGACGAGCTTGTTGATCCTACACTGCTTCTTTTTTCCATCATTGGCTGCAACCCAGGGATGGCTGAGCCCTGCTCTTCTTTCACGTGTGAGGTTGCTAACATCACTGAGAGCTCTTTCCTGTTATTGTGCATATGCCATGAAAGGATCTTATAAACTAAATCCCATAAGGATTAAGGATTTCCTGCCTTTCCATCCAACACTTTGCTTGTTAATTCCATCATTTCAATGGCTACTGCAACTGAAGGAGAAGACAGGCAATTTAGTAAAGCAAGAGACAGAGTCCTTATGCATTGGGATTATCTGGGAAAATTCACAGAGAGTTTTCTTTCACCAATTCTAAGGTTCAACGTTCACCAGTTACTAAGTTCTAGGATACAACTGACTATTTCTGGCCTGACTATCAAGAAGGGAACTTTCTTGGTCATTGTTATTACAAGCTTAATTCTATGAGGGAAACTTCACCTAAATTACTGCAGTTGGTTGGTTTCTGGTTTCTCAGCTTAGCTGGGCACAGTGGTGATAGTAGGGTGAGATAACTGTTTATTCTCTCCTTTCCTCACAGTGAAAATGCAGTTCAAAATCTGCCTTTCAATGGGCATGTCTATTTCATGATAAACAGGAGGATTTTCCCATTCTTTCTACTAACTGAAATGACTCTAGGTCTTCACAATTTATGCACCAACCTCTAAGAAGACTTGTTCTGACCTTTCTTATCAGAGAAGTTATTTCAGTCTGGTTTTGCCTCCAATAAGTGATGCTTACTCTTTCAAAGCTAGAAAGAAGAAGGAAGAATAAGGCTAAAGTAACTCATCAGGACTCCTAGCCTCCTCCACAGGACTATTTTTTTTTTTTAAGAGAGCAGTATGGGATGAGGGACAGTTGAGCACAGATAGAATTAGGCTAAAAAATCTTTATGTCAAATGCCAAAGATAAATTCTGCTCAAAATTAAAATGGAGACAGGCAGATTATCTAGGAGAACACTGGCTACTAGTATGTAATTTTATTTTTCATATTTGCATTTTAAGATTTGGTAAGGGACTGCAATCAATAAGCCCAAAGATGATTATTTATAGATGTTAATAATAATAAATGTGGGAATCTGAAGTTGTAGATATGTCATGTATAAAAATGAAATAGATAAAAAGTACAAAATAATGACAATTTACATCCACAGCAATATGAAAATTACGTGATCAATGCATCAATACTAAAATTATTGTGCTGTCAATTATCTTTAGGAGAGGTAACGGTTTAGAAATAGCAGGTGACTGAAAACCTACAATATTAATTCCAATGCTTATAAAGATTTCTAGGAAAGTAGCTGCAAATAGCATGCTCGAAAACCTTAGGTTGTGGTATTAAAATTAAAGATGTATTTTATGAAGAGAAGCTTTATGAATCCATGACTGCATTGAAGTTATATGAAGTCAGATGTGTCACTGGCTTAGGCAGAGTAAAAGATGTACCAACGGACAGAATGTAGTTGATTCACATTGCTGATGAGTGTAGGATCTTTAACGTAACTTATATATTCCATTAGTAAAATGGATTAATGACTAATCATAGAGTAGTAACTTGAAATCTAAGTTTAAACAGGTGTTCTTATGTAGAGCAGGGCTCAGTTTTAATACTGAATACAAGAAAAAACACTTAAGAAAGAAAACCTTAAAATGTAGCAAAAATTTTATTAAATCACTCTTGAGGTGCTGGTCGCAAAATTCAGTGTGTTCTTTTTCTTTAAACTAAGTACCCCGCTTAAGAGGCTTTGAAAGGATCTTGTTTTCAAAATGTGCCATATATGTTTTCTCTCAAAATCAGTATCTTGTTAGGTAAAATAAAATAAAAATAATAAAAAACACTTATTTCATTTAGGTAATTGTCCCGGATATTGAAATGGTGATAATAATAACAATGATAAGGTTTCATAAAAAAATATTAACCTTCTGGTGGGAGGAGTCAACTGCCATTTTTATAGCTTAAAAATCAACTTTTTAAGTTGGTGCTTTTTTCTTCCAGACTACTTCATCACATTCATTTCATGGCAGTGTTTTTTCTCTTCTTCTGAAGTCAAACTGTGTAGTTAATGAAAGTTTGAGGGGGAAAAAGAAAAAAAAAATAGTAATAATAAAAATCCAGATATATAGCTTAATATATATATTAAGCTTATATATAGCTTATATATAGCTTAATACAATATCTGTATTGTCACCTCCAGTTACACCTGGAAGAGTCATGGTTGCTTTGGGTTCTGTATTTAGAAAGATATGTAAATATAAGTTTAGGTCTTTGTCTTTGCATCTCCCAGTTGCATCCTGTAAGTAATCTGAGTGAGGCGCACTGTTAAGTGCACTGTTAAATGCACTATTAAATAAATAGGCATGGATGTTTAGGCATATACATGTGAATAAAAAATAAAATAAAATAAAATGTGTATATAGCTGTGTGTCTACATATATATTTTATCCAACTTCTGTGCCTAGTTATTAGCTCTGCCTGATGAGTTGCTTAATTTTTGCTTTGAGAATGACTGAAATGGAGCTGTATGAAAAGATATTCTGAAACTGTGTGAAGAGTATAGAAAATAATGATGTCCAAGCCAGATAATAGATGTAGCAAGTTTGGGGAGAGCTGAAGTGTTTGAGGTGTTGTCTGAGGTGGTAATAGAAGACAGTGAGTGTTGGATGAGTAATTATGGAGGTGGGAGAAAAGAGGGAAGCAATAAATCAGGTTGAGACTGGAAGAGGTGTTTTATTATGTATGATTGTGTGTGAACCAATGATTAAGACAAAAGAACCTCTCTGGGCTTTCAGGCTGTGCTTGTCAGTGTGGAAGCTACTTGCGTTACCCTGCCGTTAACTGTAAATATTGTGGCTTTGTTCAGGTGCTGCGGATCTTTTGATAAATAGCATCTTAAATGCTCAAACATTAATGCAGTGATGTGTTATTAACATGGGTATTGTACCTGTGCACTTTAATGTTTTGAACTACATAGAACAAGAAAGGTCCAGTGGAAGAAGTACAAGGATCAGAGAAACATAGGAGTTGGTACTGTTGTACCCAATACTGTCTCTTCCTGACAATTCAGTAGCATTATTTTTTGATCTTGTGGTGAAAGAGCAAGTTCTTAGTCTCAGAACAATTTTTAAACATAAAGATTTGCCCCCAAACACATTTATTTTGGTCTCATCACTGCATTATTACCGCTCACAGAGAGATGTGCTAGGGGAAAGATCTGCCACAGAAGATTAAACCTAAATATTTTGAGACTTTTCCTGCACCTTCAAATTGTTCATAAACTACCAAAGTGATACACACTTGACTCACAGAGCACTGTTCAAAAGGACCTCGTCTGCGCCCTGCCCTTCAGAGCCTCTCTGTGGACTTCTGCTTGCTGCAGGTTCAGCAATAATGAGCCTTGCAAAGGCAAGAGGTAGCTCTGAGAAGTCAGTCCAGGTACACCGTGAACTCATCACCAGAGAACGTCTTACAGTACTGCTTTCCCTTATCACACTGGTTTTAAGTATTAGGAAATATTTTCTCCTGTACTGAATCAGGAGCACTGAATTCAGCCAAGTGAGGTACAGATGGAATAAGGGCTCAATCTGATCTTGATTTACCTGGTGCAGCACCAGTCTGTGGCACAGAGCAGTCCCACATGTTCCAGAAGAAATTAGTACAGCTCAGAGTACAGACATTTTTCTAATTTTGTATTAACTATTATAATTCTGGAAATCCTTATCTATGTAAGCAACTAATCTGTCTTTGAATGTTTTGGCTACAGGGACAGCTTGTGGCAGTAACTTTAGCAGTTGAAATGACAAGTGTGGTGGAAAAAAGATATTTCCTTTATCTTTGTTTTTGATTCTTCCCCCATTTTCTTAGGGCAAAAAAACATTATTATCACATTCTGTGTCCAGGAGCACACAAAGATCCTTGTTCTCATTTTCCAGAATGCATGCTATTTTTGACTCTGATTATCACCCCCTTTCTAAGATAAAAGATCTCAATTTTTTCAATAGCTCATCTTATTAAGTTTTCCCAGTCATTCTTGTTACTTTTACCCACTTCTCAATACCCTACGGTTCAGCAGTTACCCTACTGAAAGCAATGCTGTACTCTGTCTTCTGGATGACACAAGCCCCTGGTTAATAAATTGGCAGCTTTTTTTCCTGTATGGCACTGCATCCCTTTCCTCCTGCATCTTAGTACCACAGTTTTCTTTGATCCCAGCTTCAAATTATGTAAAAATTTTAGCTAAGGGTTCCTAAAACAAAAAAAAAAAATAAAGAAAAAAAAATCCATATATCTTACCTGACCTGATACAGAGAATTAGGGAATTTAAAACTTGACAATGTTATGAATGGGTGAGATTTTATCTTTTGCTTTATATCACATTCTGACAACGCAGTATCTGTTGTTGCCTTTTTCTACTCATTTTCCTAGCAGGACAGGCCTCTGTAGTGTTCCTCATTCAGTCCTGGCTTGGACTCGAGTTACGTGGCAAAGATTGTGCTGTCAGTAGATTTTTTCAGCTCTGCTCACCCTCTCTTTCAATTGTACTTACAAATGTAGTAAACCAGTGCAGACACAGCCCTCTATTAGCCTTCAGAGATTCTGCACCTTGACTTTTGATCTTTAACCTTTGTTTTCTGTCTCTTAGTCAGTTCTTGAGCCAATTTGTTTTCTTTATCACAGTACAAATATTTTTTGTTGTTTATTTTTGTTTTGTTTTGTTTTGCATCTGTCTGTAATCACAAATGCATTCAGCCCTTGTAGCAGCTTTTGATTTGAATTCCTTTGTGTGAAATATATATATGTATATATAAAAAACAACAAAACAACCCTCTACAAAACTTCCAGAGACCACACTTCAGCGTTTTGCTGCCTGTTCATGTGAGGCGCTTGTTTAAACAAGTGGCATTAAATATGTTTTTCGTTGTGTACTGTGCAGCCTACAGCTCCAAGCGTGGGGCTGTGTGGCTGACCAGACACAGAGGCACGGAAGGTGGCCTGAAGATCATTAAAAGCCAGCACACATATTTATTGCTGGTCGTTTTCTCCTGTCTCACCTTGCTCAAAATGCTCATTGGCTTGGCATGGTCACTAAGCCAATTTGACAGCCTTGGTGGAACACGTAAATTCTCTGCTCCCTTCTGGCCCGCAGCTCCAAATGCTCCTGATTTGCTTTTCCTTCCCTTGTACCGTGCACCAATGTGGATCTTTGAGGTTTTCAGAGCCTCTTAGTAGTGCGCAGGAGCCATTTAGCAGAGGGCTTGATTGATATCTTTAGTGGCTTTTTTCTCAAAGAGAGTAAAAGCTGCTCTATCAAAACTGGATGAATTATTTTTTACCTTATGGAGACAGTAGAGCCCTGGCTGGGAAATTGCTTTTTTGGCTTGTGTCAAACGCTGGGGGGAAGCACTGACGATAGGAGCTTACCAGTGACGCTCGAGCTTAAGGGGACCGCTTTCCTCCCAGCACCTTGTTTTATGGTTTACCACGACCTCATCTCAGCCCCTGCATACCTCTTGCAGGATGGCTCATGCCCAGAGAAACCCCTGGACTCAGGGCTGTTCCAGAGCACTAGTTACCCTGAAGTCATATGTAAACCAGTGCTGTATATAAGACCCTCAAAAAAAGTTGGCTGTTTGGACTCTGCCCCCTCTAACATCCTCACAATTAGCTCCTCCTGTTCCTTTTTTAACTGAAATTTTGAAAATGTCCTTAAAGATGGTGATAGGGTGTGGCAGGAGATCGCTGGACCAGAAGCAGGTGCACAAGGCGAGAGGATGGCAAGGGTGGGAAGTAAGAAGGGAGAGGAGAGCATCTGCGAGCTTGCAAAGCCTAACAGAAGGATCGACAGCAGCAAATGCTGTGGGAAAGAGGAAGACAATCAGATCCCCTATCATGGGGTGAGCGACAGGAGAGTACTCATTATTATAATTATTTGCAACCCCTTTTAGCAGGGAAGAACTGTCTGGCAGTGCCATTTATTCCCAAGCATTCTTCCCTAATAATACCCTTAATACGGCTTGTTCCATCGTTTTTGTGAGAGGCATGTTTTTCATCTTCAAACTCAATTTCATTTATTAGAGACTTCACCGTGTGTGACACAGTGTGCACACAGCAAGTGCATCAAGGATTCATTTTAATTATTGTGTATTACCAGGAGGTACAGTGTGTTTGCGCTGGTGGGCGAAAGGGCGAGGAGGAGGTGTTATCTATTTTGTTTCTGTGTCACGTATCACAACTGTAAGGTGATGGGGCTTTCTGAATTGCATTTTAAATTTGGATCTGGACATTTGTTGGCTGTCAGTGCTCCATGCCAGCCGTAGCGAAGCGAGAAAGTCTCCAACCAGCGTGTACCCGTGTGGCTGCAATAAATAGTCCAAGATAACAGACACCTCTCTCAAGTTTTTGTTAGAAAGTCAGCCAGAGGACTCTACTCTGGGCAGTGACTAATGATATTTGAATGCTGTTCTTTACGCAAGTGTGATAACATATATATTTTGTTCAAATCCCGATGACTTTGCAGTAAAAGAAATCAAAATATCATTTTAGCTGGATCTTCAAATAAGGAACAGAAGGTGGGCTTGGGAATGTTTTCTAAGCTGACTCTAACCTTACCAATTTTTTCCAACTGGAAACTTTTCCTGTCCTACACAGAATTGCAGAGGGCTTTCTACACTGCAGCTTTCTGCTAAGTGGTGTGACATAGGTGTGGAAGGTATAAGATGGAGCATTATTTTAAGTAGAATTAATTGTCTTGTTGAGGAATTTTATGGGAAGTTTGGCTTTTTCTTTTTTTTTTTTTTTCTTTTGTTTGCCTGACAGGTGGAGCCATTGTGAATATTTGCTGTATTAGAACTGCCTGGTGTGGAAGAGAGCAATGTGGAAACCTGAAAGATTGGTAAATTGGAGAAAGCGTAGACTAAAACAGCAGAAAAGATGAGAAGTTAGAGGAATTGATTTTAGAAGGAAGGCACTGCAAAAATCTAGAGGATTTTGTGTATTTGCTCACTATCTGCATACAGCTGTAACACTCAAACTAGGGTCATCATCTTTGCTGGTTGTGGAGAAGGGTAGACATTACCCCACGCCGTAGTCATGATGCTCTGTTCTCTGGGCTCAGTGTCAGATCGAAAGACAACCATCAGTAGTCTACCTAAACAATAACGTAACATATAGCAGCTGTGTTGTGTTTGTTATCAACCCTTTCCTCAAAACAGTTAGGGGAATAGACTAAAGGAACTCCTTGGTAGAACATCTGTGTTAATATTCTATAACGCCTATGCCAAGAGATGCAATCCATAGTAGATGAAGGTAAACCTCTACTGTCTCTAGTACCAGTTGCAGTGAGGTTATAGCAGCATGAGCTTCGTCACCCCCGAGCACAGCCAGGGTGTGGGCTTGGGCCAAGTCTTTGCAATTCATGGTGCTTGAGCCATCTTGGCTGAAGCAGTCGCCAGTTTCATGTTTTCCTTTGTAGGCAGACAAAACTCTATAAGAAGGTAATAAGCTGCTTGTGAGCACTCAGTTTTACAGGCTTGATCTGTTGAACTCAGCACCTCTAAAATGCAAGCCAAGGAAGACAACACCAACACAGGGGTTCATAGTGCACCTATTTATTGGCAGCAGAAGCAACATAACACAAGTAATACTATGTTAGGAGCAATGGGAATTGCTGGGTCTTAGTATGTTTTTATAAGGCTCAGAGTTGATACAAATGTGCATATGTTTTGGAGAAGATAGCATCTGGTTGTTGGAAAACATGTTTCTATTGAATTTTTGACTGCTAAGTGCTGACAGGAAATGTTCTGTATTATTTAAAAATAGATGTTTATCTGGCACCAATGGAGTAAATAATGTGCAGCCAAGAAGAAACAGATACTAAGCGAGTGTTATTCTGATAATTTATTTTATTATTTTAATATAACCAAGTAGTGCTGGAAATTCCTGTAAGAAACTTCCTAAAAAATATAATACAGACCATAACTCTAAAATCAATATTTTAGTGTAGCTGAAAGGGGAAGAAAAAAAGACAGTTTCCTTTGGAGAAAATGACATGTTGGATATACTTTATTTACACAAAAGCAAGTGTGAAAATGTTACTGTTTTGGCTTGATTTTACTTTAAACTGAAATATATATATATATATATATATATATAGTATGGAGGTTGTCAGTTTTATTTTCCCATTGTGTTCCCCATTGACAGGCAGAAACTTTTCCATGATAAAGCTGACAAAACAAAACAAAGATTAGTTTGAATCTTCCAAGACAATGAAAAAGTCATGTTTTCATAAGGTGTTTATCAGTTCAAGCAGTCTGCCTTTCAGAGATAAACGTCTACTGCAAATGAAAAAGGAGTTTTTTCTTTTTTTGTCCACGTTAGAGTTAAGTGATAGAAAGCTGAGGCTGCGGGCTAATATGATACCAAGGTGGTTTGTTCTTAAGAGCAAGAGTGATGACTGCTTGTTTCTTAAAGACCTCTGATTGCATGGCACGTTTGATCGAAATCCAAACCAACTTGCTTTGAATGACAAATTGATTGTTGTGTGCGTGTTTGATAATACAGCAATTTGTCTCCTCAGGCATAATACTCTAATCCCCCCTTCAGTTATCAGTAGGGAATCTGTAATTCAGCTCTTCTTCAGGAAGTTTGGCACAGTAGCAGTGATGCTCCATTGCACAGTTGCAGATCCCGTAGTGAAGATACCACTCCTAGCCGCGTCTACACACTGATTCCTCAGCATGCATTTCATGTCGCTCTTTGGCACCAACTGTATTGCTTGTTTTATAAATGTAGATGTTTAAGTCACAACAGAATTTTGTGTCTTCTTGAGGTTTTAAATGTCTGGTTTGCACACGTTCTTGCTTTGCTCCTTACTTCTGTGCTCTGACTCTGTTCTCATCTTCTGGTTCAGCTGAGCAGGAGGTGTTGCTTTGGTCATACCTTGAAGAAATTGGTCAATGGATAGTGGCAGATCTGTGGTCCTCCTGGCCCTAGCACTTGCAGTATGAAAGGCTGCAATTCCTAGGGAGCTGTGCATGTTTGCAAAGTTCAAGGTATCCTGCGTAGCCATACCACTTACTAGCAGGGTGCAGAACCTCTGTGAAATGTTTATTTCATGGAAGTGCTGCTGTGTTTCCTCCATATCACAGAGGGTCTGTGTCACTAACTGTGTATGTCCCAAATAAGATACCATCTATCCTGAGAACAGTAGAAGTGTTTCTCCAGCAGAAGCAGAGGGTGAAAAGAGATGCAAGAGCCCACATCCTTCCTGCTTTTCTGGTGATTTTTCACAGCTCCTTAACCATATTGATCACTGTGGTGTTGCTGCCAGTCAAGATGTTTCTGTTGAAAGCCCAAATGTATGACAAAGCCGAAAAGCATACAGTCTGAGCAGGATATATGCTGATAACTTGTGAATGCCATCACGTGCCCTCATAACCACAACGCTCATGGACAGTAATTCCCTCTTGGCATGCAGCAGGGCAGGGCTTTTCCCCTGCTCGCAGCGTACTGAGAAACCACAGCACATCTGTTCAGTGGCTTGAGCCTTTGAGCATTCTTTGCATAGCCTGACTCGATAAGCTGTCAGTCTTGATTTTTAAAGCATTTCACAACAGGGGGTTAGGTTAACCTATAATGAAGAACCTCTTCAGAGCATCATCTGCAGAGGCCCCTTTGCTCACAAACAGATGTTGTGTAAGGCTGCCACCATCGTGTCTTGTGTCAACAGGGAATCCATCCTTGCTGCTGTGACAAAACACGCCACTATATCCACCCTCCCTCAGTCAGCTGTTGGCCTGTTTTACATTTATGATGTTTCTAGAACAATACTTTTATCCTTTCTTCTATGCTGGCATTCAGGTTTTAGAGATTCTCCTTAGAACATCTCTTTTTTTCAGGCTCTCTCTTGAAAACTGATTTTGCTTATCCTTTTGAGATGTTGGCCTCCTGTTCTGTTTGTCTGAATTTTAGACTATTTGCTGACTGGGGATAGGAGAGGGAGTGTGTACAGAAAGGCTCTCATTAGCCTGGGGATGATAATTTCCTTAAGTCTCACTGATAGTCAACAAGGGAATGATGCAGAGCACTTAAATTTAGTGTGCTCCTCTGAGTCTCCCTCGAGAAGTGTCTGTCTCTCTCCATTGGCATTACAGATGACTGCATTGATAAATATTTGTCTTTATGAATACTTCCTTGTTTGTCTGATCTTTAACGGTGTGCATTTTTCAATTTCTTTTGCTTTATAATGTGTATTTTCTATCCTGATCAGAACTCTGGGGGAATGGGAACTGTATCAGTGTTATTACATTTTGACTCGTATCAAAGTTGCATTTTTAACCTATGAGTCAAGATTTGTTATCACAAACTTTAATTAATATATATCTCATCAACACAGAGTCCTAATGGGCAAACTTAAGGATTAGTTTCATTAGGCATTGCTATCCTGAATCCAGGAACATCGTTTGTACTTACAGCAGCCACATGGCTAGATGATGTTTCCTTCAAACTTTGCTCACAGCCCTACAGCCACCCTATTGCACTGGTCAGGTTTGGAATATAAGCACCAAATATTTAAAGAACATTGAAAAACGATCTTTGTTTTTACAATTACAAAAATTAAAATTATCAAAACAAAGCAAAATATGCCATTCTTTTCTCAATTACTGTGCCAGCTGAATATATTTTATTTGCTGAATAATATTTGTGAATGTTATCACTCCCAGAATGTACTTGTTAAAAAGCTGTTTCTCTAATTCTGTTGCAGTTAACTACTTCATAAAAAATGGTACAGAAGATGTATTACTGTGTGGCAATAGCACTGATGCTGGGTAAGTAATTTAAATGGCTTCCCTTCTGTTTGTGTTCTTGTTGTTGTTACATTTCCTTCAGTTCTGTCCACTTTTCACCAGCATGAAGTAGATATTTCAAATTCCTTGTTTCAGTAGTAATAGGATAGAGTAATGCTTAGAGACGGCAAATACTTCATTTTCTTACAACGTTGACAGCAAGGAAATCACAAATAATTCCTGTGTTACAACAGTTTACTGGTCTGCACAAAGGACTTCGTTCACAGCCCTACCACCTGTAGAATCTAATGGTTCCTTCTGCACCCAGTCTTCAGGGTCTAAGTGCATTGTCTGCGTGTGTGATTTTATTTGATAGGTTCTTGTGATCTTAATGGAAACAGAAGAGTTGATCTGGGATGGAGAGAGATGGATCTTGTGTGGGCAGAGGAGATTAAAAGCCATGCGAGACAGTTGCATGACAAAGACTAGAGACCTTAGTGTGGTGGGATGGATTAGCTTTAGATCTAAATATGAGAGAGTATTTGAACCAAGGAGGTGGATGACCTAGGTCAAGTGAGGAGAGGAGGTAAGGTGATGTACTTTTTGAGGAGGATGTTCTGAGCTGGTAGAACTAATTGTGGAAGACTTAAGAAAAAAAGAAAAAAAAGAAAAAAAATAAAAAAAAAAATGAGGGGGTGTTAAATTAGGAAGACTTTATTGTGAAAAGAGGCATGCATGTACAGGGAGACAGCAAAAAAGATGAAAGGAAGTTATAATCTATACTTGCTTGTGGACAGGAGGGTAAGAAAAGCCATGGGGTACTGGAGAGAGATGCTTTACTTTCTGCTGCCACTATCTATATCTGCATTTGCATAAAACAAAGGGAAAGCTGAAGTGTCAGCCTTCCCTCTGCATGTCTTGTGTGTCTGATCTGTATTGCCAGTCTAATTTAGACTGTAAACTCCTTGGGCACAGGGCCATGCTTTCCTCTTTGTTTGTTCCAAGGAAGGTACAATGTCAGCATTCATTAATTAAGTGCTTTGTTGATTGCAATACGTTGCATTTATCCAGGCTCAGGCTGGACTCCAAGACTATTGGGATATTTCCTGGGGATCCCAGGATTTGGCAGTCTATCTACACTGGTGTACTTCAGCCTTTTGTAAGCAACAGACAATAATATTGAGCAAGGAATGTTCTGCGCGATAGCAATATTGTGTCTCTGCTATACCTTGCACAGAGTTCCTGTCAGTCATCCACTCCCATTATTTAAAGACATGGAGATAATCAGGCATGATCCTAAGGCCTCAAGGGATCTGCAAAGTTTTGTATTCCAACCTGTTAGGACAAAGACCATCATTCACAGGCTGACGTACCCAACAGAGCAGGACTCCTTTTCCTTAATCCTTCAATGGCTGAAGCCAAGAGTGAGTAGGTTCAATAGTAAAAGAACAGATCTGACTAGGCAAGACGTTTTGGGATAGTTTGCACCACAGAATCAAGGGAGGTGAGTGAAGAGTGAGTGGATTTATCGGATCATGGTCCTCTTCTCTATCAGCAATGAAATTAATGGAAAGGGTCTAAGTCGGGAACCCGGCAAGGCATTGACAGGAAGAATAGAGGAGAACAGTTGGCAAGACTGTGTCTGAATGTTCATAGCATTTTTGGAGCTTGTTTCTGGCCTTGCTCTGAAATAGCTTGAATTTATTAGCTCCTGGGATATGCTGAGGACCCAGGGGAAATGCAGGGAAGGGTGGTGTCATGTGTGCGCTCCTGGAGGGATTTGTTGTTACAGTGAGGGATATCTGTGCTGTGGCTGGGATATTAAATCTCAAGGTAATTGACAAAACCATTTTAGTGCATTTTAAAAGCACGTTAATGACACTCTGAGGTTTGGCTGGTTGCTGTTATTATAGAAGAGTAAAAAAAAAAAAAAAATCTAAATAAATCTACTATGGCAATTATTAGGTGATGAGACTCAGATGGTCTGATGTAAGAGAGTTTAGTGATGGAGACTGCAACCCGAGCTGGAGCAGCAGGCCAAAATCAGCAGGGAAATGATCATCAGTGGATGCTATATCACAGACAACCTAATTATCTCTAAGGTGGGGGCTTTATTACATTACTAGGAGGGACTGTTTTCTGAACAAGCACCCAAACTGCCAATAAAACAGGAGGTAATGGATCTAGCTAATATTGATTCTGGTTCAGAAGGGATTTGAATAAATGGATGTCACTCAGAAGCAGCAAACATGTCTCCAGTACAATACCTGGCAGATGGAAGAAAAAACATTGGTTTATGTTTTAAGGTATGTTCAAGCAACCTTGAGGAGTTATGTTAAAAATCACATTGCATAGATGTGGTAGAATGCTGGGGAGAAGGCATATTTCTTGGTTGGACAAGGACTAACCTCTCTGTGGGGCTTCCCATATGATGCCTCAGAAACTTTACCCAGGATGGCTGAATTTTTATTTTTATTCACTTAATCGAATAGAAATCATGTTGTGTTTGTATTGGTTATCTAAGGGCATTTTTCCCCATGATGTGCTGCTAGACTTTTATTTGTATTTAAGAGGAATAAAGAGTCCAATGGAAACAAAAAGTAATGTTTGGAGTAGAGAGAAAATCAAATGATTGTGATCAAAGATGTTCTTTGGCTCAGTGAACGTTTGTGACGCGTGCTTGGTGTTTCACAACAAGCACATTCAGAGCACGACATTAATGGAAAAATCCTCTGCTCTGAGATGTGTCACAGATTGGTCAGACACTGGAAGTGGTGCTATAGCAGTAAGGCTCTTTTAATGAAAAAAAAATGTGTCGTGTATTTGCAGAATTATTTATGTTTTTAGAAGTGTTTTGGGGTTAATTTGGTACTTTTAGATGTGGCTGCACTGGGATTTATCCAAGTTGGTTCTCCTTGCAATTTCAGCTTCTTCTATTTGATTTGGTTAAAATAAATGGAGAAAGCTCAACTATTTTTATTTTCAAAGGGATTACAAATTCTTCTATAAATCTGCCTTTCAATTTAATTCCCAGACTAGCATCTCATCCAATTTTGAACACCTTATTTTAAGCCCTGAGGAAGATCCAGTAAGTATCCAGTACAAGGATGAAATAGCTGGAAGATCTTGGCTAGGATCAGAATGTGAAAGGTGCTCCAGCCTTAGCATCAAGTGGACTATGGTTTGCAAGGGCTGCAGAAAAGCAGGTGACCAAGCTGCTTTATGGGGCAGCAACATACATTGCCAGCACAGGCATCATGGGCCTTTTGGAGGCATCTACCTCACATTGTAAAAGTGGCCCCTCAGGTCAAATGTGCCACATATGCACAGATGGGTAGAGTGATAGTTCCGATGGCAAAACACATTGGTGGACTAAAGTTTTAGAACATGCTGAGGGACTCACAGTATGTGGCACATTTTGTGCCTGGCCCCAGGTGTTGGCACATGGTCAGCATGGGGCAAAAGGGTTGTTATGGGTAGTCTTGATCCCACGTTCAGCTCTAGCGTGGCATCCTGCCTGAGCACATCAGCAGAACCTCTACCAGGCATCGTCGTGCTGTGATCACCAGACCAAATCTCCCAGTGAATGAGCTGTGAGAAGCATTATATGTCATGCTGCACCATCCTGCCTCGTGCCATCCATGCAATTACAGCGTGTTCCTTCTCAATGATTATTAACCATTCATTTTAATGAGATGCCCAATACCATGGAGCCCTATGTTTCCCACAGGGCAAAGATTTATGGGGGCTGCCGCAGCTTGGGATTATCAGTCCATGAAAAAGGAAGATACATTTCAGCTCCAAAGCAGTTCGGCTTTTATACTGTTGTAATTTCACAGGGACAATTTTCTATCTTAGACTGCTGTTTTGTCTTCCTTCTCTGCCTGAAGGTTTGGAAGAGCAATAGAAACAGCAAAGAAATTTGTCCATTAGGGAAAAGAGAAATGGACAAGATGCTATTGATGTACAAAGTAAACAAGCAGAAAAAGAGAAACTTATCTTTGTTCTTTTCACTTTTTCACTTGCAACTACTATTGGGAGATGGTTTTTCAGACAAACGTGTATGTTTTAAGTCTATTGTGTCCCCTCT
Organism: Oxyura jamaicensis; assembly: GCF_011077185.1. Taxonomy (NCBI): domain Eukaryota; kingdom Metazoa; phylum Chordata; class Aves; order Anseriformes; family Anatidae; genus Oxyura; species Oxyura jamaicensis. The sequence goes on from NC_048894.1 coordinate 5,898,469, forward strand.
GGGTCTCAAGGACAGACCTTGTTCTATTTTTTATTTTTATTTTTTGTCCTTTCACATGATATGTCCTATATACTCGGCTGGTGGGCAGGAGCAGTCTACGAGATCATGCAGACAATGAAAGTACATTTGCATCGTGTCTGTGCTGATATTACCAAAAAGACTAGTGAACAGGAAGGAAAAGCAGCCAGTAAAGCTACTTCAGGATGTAACAAGAAAGCACCTTTGGCAACTGCATCCTAGTAACTGTTGCTATAGAAACTTTACCTACCTTTATCCTCACTATGACCTTGATTTTTCTTAACAGGTTACATTAAAATAATGTACAGAGGGGGTCAAGATTCTACATGATTTGGTAAATTCGGCTGTCACTGAGCTGATTGCAGATAAGGGATGTAGGAAGGACCATGTAGTGTAATGCTCCTCAAAGTTTGTTAACAAGTCCTAACAGTTTCTAAAGTATCATCAGAATAAAACTGTTTCCTGTTGTGTGCATTTTACTAAGGCAATTAATGCCAACACATAAAATTGCACCAAATGCCTGTTTTCAGTCGCCATGAATACTGAAAGCAACGCTTCTATGGTAGGTTCTCCAAGCCAACCTGCTCTCAGTGTACTCATTACAGCATGTACAGTGATATAGCACTTTGATCTCTGAGCTGTAATAACATTCCTTTGCCTTTATGGATCCTCCACAGGATGATTTAAAGTCTCTTGCAAGGGTTTATCACACCCCTTAAGGGTGGAGAAGAAACATGCACCATACCAAGGTGCACCACAGCTATCAGATGCTTCCCATGCTTCCACCAGCTCTACCTTGCCTTGCACAGCCCAGCGCTGCAGCTTTTGCTCAGCCCTTGGCAGGCAAGAGAGCCTAGAACCACTTATATATGTCCACCAGAATAATATCTCCAACAGTGTGGTCTCCCGCAGCTCTCAGTCCCCCAACTACAAGCAAATGTGTCCAGTAACACAACCCCAGCTGCGCTGAAAATTGAGGAAGTGCAGCAGAGAATAATGTACCCACTTGGTTCTTTTATTCTGCCACTGGCAGTTAGGTCTGCTGCAGCTCTGAGCTGCGTGAATTTAAGTAAGCCTGTGTTATTATTATTGCTATTATTATAATTACTTGCTGTCTTAAGATCTGAAGGCCCCAGATGCGGACATTGTTTTGTTGGCTGCTGGACAAATACAGTAAGAAGAGCCCCCTTCTCCTGAAGGGTTTGTATTTCAGAGGCACCAGCATGAACAGGTTGGGGTGAAGATAATGCTCAGGTATCTTCACTTCGTGTATGTTCTCCTGGGGAGGGACAAAAAAGGGGAAGGTCGCAAGGAACAGCTAGTCAAGGTGATCTCTCGATAACCAGCTTTTCCAGGCAGGTGCAGTCTGGCAGCCTGTGTTTAACTTGTTAGGTGAATGGACCCATCACAGCAAATGGGCTCCTGGCGAGCTTTGGAGTGTGTCTATGGGACTGGTGTCCTCATAACGCTCACCAAGTTCAGTCTGATGGGCTGTAGCTGGATGACAGGTGGGAAAGGCTGGAAAAGCTGGTGGAGTGAGGAAGGGGATACAGTTCCCAAATGTGACTCCTTCCAGAAATGATGATATTTTGTAAAGAATTAAGTCTATTGTTTAGGCTGCCAAAGCTGATAACCTAATTATACCCCAGTTTAGTAAGCAATATCAATGACCTTATTACAAACCTTCAGGCTGTACAGCATGCCTTGCATGAATTTAACTAGATTCTGATGTAAATCATGTAGACTTTTCCATTTATTCCGTGTTGGTTACAGTGACATCAGAATGAGGATGGCTTGCTCCTGGTGAGAAAGCCTCTCACTTGAGCATAAGAAACACCACAAGACAGGTACATCGCTTGAAGGATGATGCAGAGGTCATCGGGGACATCTTTATGTACTATACAGCCTTCAGGTCAGCAGTGGAAGTCTCCACTCCTGGGGATCAGGAGTGTATTTGGAAGGTCATGTCTGCGGTTAAACAGCAGCAGTAGGATTAAATCTAAATCCACTCAGTTCTTAAGGATGGGTAACATTATCTCTTAGTCAAAGTTGTAATAAGCTCATCAACCACATGAGAGAAGCAGACTGACTGTGGGCTACTGTCTTCATTAAACTGTGATCTGTCATTGTGTTTATGATGATAAATTGCTTTACATTTTGACTGATGGGTCAGGCAGAAGATCCAGTGTCTGGCCACTGGATTGATTGAGAATAAATGATAGGTTGCCTTCCTTGTTGGAACATAAAGTATGAAAAAGTCATCTTGGAGCACAGGGAGTTCTTCCTCTTGGTTGCGTGCCTGCATGAAGGCTCTGACATAGCCTGAAACCAGCGGTTTTCCATCTGTCTGAACAAGTAGCCAGTGGAGAGGCTGAAACAGTCTGTGGGTGCAAGTCAGTGGCATGCAGAGGCCAGTGGGTGCTCTGAGCCTGTGAGCAAGCCTGCTGACTTGTGCCTCCTTCCCTTTGCTTCTCCAGTTTCAGCACTTGGTCGATGTTGCTCTTTATTCTTAGTTCCTTTAATTTATTTCTTTTTTTTTTTTTTCCTGTGTGTTTGGATCTGCTTGCACTTCCTTTCAGACTGTTGGCCCCCCTTGCTCGCTGTCAGACCTGTACAAAATGAAGCAAGCCTCTGAGAGTGAGATGTTGGTTCTTAGATGGTGAATAATGGTGAATTGTAAGTCAGACCCTCTAACCCTCTAACCATGGTTAGTCTTTAATATCACAAAAAAAAAAAAAAAAAAAAAAAAAAAAAAGCAAGAGAAGGAGAGCAGCCTGTGACTTTCAGGCAGACCAAGCCCCTACTGATAGCAACTCCCGGCCTTGGCTGGGATGCTGCTGACTTTCAGCCCCCTTCTCCTACATGCCCAATCACCCATACAATGTTCATTTTGTAAATACAATAAAACATATTGCCCTGTTTCAGATGGTTAGTTTCATCGTTTCAGGCTGGAGCAAATGTTAGGTTAAGAATCTTTATTTGTTCCCCCACAATCATTGCTCGGTAGGCACTCCTTGTTTGGCTGCTGGTCTCCTCCCTCAAAGCCAAGAGAAGTGAGAAAACATGGGAAGTGCAGAGGAAAGCACTTGCATGTGTGATCTAAAGGAGATTCAGGTCTTTGTTTTGTGGCCTGAGGACTTCAACATGAAAAGACAGCTTGAGGAGTTCTCTACCATGAGCATCACCAAGCCTGGAAGGCCACAGGCACCATTTCTCCTTCCAGTTCTATGAGGTTTTGAAACCCCATCATGCTCACCAGCCAGTACTCTGGAATTAGCCACATGTCCAAAGCATCAGTTGTAAACATTTCAGCTTGTTTTCTGCATTCATAGGCTTAAAATGTGACCAAAAGAGGGATACCTAGGAGCCCTTACCATGATACATTTGTTGTGTGTTTGTTTTTAAGGCTTTATTTAATTATTTTTTGTGCGTGTCTGTGGTATGCACTTTATCTCCCATTGTTGCTTCTTTTATAAGCAATTTGGAGTGGCAAGCCGTAGTGAGCTTTTGCAGCCTACACCAGATAAAGGCATAGACTTGACATTACAGCTGTCATACCTGACTTGAGCAGCGGTTTGTTGCTAACTCCCGGTAGCACATGGATAACGCTCCCTGTGTGTACAGGGTCTGAATGTTACAACCCAGCACATGGCTGTTTTACAAATCTTCTTTTATTGCACAGCCTTATTGGCCACTGCAGTCTGGATCAGCAGGTTCCTTGGCTTGCTGAGATTAAACTCTTGAGCCAGAGCATTTTGTAATTATGCCCCTCGGCTCCAACTCTCTGGCATTCCCAATCTGTGTTATTTAAAACAAAGCAGTTTCTTCTGTTCTTTAATTTCCTGTACCAGTGCCAGCTTACAGTGGTGATTACGGCCTGATGGATAGGTAGGTAGACTGATGCTTTTAACTTTTCCCAATCAATGACACTAATTTTATTGTGATTAATTGAACAGCATCCTGTGAGGCTCCTGTGCAGGATGTTATATTTATGTAGTTTGTTGTTGTTGCCCATCCCTATGCATCAGAGGAGAGTGCAATCCTCTGTAATGCTTCCCCAAGGTAACAGAAGCGAAATATTTTGGAAAAAATAAAAATAAAAAATCTGAGGGGGAAGACTTTATTATACATCTAAGACACTTCAGCAAAATCTTGACACTCCTTGAAAAAATCCTCAGAGGAAATGGTGTCAGTTGCAGAATAATATTCTCATGTGAGAGCCTTCCTCCTAAGTTTCTGTAGAGTATTTTTCTGGGAAGCAGCACTGCCTTTTCCTCTCAATGTTTTTCAGCATACCCACAACCCGTGGTTATCGCCTCTGTAGGCTACAAAAGAGGGTAAGTGTAAGAAGCTGAAAAATAAGAGATTTTTGTCTCAAGCATCTAGTCTCCATTAAGAGGGATGTGAGCTAATGTTAATAGCATTCTTTGAGCTGGAGTTCATGTTTTCTGTGCTGTAGACACCTCATTTGAATGCTCATACACCTGCACATAATATTAGAGTACTGTGCACACTCACTATGGAGCCAGACAGATCTTTTCACTGCAGCAATCTATTGCTAAGTGGAAAAGGTTTTAGAGACACACATAGGCAGAACAAATCATGAAAAAAATAGCAACTGTATTATAAACAGAAAACATTAGTCTGAGGAACCATTGTTCACTTTCAAAGTCAGAGGAGTTGCATCTCCATTTCCTAGGGCTTTCCAAGCAATTGCAGCAAACTGCTTTGCCTTTTTGCTTCAAAATGGAGTTTTCCCAGTCAGAAACATTGGCAGTGAACCTGAGTGACTTTGCAACCTCTGATCTTGCGGTGATGCATGAAAATACATCCATGTTCAATACTCCCAATATTGCCTTTCTTTAAGGCACAGCTCTCTCTTACTTGAAGTGATGGCTTAGGAAACTCCAAAGAAATTAAGATTAAAGTCTCTCATGAAATGAATGGCAGCATTTCTGTTTTGTCTAAGATGTGGCCAGCTTATTCTAGGTGAAAGTTTATTTCCAACCTAGGTTTAAGTCCACCAGTAAAGCTATCACCATTGAGTTTCTCACAGCTGTGCTCAGATGTCTTAGCTATTAGTAATAATGTTAAAATATGAGCAGTTACACCAGCTCAGTAGAGTTTCTTGGGCTCTGTCTTTCATGAAGGACTAAGGAAAGTTTGTCCATCTCTGTAAATAATAACTCAGTTTCCATCCCAATACATTGTTAAAGCAGTCATTTTCATGGCAAAAGGAAAAAGCTTTAACAAGAATTTCCACATCCTGCCTGGGCATGATGTCCTAACACAAGTGCACAGAAAGGGTTTCCTTCTAAAGAACCCAGAGGGTCCGTTTCTCTTGAATGGTGTCAGCAGCATGTCATGGGCACTGTAGGTTGTCTGCAATAACAGATCTGAAGGAGAAATCTCACGTCTCTATGGCAGAGAGTGACAGCAGATGCTGCCTCTAGGACAGAGGAGATATAGTGAAAATGTTCCCTCAATGAAGGACATGGTTATACAAGAGACATTCAGTATGCCTATGCATATTTCAAGGAAAAAGAAAAATAAAAAAAAAAATCAGCATTTTCTTCTTTTGTAACTCAGTAATGTTACTTTTTATTTAACTGTGTCGCTGATCAGGAAACAATAGGAAGTTAAAGTAAGAAAGCTCTAGAACACATTTCTACGTAGGGGAAAAAATGACAAATCTCTTTTTCTTTTTTTTTCTTTTTTTTTGTGAGACATAGTTATTACTGTCTATGGTGGTTTTACCTTGCTGGGCAGCTGAACTCCACCACAACAGCTCTCTCACTCCTCTTCCTCAAAGAGAAAGGGGGAGAAAATATAATGGAAAGGGCTCAAGGGTTGAGATAAGGACAGGGAGATCACTCAGCAATTATTGTGATGGGCAAAACAGATTCAATGTAGGGAGATTAATCATATTTATTACCTAACAAGCTAGAGAAGTGAGAACAGAAAAAGCAAACTAAAAACACTTTCTCCTCATCCACCCTCTTCTACATCTTCCCCTTGAGCAGCGCAGGGGAACAGGGACTGGGGGCTGTGGTCAGTCCCTGACACTTGTCCCCTCCACTCCCTCACGGTCCCTCTCTGCCCCTGCTCCACGCGGGGTCCCTCCCACGGGATGCCGTCCTTCTGAACTGAGCCTGCGGGGGCTGCCCACAGGCAGCAGCTCTTCAAGAGCTGCTCCCACACGGCTCCGTCCCACGGGGTCCATCCCCCAGGAGCAAACTGCTCCAGCATGGGTCCCCCACGGGCGGCAGCTCCCCCCCAGACCCCCTGCTCCTGCGTGGGCTCCTCTCCACGGGCTGCAGCGTGGAGATCTGCTCCATGTGGGACCCATGGGTGCAGGGGGACAGCCTGGTCCACCAAGGGCCTCTCCACAGGCCACAGGGGAACTGCTGCTGCGTGCCTGGAGCACCTCCTGCCCTCCTGCATCTGACCTTGGGGGATGCAGGGCTGGCTCTCACTCCTCACTCTCCCAGCTGCTGTTGCACAGCAGTTTTTTTTTTCCCCTTTCTTAAATCTGCTTTCCCAGAGACACAAACAACATCACTTACTGGCTCAGCTCTGTCCAGCAGTGGGTCCCTTTGGAGCCAGTTGAAACTGGCCCTTATCTAGCATGGGGCAGCTGCTGGATTATTCTCACAGAGGCCACCCCTGCAGCCCCTTGCTACCAAAGCCTTGCCACATAAACCCAATACACTGTCTAAATTCTCAGCTGGTATAAACTAACTTGTCTCTACCTAATAAGACAGAATCACTTATAATATTCACTTCTGTATTACATTTAATTCACTGAACATCAACTGTTCTTTTTCATTTTTATTGCTTTTTCTGAAGACCACTGCAAATATGGTTATGCAGACATTTTGCAATGCTTCAGCACTCCTTTTTTCAGTGTTAAAAGCAGACTTATTGAAAATTTTGTGCTTGACTAACAATATTAAATTAAGCTTCTTAAAATGTTGTTAAATATGTAATATCGGTGGCTGACACCATAGATTTCTATACCTTCAAAACCTATAGTAATATAGTCTCATTGCAACAAGCAATGTTATCTATATATATACATACATACATACAGGTATACATATATAGGTAAAATCCTTGATTTTCATGCTGATGCACAGTATGTTTTCTCAGGAGTCCATTTTATTCCCCCCCCCCCTTTTTTTTGTGGTATTTAAAAAATATTTTTCATTATTTATTTTACTGCTTTGTATTGTGATGTGCAGCAATATTCTGCTTTGGTGAAAAATAGCAGTGGTTGAAATATCAGATGGGACGTTACTGGGAGGAAAAAGAAAAAGAAAAAAGTAAAAGTTGTATACATTTCTGCAAATCCTGCTGAGATCTGCTTCTCCAGATACTTAGATGGTTCCCACCTAACAAATTCCCAAGTAGTTTAGGGCTTCAGGACTTGGGGAATTTCCTTGATCTCTAATTCTCTTTCCCTGATAGATCCAGCAGCAATGTCTGGACACTTCGCTCAGTGTCTTAAGTTTCTGATAGGTCATTTCTTATGCTTGAAAAGTAACCTGTAGTGTGCAGATGTGTTAGGTCTTCTGGCTAATTGTTTATTGCACCATTGCTGGGAAAGTGGGAGGCTCACTGATCTGGGATCTCAGCCACCTGGTGCTATTTCATTTGATGATGTGATTTGGTACTTAGCACCGCTGTTGGCTCTAAAGTAGAGAGCATTCTTTTTTCTTTTCTGGCATATGGGTCTAGAAAATTACTTGTAAAGAGTCTCAAAGTTTAATGAGAGCAGGTTCACCATTAGAGTATTACCCAGAACTGTAACTGTAAATGATTACCATTTCCCAGCTTATCCTTTCAAAGGAAAAACAAGATTGCAAAGATTTTTGGTATTGTGAAGTGTCTGTGTTTTCGCTCAATGGAAGAATTTACCTTGGAGCATCTGTGCTTTTAACCAAGAGCATTTAATATGGTTCCTTTGAAATCTCTTCTTCCACACTGAAGCCATCCATGACATATTTTATGTACTGTCTCTCATGTTTTGCAGCACGTGCCCCGAGGGATATATATGTCTGAAGGCTGGGGAAAATCCGGACCATGGTTACACAAGCTTTGATACTTTTGGCTGGGCCTTTCTCTCTTTGTTCCGTCTTATGACACAGGATTATTGGGAACGTCTCTATCAACAGGTATAAGAGTGTTTTTTTTGTTTTGTTTTGTTTTGTTTTTTCACTTGAAATAGGAAATAAGCACATCATCTTGTTAAATATCCACTAATCAAAGACAAGAAGGAATTCCTGAGTGTTAGTTACATTGCTCTTTGTGTGTTCTGGACAAGGACCATCAGTTGTTACAATTATTTTATTTTCTTAGAGGTGTTTATCGTACCAGAAGCATAAGGCTGGGTATTTGGGGGAGCGGGTAAAATTGGTGTTGAGACAAGGGTGCTCTGAATTCACCTGAATCTGAATAAAGTTCACCACTTAATTAAGGTCACTTAATAAAGTTCACCACTTAATAAAGGTCACCCAGGCTGCTTAATGATTGTTTAGTGACTGATGTAACATAAACTAATTTTTTGAGTCCATCTCAAAACAACAACAACAACAAAAAATACAAAAAAAAAAAAAAAAAAACCAACAAACAGAAAAGCACCTATGTATTTGGCATGTCTGTTTTTGCAAAGCATGTCAATGAACACAAATTCACTACCTAGTACCTCCCGGCTCTCCCTACAATAAACTTCTCATCACTGAGACCTAAGAGATGGGTACAAATGGAGTTAACTTACAGTCATGCATGCAAAATGGTCTGCTAGTAAATGCTCATTTTAGTGTGCGTTTTCCCAAAAGTATGCACACTCTGAAGAAACGCATATGATAGTTTGGTACTAAATTACACGCTCTGTCCATGAAACCATTGAACATTTAGTTCCGCATCTCAAAGTTGCCAAAACTAGAGGAAACCAAGGAAATCAAGAGAGTTAGTGCAGAAGGATGCTTCTCTGAAGGTACTGAGGTAAACATCTTTGAAGATACCAGGGATTTCTGCTTCACATGTAGACATTTATACAATTTCATGTCAGGAAAATGTAAAACAAGGCAAAGATTCTTTGAACAACTGCATTCACTTATTTGGCACAAAGCTACATGCATGATTCTGGAAGGCTGAAACTGTCGGGGCAAATAAGGGTGAATGTCACTCCTCTCACTATTTGACCCTATAATAGCACACAGTGGCACACAGTGGTTTCTATCACTAGAGTCAAATCCTTGACTGTGAGGCATATCTATAATGTAAGTTCAACCTGTTATGCTAAACTCTAGTTAGGCCTGTGAATCTGGCAAGGAATCAGGACATACAGTCAACAGCACCCAGGGTTTATTTTTTCTTATTCTGAGGCAGATGTTTAAATAATGCTTGGATGAATTACATCATAAAAGTACCTTTTTCTGCCCACTGACTATAACAGGACCTATACTGTAGACAGCTAAAGGGAAACAATGAATCCTGCATGGAAAGTCTCTGTGTACTGCACAAAAATAGATTTAGCTATGTGAAGAAACCTCTCACTGCAGCTGATGGTAAAGTTATCTATAGTCAAAGAAAACAGGCAGAAGTATTTGGTAAAAGAGGAAAACATTCTTATTTTAAAAATGAATTGTAGTTCAATGCAAACAATTTTTGACTAAGGTAAAAAAGTTTATTGTGGAGAAGGTTATTTCCATGAATGACATCCTTATGTCATGAAAGGGATTCTTATTTAAAAAAAAAAAAAAAACAGCAACGTTCCTCCATCACCACGCTCCCCCCCCCGGCAAAAAAAAATAATAAATTATAAACAATTACTAGTGAATTTACTTTTCTATTTACAGACTCTCAGATCTGCTGGGAAGATCTACATGCTCTTTTTCATGCTGGTCATCTTTCTGGGCTCATTTTATCTGGTCAACTTGATTTTGGCTGTGGTGGCCATGGCATATGAAGAGCAGAACCAAGCCACTATTGCTGAAACGGAAGAGAAGGAAAGAAAGTTTCGGGAAGCCATGGAAATGTTAAAGAAAGAGCAGGAGGTGGGTAAACTACATGATGTGATTAGCTTTGGGTTACTTTAAGATGTTCCCTTGAGATTCACATTCTCTTTATTTCATATTTATGTGATAAAGGAAGCAAGGTTCTGCTTGAAAGCAGCTTAATGTTTATTGTCCTGGGTACAGTTATTACAGTGCTTTCTAAAAGATAAATGATGGCTCTTTCTGGTAGGACTGGGGCCATTTAGGGTTTACACATCCAGGGTTTACACATTGGTTTAACTGTACCAGCATATGCCAGCAGAGGAATTTGTATTAGTTGACATATAAGACATTTTCATGTTGATATTACTACATCTGCGTTCAAACACAGAACGGCTATTTTGGTCGTTCAGCCATAGCCCCAGTAGAACCACCCCTTCTTTAGCTCAAGTTCATTCCTACACTGTCTCATTCGTACTGCCATGAATATCCAAGCACACATGACTTTGTACCTGAACAAGTGAACAGGCAGATCTTGAACAGGAAGGTTAAGCTTTGCATATTATATAAAGGTTATGTGTTTAATGTTATGTTGTAGTTTGAGCAAAACAGGGAGGCCTAGGTGTGGAAGCCTTAATAGCCAATGTAGCCTTAATAGCGCTGATTAATTTGACTGTGATTTGTATGGGGCAGAACGCATTTATTAAACAGCTGAAGAAAGCGTGTTCGGTGCTGTGAGCAGGAAGACAATAAGAAAATTAGTCTGAAATAACACGCAGCACTGTAGTTCAGAGAAATAAATCCTTGATACACAATATAAACTAATATACATAATTTTCGTTAGGATACATTTGGCTTCAGGGCCTAATCCAAAGCTCATTTAAATCCTTGGAAAGAAAATAGAAAATGCAATTCATTCTTGACAAAGCACTAGCAGAGGCTTATGTGTTGTTTATGCCCTTTTAAAGATCTACTTCGATGGTTTAAGTAATAGGTAAATGCAATTTAATTCCATATATGAACAGAGTAACTTTCTGCCCTAACCATAGGGAGCAAGCTGAACTCCAACTTGTACCTATTTTATACAAATATTCATGTGTTTTGACTCCAGCTGAGCTCTTCCTAATAACAGTCAACTTTGGTAACCCCAGCTATAATTAAAGATATTTAAGAATTTCCTTTTGAAGACTTTGATTTCAGTTAAACCCATATGTATGTATGCATACAAAAAAGGAACAGTGAGTCCCGAAAGTCAATATGTGTCAAAATGAAGGTTGCTTGTGCAAACTGAAATTGTTCTCCTTTGTCTGTATGCTTTATAACACGATCTTTTCTTTAGCCAACCACATCTAATTTTTCCTGTGCCTTGTTCAGTACAAAGGGTGGACAGTGCATGACTCAAGAGCAGCTCTTCACTTTCTCCTTACTTGCTCTGTAGCCTTAGGCTGGCTCAAGCAGACTTCCAGATTCAAGCATTCAAAGCCTGCTTCAAAAACAAAACAACTAATGTCCTCAGTGGTTTATCAGTGCCTCCTGTCACTGCTCACACTCTGTGTGCTTCAGAACTACTCATTTGTATGTGCAGTACTCCTGGAGAATTATCCCAGTTTTATGGAGAAGCAGTTTAGGAATACAGGGTCTGAGATGCAATGTGTTCACTAGTGCTAAGGATGCCTAAGTGTCCAGGAGCTATCACCCATCACTTTGTATCTGCAGGATGAAGTTGTCTGTGACTTCTGAAAGTTGGTCATTCTGCATATCAGCCCCCAAAATCTCAAATTAGACATCCTGAGGAAGATTCTCAGGAAAGTGATCTGAGTGGTCTGCTATACCATGTAGCTTTCAGATGCCCTTTGCGCCAGTCAGAACTACTCGGTTTTAATCTTGCTCTTCAAGTCTTTGGGTTCTTGGTTTTGACATTCTCACCATACCACTAAGTTCTTGCCTTACATCGCATCTCGTGCATAAACCCCTCTTTACGGTGCATGTGAGCTAAGCTTTACTCCTGTCCTTCAACCACCGTACACCCCCGCCAGACATGCGGAGTCCAAATCTCCTTCCCTGCCTTGGGAGTTAACTGTGGTTTGCAGTGCCGAGGGGACAGGACACTCTCCAGCTTGGCCTCAGGAACCCAACCACAAAGAGTAGATAGGCAGGTTGTGGGCACATCCTCCAAGCCCTGAGAAACAGTTTTATCCAAATCCTTTTTCAAAAAAACTAATGAAGAGCAGATGTACTAATGTACTAATGTAGAGCAGAAATATTGCAACCCAAGCAATAGATAAGAAAATGTTAGGAAACTGAAAATTAGCTTATTTCCAGTAAAAGTACATCAAGCCTAACATCATAACCTACATTTTCTATATTTTCTAGCTCGCGAGAATATGATGTCAATGAGAAAAGAAAACTAAAACTCCTCAGACTGGCTTTGACATTGTGCACTACAAAGAGAACACAAACATAATTGATAGACCTGCTTGGGGACCATCAGTCAATTTACACAATTGGTCTAACACATTCCTAAACCTGAACTTAACACCAAAAGACTTGCTGAATCGTTATGAAGGGAAAGCACTTCAGCATAGCAATTAAATTAATTGACTCAAAAAAAAAAAAAAAAAAAAGAAAGAAAAAAAAAGAAAAAAAAAAGAACAGCTTAGACTGGTGTCTGAGCCCTCCTTCTCTCTGCTATAAGCAGCTTGCTCATGAAAGATATTTCCCATAGGAATTAAGTTTTGTTGTGCTCTCAGCTTGATAGAGCTACCGCTACTCCTTGAAATACATGATTGATTCTTTACACGACTGTTAAGTGCCTTCACTTTCCTTGGACTGATGCCTGTGGGAGGAAGGGAGTATTTTGCTGCGGAGAGCTGATTGCCTGTTTGATTCTAGTAGCTTGCAGACAATAGCACTGAGGATTCATCCATTCCTCCTGTTCTTGGGAACCTGGAGAGGTTTTTTTTTTTTTTTTTTTTTTGTAATTCATTCATTTTATGTACTCCAGCTGGGGGCTTTGCAAATGGGTCTGTCTCCAGGTCATTAGGTCATTGATGTGGCTCCTGCTGGGACATCAGCATCTCCAAACCTGACCTCGTGCTTTGTGCTCAGAGCAGAGGAGGCCCCTCGCTCCTCCTGCCTGCACTGGGGATGGGGACCCGGTGTGCTGGCGTGGGCTGCAGCTTCCTCTCTGAATATATTGATTCTTCCTCCTGCTGCTCATTTGCTTTCAAGGCTCTTGCTTTGTGTGCTTAGGCTTTTGCATTCGGCTTCTGCTGGGTTTCTAGCGGTTGGTCTGTTATCAGTCAGCTCCTGCAGTGATCCCACCAGATAGCCAGCACAGCACTGAAGCGCACGGTGTAGCAAAGTCCACCTTATCTCCAGTTAAGCCCATGGCTTTCTCTTTGGGTCTCTGATCACAGCTGCCTGTGCTGCTGCTTGGCATAACTGTTTACAAAGACACGTCGACTGAATTGCCTGCTGCTCCTAGCATCCCTCTGCGACTGGGGAGGAAAACCCAGCAGCCAGCTTGGCTTCCCCCCTGCTCAGCCCTCCTGGTTTAACGGGCTGAAGTCCCAGGGGAGGCTGTTCTTGTGGTGCCCCAACCTGAGATCTTTCTGACCACCACCAGAAGCATTACTCCAGAGAGAGCGTGTGCTTGCACATCTGCAGGCATATGCCCACAAACTGGTTCTCTTGTGAAATGCTGCTCATGAGCTCTCCATAAATCAGATTATTTTATGCAGCCATTCCTAATGCTTCAGCACAGGATCTGGACGGAAGATCTCTGTTTGTGCATTTGTACTAGGATCCTGGGTCACTTGTTTATTTTTCTCATGGCTAAGTAGGGATGTTGGATTAAGACCAGTTCCAGCCACAGAAGATAGTTTTATGATTAATGACCACTTGGAATTTTTCATGTATCTCCTCTACAACCTTAAAACTTAAAATAAAAAAAATAAAAAAAACTGCTGAACAGGGTAATTATTAATTCTCACTGGGATCCTAAACTCAAATAATGGATTTTGCACTTTCTACCATCTTCTCTTTTAGGCACTAGCTGCTAAAGGGATTGACTCAATGTCACTTAGCTCATTGGAAATGTCACCTCTAGCATCCAAAAATGCCAAGGAAAGAAGAAATAGGCGAAAGAAAAAGAAATCTTCAGGGGAAGAATATGGGGAGGACCAGAGGAATCCCAAGAGTGAATACGATGATGGTCAGAGGAGAATGGTAAGCCATGCTCTGAAACATCACTTATTTCTCACTGCACTTCATTGGATAGGCCAAGCTCTGAATATGCATTTAAAACTGAAACTTCCAGCCGGAAAGAAGAATCAGTATTTAATGTCGCGACTGACCTGCAGAGAGTCTGTGTGAGAACTGTGGAAGGAAACATATTAGTGCTTTATTTTCAAAATGAATTAAAAATGCTCATTAAGCATTCTTATGAACCTATTTTGTTTCAATTTTTTTACCTTTTTTTTTTTTTTGCTTCAAGATTACCCACAGTCTGATTTATTTTCTTACTCTAATTTCATTCATCTGATTATATCTATCCTATACCTACTAGAGCTAAAATATTCTTAGAAGAAATCTGCAAAGCTTAAAAAGAAAAGAGAGGAGGAGAAAAGGAGGAATCTTATCTCTGAGGGTATTTTTAATGATGTATAAAGACAATATTAATGTTTTTCTATTCCTTTGCTAGTTGCCTTCAAGTCAAAACTCTGTGGCACTTGTTTCTATTGTATATTGCAGGAACAAAAATAGAGTGAGACAGTTATTAAATAGGGTTTTATATAAATGTTACTGACATGCATGAATATGAATCTGCACATGCTCTATGTATCAAATGATGGTAAATGGCTTCAGATAATTTGTCTGTGCTTAACTACAGGCACAGTTAAAATCAGTTTTGTTGTTGTTTTTTAATAGCCATGTAATGGGCTAAGTCTTTTTATATTTTGGTGTCAGTGAATTTAGGCATACTTGGCAACCATAAAAATGCTGATAGAAAACACGTGATTTAAGTAAATGTGACCAATTAATGACTCCCTAGCTAACAAAATTTACACAGAGATAGATTTCTGTAAATGACATTCCTCTTTTTTATCTTATAGTTTTTGTTTTCACCTCACTGGTTGAGTGGGTCGTGTTAGAAATATACCTTTGTTAAAGCTAGAATTGCTCTCTGGCTTCATTCTGGATGGGTTTCAAGACACCACATACTAAAATGATCATGGTCTGGAGCTGTGTATTGCCAGTGTGTTCCTTAAATTAATATTTCTTGTTTTCACTTTTCGCCCCTGGATGTCATATGCATGAGAAACATGGGAGACACATTTCAAAGCTTATAGTAAATCTTCTCTGCAAGGCATGGTTAGAGGGAGTACGGCTGAGTCATCATTCAGATGCAATCTGAGCAGCTGGAAGTGTGTTGCCATCAGAAATCAGTCTCAATGACTGTGTCATGGAAACCCAGGCATGGATTTTTTTATTTTTTTTATTTTTTTTTTACCAGTTAAAGTTTGGTAGCAATCCAAATAGGTTGTTTTTAGTTAGAAGGGGCCTGTTTTTTGTATGCTTACTTGTACCAGTGTCAGAAAATAGCATCATTACATAATTCAGTGATGTGAGCAACAGTGCAAAATGAAATCAGGCTCATTTGGGTTGGCTGGTTAGTGGATAGTGTGGAAACCTGACCTCTCTTCATACATACTTGGTTCGTGAAAAAGTTCTGAAGAAGCTGAAAATGCTGTGCAGGTCATAAAATCAAAAGTATGTTCTGCCTAAATGCTCTTATTCCATTAATTTCCTCTTCACAGATATGAGGGAAGGGGATAGACTTGAATTCCTTATGCATTTTCTGAACATCCTTTTCACTTTGTGAGGGTTTAGGTGTGTTTATTACTTGCCTATGTCTTGCTGATGCTCTGCCACAGTTGCATTCTCACTAGCAGATGTCAAAGTGGATCATCGAGGGTGATATTTAGGTGTTAAGGAAACTTACGTATTCTAGGTTACCTACCCCTCAAAGCAGTTATGTGCATTGGAATAATCATTCTACAAACTAATAAACCATATCCCTCTTCTTGCTCTTCTTTTTTTTATTTTTATTTTTATTTTTCCTTTATCACCTTCTTCCGTCGTATTCTGCTTCTTCTTCTTCCCTCTTCTTCTCATTTCTCCCCGCAGTTCATTTCCTGCCCTATTTCTTTATCTCTTGTTCTCCCACCGCAACGTTCCTTCCCCAGCTGTTACGAAGATGTGTGATAATGCAGTAAACTGGAGCTGGATCCCCTTCCCTGCTCCTGTCTTCCACTCCTGGTGCTGCCTTCCCAGGTCCTTTGGCACTTATCAGATGGGGAGGGAGTAGAAGCAAAGGAAGTATCGCGCTGCTGGGCGAAAGCCACCTTGACCCTTCCTATTTCAATACATCTTTAACTGTCGATTATTAGACAAATACCTAAAGGCTAGGAATGATTATTCAGCCTCTTAACTTTGTGAAGGTTGAATACGTGTAATTAAATCTTTCTCTGAAGGACTTGATTTTTAATGGAACTTAGAGCTCTCCCCAGACCTTCCTCGCTCCTGAAAACTTGTTGCAAAATGTTATTTCTCTTTCCCCTTTTTCCTTTCCGGGGGTTTCTAGACTCTCCTTGGCATTAGTTATGGTCCCAGTGCAAACTTGGTGAAGCGCAGAACCAGCCACGGAAGCATATTCAGTTTCCGACTCCGTGGCAGAGACACTGGCTCCGAAACAGATTTTGCCGATGATGAGATCAGCACTGCTGGGGAAAATGAAAGCCACCGGGGCTCTCTCTTAATTCCAAGATCTGGGAGGCGTCCGAGCGTGCAAAGTCAAGTGAGCCATAGTTCTCACCCTACTACTCCCAACTACACCCAGACGGGCAAAAGGAACAGCTCAGTGGATTGCAATGGTGTGGTTTCCCTGATAGGAGGAGGCACCGGGGCACTCAACCCAGACCCTACTTCTCCTGCAGGGTTACTGCTTCCCCCAGTTATTATGGAAAAACCTGGGACAGGCGATCTGGTGAGTACTTTATAACTTTTGTATGTGATTCACACTCTTGTTTCCTTCTGAATGTTGTTGGAGTTTGCTGTAATTTATTTACGCCGTATGCAGTCTGCAATGAGAAACGTAGATCCACTGTTTTAGGCAGGGTGGGAAGACAACGGGCTCGCTCCCATACCGACATGCATCCACTGCAGCATAAGTTCACAGCTTCTGGTGAGACTTGTTCTTCAGAACTGGCTGGAGGCAAATACCTAAATCTTGGGTTTAGTATGAATTTTCTTTTCTTGTAGGGACATTTTTTTAAGTTGGTTTCTTTTGCCCATTGAATATCTGGTTTCTTTCGATTTGCTTCTAACCTGTGGTCTTTTGTATAACTGCTTGTGGAGGCCTGCTCTTACAGTCCCAAGGTAGTTCCCAGAAGGGCTAACTAAGCATTCTGTTCCAGTAATGCAGAGGACAGACAAGCAGATCATCAGCAGACTTCAAGCCTTTTGCAGATTTCCAGGATCTTTGTTGTGAAGCACCACTCATACAAAATACTTCATAAGGCTGGAATTAAAACTATTAAGACTGATAGCATTAAGACCTAAGCACAAATTCCTAAGCACATGAAAAAGCATGGGATGCTATTTTGGAAATAGCTTCTTCACAGGCAGGTCAAAGTGGATGGGTTGAAATATGACTGACGTGGTGGGAATTTGTCTCATTTAATGTGGATATCTACATTGGAGTTCATCACTCTCAATAGTTTTTAAAGCAATGTAAGTCTAGTCACTACCATCGATGCAGACAAGATTTATTTCATCTCAGATCTAAAATGTGTCAGAATATTTTTTGTCCCTGAAAGTGCCTCTTTTTTTTTTCTTTTTTTTTTTTCTTTTTTTTTTAACAACAAAAAACAACTCTATATCACATAGATCTTAAGTTAGGTGAGATGAAATCCACCCAGAGTAACCATGTGCCAAAAATGGGTTAAATTGAGAGGGAGAAAAGCAGATGATATTCTAACATGTATTAGGCAAGGTATTTCCTGAAAAGAAAGGCAATTGAGACGGATCCCAGCCATGGTGTCAGATTATCAGTAAATTGAGAAGTAGCTTTTTTCTCTAGAGCCAGGCAGCTTCTTCCCTTTCAAGCACTGGTCTGATTTTTTTTTCCTCACCTATCCAGGCACTCCCTGTGGCCCTGCAAATAGGCTCTCACACTGCAAATGGGAGGAGAGGCCAGCATGGGAAGCTGGGTGGGGTGACAATTACCTGCTTTGTTGATGATTTTGAGGCCCTTGCTGCTTTTTCAGAAGTTCACACTTTCACTCATTTAAGGACTTTGGTATTCCCATTTGCACTCTCCACAGACAAGGAAGGCCAGTCTCTAGACTGCAGAGCAACAGATACAGATGCTGGACTTGGGATGAACATAGCTTGGTGCATAATAAGCTGCAGGTTAAAGAAAAGAGGGAGTTTGTGCATCTATTAAAAAAATAAAAATGAACCAAAGTAGAAGGGCTTCAGTAGATGAGCAGTGGGTTTCCCCTCTGTAAGGGAAGCAGTTCTGTGGGCTGCTGAGGCTCTCCTGGCTGTCAGACAGCTTAACAAACCATGACTCAACCTTTTACGGCAAATATTGGTATTTTACAGGATCAGGCCCCGAGGTGACAGGGAGGCTTTGAGCTCTGCTGGCGTTTCTTTTCCTTTGCCAGTTTTCTGCCTTTTGAAAATGGATGTTTAAAATGAAATGGCCTGGGTGGGTGAGCTCACTTGGCAGTTCCCTGGTCGTCTAGGAAATAGCACCCAGGCGCTATAGTAACAGATGCTCCCTCAGTGATGCAATGTGAAGGATGTTGTGTCTCCTGCAAAACAGGTCTGGTATCTAATCTAGCCTGAAAATGTGAGCTGGACTTAAAAGCTAATTGGCAAGAAGCCCATTGCTGTACAGATGCATTTGCTACAGGAGCCGTAAGCGCTGCACACAAACATGCAGCTCTGTCTGTGGGGCGCAGGCAGAAGGAAAGAGCAAATCCAAAACCTCAGCATGTTCAGAGATAAATTAACACTGTCTGGGGCTCCGTGTTGGATTATTTTGCCGTGTTTTTTGTTTGTTTGTTTGTTTTTGTTTTTGTTAAACTTTTGAAGTTAAGTTTGTTGTTTCTTAGAAGTTTTGGCTTCTTTTTATATTCTTTTGGGGGAGGCAGAAGAAAAATGTTACAGGGTGAAGTTGAAGTTACCTCATTAACCCCATCAACCTATGGTATTTGTTTTATGTAAGTGTAAGCCCACTGTGAAAAAGGACTCACCTGTGCTATCTCTGCTCTGTCTTCCCTGAACAAAACACAAAGAACCAGTCCTTTCCCGGAAAGGCATCTCCTCCCTGTAGTCCCTGAATACAGCTAGTGAAGCAGGAGAAGATTCAAATAATCTCAGTGTTTGGTGCTTAGGCCCATCAGTCATGTCGGCTGGGGTAGTCTGAGTGGCGAGCAATTTGCTGCTTGTGTCGGACATGGTCTGTGCCGAATGGCATCCATCCAGGCCACCTTGTGCACCAAAGCTGTGCCAAGTCACCAGGGAGCTCGGTGCACAAGAAGTGTCCCTCAAGAGGAGGGACAGATGTTTTTTATTTTTATGCGGGGAACCCATGTGTCTCTGCACACTGTGCTGCAGCTGGTGATATTTCCATGACACATAAGAGCACCTGTGAGGCTAAAGAAGGAGCAACAGAGTTTTTGGGGAGCTGCAATTTTCAAGCTAGATTGCAGTTACACTGCAATTTTCAAGCTAGAAAGCCTGCTGAGGTAGTACGAAGAGCAAAGGAGTATGATATCAAAGTGTGATCTGCAGACACCTTCCAATGAGCTCTGGGCCAGGCAATCTTTGCCTGGTTATGAAGAGCAACAGGTACTCAATTCAGAGGTGTGCATGGTCCCAGGAAACCCACACCAAGTCCAAGTCACTCTCCTGGAGATCTCCATGCATCCCTATCCCTCAGAGGACTGAATCAGGGCTGCTCCTCTTTTCCCACCAGCTTTCTTCAAACAGTGCAGCTGTTGATTTCAGCAGACTTAACCCAGTGTAAATAGGCTGCAAGCTGAACCTGGTGACTCCTAATTTTTTTTTTTTTTTTCCTGCTCTGAGAGTTTTGAAAATGATTCCTTGTTTACTGTTCATAATGATTACTGGGCTGGGGGGTTGGACTTTCCTCATTCTTAGACAAAATCCATCCTTTATGTAAGCAACTTCAGGGCACAAGCTAAAGTTTCCATGTGTCCATATAGTATTTATTTGCAGTTATGTATTGCTCTGTTGTGTCCTGGTGTTTCTCAGCTATTTAATAGATTAGAATAACATCTCCCTTCACAAGGTGCTGATCCTTTTGATCTGAATTGGATTAAGTTAAGGAACTGTCTAGAGCTCAGTTTATCTATGGGATCTGATGAGGATGAGTAAAGCACCTGTGGTTCTCAAAGTTTTTTTTTGAAGGTTAAAAAATACGCATGGCACCATCCTCTCTTACCTCCTAAAGCCAAGTGGAGCCATTCCAGTAGCTTTGCAGGGAAATCACATGGTTTTTAGTTTAGCCTGACTTTCCAAATCTTTTGGAGATTCAAAGAGGCAGAGAAATGGACACAGGACTGAGGAGGTGGCAGCTGGAAGAGGACATGTGGCTGTCAGCAGTGGTCCCCAGTGCTTCTTTTCCTCTGGGTCACATCCTCACCCCTCAGCCCAGAAGCAGAACAGGGCCACTCATGATGTGGCTCTGGGATGGGCAGCAAGGGGAAGGTTGGGGCTACCTGGGATCTCCCAGACTTTCCTGAATTTCCGCTTAGTTACACGTTTTGTTCTCCTTTAGGAAGACAGAAATACCAGTTATCTCTTGCTTGACAGGAGAAACTACAGGGGGGTGAGCCCTTGGAAAGGCAAAGCTGTTTAATGAGATGCCAAACTAAGGGTTTAGGAGCTTATCTTTAGACAGAATTTTTGGTCTTTCTAATACAAAAATAAGAGACCTTGTTTTTTGTTCTCTCTAAGAAGAAAACTGGTTTGCTGATCACATTGTTTTAAGTTTTTTTGTTTGACCTTACAGCCGCCCCAAGGTAAAATTTCTTTTTTCCTCTCCTTGCTTTGCCACAGGACTGGTGAAAAGGCAAAGTGTTAGCAGTTTTGTGTTCAGACAAAGGTCGACATAATAAGTCATGTAAACATTGCCACCAAGGAGTCATATGGGTGGAAGCTAGCTAACCCTCTGCTGTGGCTGCACAGAGAGCTGTCATCATGGCTCTAGTTTCTGTTCACTTCAAATTTTGCTTTAACACATCCCAAACCAGGCCATACCACCAGTAAAACATTCAGATTTGACACAGATACTGCAGGCTGCTCCATTTTACAGTGCATCTCTTTAAATAATCAAGTATCCACAAAATTAAATGCCTACTTTTTAAGGCTGTGTGCTATTATGGTCACCTTCAATCTCATTAAATATTTCTGCTAGTGCCTTTCTGGGTCCATTGTTCATGGTGTGCCCTGTCCACCTCTTTTTATGCTTGAAAAGATTTTTACTGTACAAGGAAAATTAAAGCTGTCCCAGTTCCCAAATGTGATCTTTAAAATGCTGCCACATGTAAGCCCATCTTCGCATAGCAGTTTTGACACAGCTCAGTACAGTGGGCACTCAGAATAAAATAATTCTGCAGTGTTATGCATCCTCATTTACATGTAAATTACTGAATAGTATATTTGTCCCTATAGAATTTAGCTAATCCAAAGGAGAAACATTTCCAGTCAATCAAGGAGCAAGACAAATAATCTCATTTTGCTGGAGGTGCCTGTATTTAACTCCATTGTGGTTTCTCATCTGGATGCTGTGGAGGTTTCCTGCATAACTCTGGAGACTGTTGTTATTTTTGCTTAATTTTTATACACATATAAGTACAATGAACCATTGTGCTTGAGTATAGTCGCTGTGTGATGATGATAGCTTTTATGCTGCAGTGCTTGTCCAGTTCCTGGAACTGCTTTCTATCTCAGACAGCAAAAACTGCCAGTTCCTTGTGCAACTATTATCTATTTCTGTTCTAAAATAAATAATAAAAGCCCCTCATGGATCTATTCATTACAAAGAACACAAGCTTGTAAACTTCCCCAAGGTACTTCAGTAATTTTAAGGAATTCATCTGGAAACTTTATTCTCTGGAAAAAATACTTTATGCTAAGTCACAAGCCACCCATGCAAAAGATTAACAGCTATATTATGAAAGAGACCATGTCCTTCTGGAAGACCTCGGGAGCATTCCTGCACCCCAGCATCGCCTGCCCAGGCACTGTGTCCTGCAGGCAGGGAGCAGCGGGCTCTGCAGAAGGGTGAGGTTCAACCTGGGCTCTTCACTTAACCTATTTTAGCTGAATCCTTCAATAGGAAGAAGGAATTTGAATGTTTTCCCTAAAACTTTTTACTTCCAGAGTGAATCCTCTTTGTATTTGTGAATAACAGGTGGCTTTCAGGTAAAGGCCACCAGCCTATAACTTCTTTAAAAGCACTTCTGTATACATCACTAGGAATACAATAACTTTTTTGACAGACAGAAAACCAGCACTTCTGGGGACGAGGTTGTATAAAGAAATTCTATTGATATGTGTGAAGCTCTGGGTCAGATGGGATGGGAAGATGATACAGTTTTAAAAGAGTTAGATCACCCAGAGGAATTTGAGAATTTCTTATGTTGCCTTCTACAGACAGAGGGAAATGGCAGAAGAGTTGCTTTTTGATTTGGCTTATTTTTGTTGCTTTTCTTAGTTTTGACTTACTATTGTTATTATTATTATTATTACTCTACTTAAAATATGTTTCCCTTGCAGCTTTTCCTTTTCTTGGTATTTCATTTCACTCCTATGTATTTGCTCTGTACTCCAAGCGGGTGTGAAAGATTATGCAATTTGGTAAATGCTGTCTTCATTAATAAAACATTTGTTGCTTCTTTGTTTGTTATTGGACATTTTTGAGGTGAAGGGAATCAAGTGAACTAATGCATCTGAAACATCATTCCTGGTTTTTCCCCAGCGCCTAAGCCAAGCATAGAGTGATTTCTTGTTCTGATCCATGCCAGTGAGAGTCTTTTTGATAGGTTCTGGTTACCCATCTCCTTTTGATACAACTGCATCAGTAATTCAATGGACAATGATCCAATTGTTTTAACAAAAGAGAACATTTTAGAGGAAAAAAAAAAGCCATTTTGAAGCATTAGTGCTTTTCTGACTTAGCTAATGTTTTAAGTGATTGCTTTAAGTCTTTACTCGTCTCTGGTCTTGCAGTCATTGGTATTTTTATCTGCAGCACTTCAAAGTGAGCTGGGACCAGCGTCCCGACAATTATTTTTAGCATCAACCAATGCCCAAGTTGCCTTGTCCTTTGCAGCCACCTGACAAAGGGATCTGCCCTGCCCTGAAGAGGTCACACTCCAGAAAGACAGCTCTAGAGCTTCAGCACTCCTTCATCCCCATTGTCACATTGCCCATCTTGAAGAGCAGTTTTGATAGAGGAGTGGCCCAGAGGATGGATCCCGAGACCCTCTGGGTGCGTGTCCCAGCCACAGGCAGCAGAGCTGTCTCGGTTGGCATCCTGGGCACTGCTTTGGGCAGCTGGCATCATTTATGATCCAAGGCATCTGAGAAGGTCCAGAAGATTGAATCAGATTCCTGTAGCTCATTTGGCTATGGAGGGGCAAAAGCAGTTCCTCTGACATCTGTATAAACCAGGGGTTTTCATCCTCTTAGGGATTTCTCCTTTCACATTTCCTTGAGCTATATTTTGAGAGCCATTGGGACCTTTCTATCTACAGCGCATCTCTTTGGCCTACACAGTGTCTCACAGCTCCTTGGAGGAGCAGGACAAGGCTGTTAAAACATTTATTCTGGGAACTATCCTTACTGGGAGGTCTGTGGGGGAGAACAGAGTGGAACATGGCTTTCCCAGATCCTTACAGTACAAACACCATCTTTCCTTCCTCTGGGAGAGCCGGAGGAGTAAAGCAAGCAGGATTTATCTCTGTATGATGTGGGGGATCATAATAATAAAAGTCTTAACATCTTGCTGCTGTGAGCTGACGATATAAAGTATTAAATACAGTGTGCCTGCAGTTACACTGTGCTTCTGGTTGACTTCAGAAACCCAAGTCTTCAAAAAGCATACAGCTAATGTAAAATGAAATGTTAAATAAAGAAAGTTGGGAGTTCTATTTCTCTTCTGGTATTTGAGTTGTTCTTTATTTTTCTTAGCTTTTCCCTGAAAACAGGAGACCAAAAGAGTTTATTTTTGTTTGCTTGCTTGTGTTTTTTTCTGTTTCCCCTCCAAAAAAAAAAAAGGAAACTGAGATTCTCCCATAATTATGGAGCTTCAGAATCCGTGACACCAAAGATCACCAGAATGCCAATATGTTCCTCAGATTTGGCAGTGTTTCAGAGCAAGAAAAAACACGTATTGAGGAGTAATTTGTCTTGGTATGTTATCAGAGGCCTGTAATGGAGCTGTTACCAATGCTCCTTTTTCCTCTCCTAGCAGTATAATTTAACAGTTAACACATTTCAGAAATAATGGTATAATTAATGTAATTAAGCAGGGCTTCTTTCATTAGCAAAGGGTGTGGTAAAGCAGCACTGCTGTTTCTCTGGTGTCAGAAGTGCCCCCTTATTTTCACCTGCATCTTTCACCTGTTTACACAAAGGTGAAGAGCAGAACAGAGTCTTTAAAACTGGTCTATGTACCATTTTTAAAAGCAGTACCCCAGCAGCACATGTCTAATTGGGAAATTGGTAAGCATTGGACTTCTTAGGAAAAAAAAAAAAAAAAAAAGACAATTTTGAAAAATGCTACTCCATATTCACCTTGCATTTTTCCCCTGTTTTTACTCAGCTGACCCAATGTGTTCATTTCAACAGACCTCTCCCTCAGATGAGGCAAGCAAGAAGCAGCTTTTAATGCCCCACCGCCCATCGGTGGACCACTCAGATGAACCCTTTCAGAGGCAGAGGGCAGTGAGCGCTGTCAGCATTATCACTAGTGCCCTGGAAGGTAAGACATGCCTTTAGTTTCCCAGCTGAAGGCCAAGACAACATTGATTGGCAGGAAGAAAGTAGCATGGAAAACCCAAATGTTTTTCTTTTGCACTCTTTATGTTCTGCAAGATAGTATTACAGGGTTATTATGACCCTTAAATACAGGCAATTCCTTAACAGAAGGCAATATAAGCACTGTCTTAGCCATAGACTTGTAAAAATCCTGACAGAGCACTGGCTGTACAATCAAAGTTGGGTCTGGGAGCTTTTTGTGCCCCTATGGACTTCAACGTACAGAGGGCTGACAGGTAGCAGATCACCATACTGTGTATACGTTTATCACAGAATGGGTTGGGTTGGGTGGGACCTTAAAGCCCACCCAGTGCCACCCCATGCCATGGGCAGGGACCCCTCCCAGCAGCCCAGGCTGCCCCCAGCCCCATCCAGCCTGGCCTTGGGCATTGCCAGGGATGGGGCAGCCACAGCTCCTCTGTGCAGCCTGGGACAGTGTTGCACCACCCTCAGAGTAAAGAATTTCTTCCTAATGTCTAATCTAAATATACCCTGTGTTTGGAGGCTAGAAAGAGAGATCTCTCTCTTGGGAGCAATTCAGCCTCCCAGAGATCTCACAGCAGTGCAGGTGTGCATGTAGGGTATCAACCATTATTTTGAAAGTTTGCTAGAAGGCACCTAACGCTGCAGCTCTGCTGTCCAATGAGTGAAAATGCAGAGAGAATGCATTCTGGCTTAAGACAGGAGGCTGCTTATAAACTGATTGAAATAATAGGGTTGGCTGAAGTTTTCCTGTTATTAGCTCAGGTTCTAATTATATGGACAAAAACTGTTATACAGCATTCCCTGCCCATAAAGGAATCAGAAAAGGAATGCATTATGCAATTCTACTAATCATGATTATTCAGACATTAACTGTCTTGTTTGACTTTTCTTTTTCACCATTTAACACAAATTATACTCACAAAGCCATTTCTCTTCCTTTGTGCTCAAATAAAATGAACATATAAATGTTCTATTTTAACTAATACTTTAAAAGCACCTTTAAAATCACATTGGAGCTATAGTACCATTTTCAAACTGAGTTATGCACTCCCCTGATTTTAGAAGAAATCAGATGCTTAATGCCTTTTTAGATTAGACATTAAGAACAGAAATCCTATTGATAACCAATGATACACCAGCTCTTAAGACCTTAAATCAGCTCTAAATATCAGATTGAAACTCTTTTATCTCTTAAACTCTTTAAACGGTGTTACTTAAGATACTTGTAAAATGAGAACTGGACATGAATTCTTAACCACTTGAACCTGCCAACCTGGAACACAGAGAACAAATCTGAGCCTATGTATAATACTAGGTTTTGCATGTTTGGAGTGAGTCTTCCTTTTCTCATGGGACACTTTTGAAAGGTTCCTAATTTCAGAAGAGGCTACTGTCTTAGTGCTATCAACTGGCAAAAAAAAAAAAAAAAAAGAAAAAAAAAAGTGTGTAATCTGCCAGCCTGTTAGGACAGAAATATTTTTATCCTAAAAAAAAAAAAAAAAAAAAAAAGAAGAAAACAGTTTGGGGTAATTCAAGGGTCTTCCTCTAAGTTGTGAGTCATTTTAAGTGTTCCCTTGTCATATAACTCAGCATGCACTGACTGTTATTTTACTGCTTGTGACTTAGAGCTTGAGGAATCACACCAGAAATGTCCTCCGTGCTGGAACCATTTTGCTGTTAAATTTCTCATTTGGGATTGCTGCCCGCTTTGGCTTTTAATCAAGAAATTTGTCAAGTTTGTGGTAATGGACCCATTTACCGACCTCACCATCACCCTCTGCATTGTGCTGAACACACTCTTCATGGCCTTGGAGCACTATAAGATGACGAAGGAATTTGACCACATGCTTTACATAGGCAATTTGGTAAGTGAATGCAAAGGTAAAATACTGTCTGAAGAGTGTGTTTGCTGCTTTTAAAAGTTTTGGCTTAGGCCTTGTGAAAACCCGCATTTAAAATGCTGTCAGCATCGCTTTGCCTATGTCATGTCAAGGGCACACAGTCAGGTCTTCTGGGGGTGAGGAGAATCAAAGGAAGGACAATAACCTATTTTCATTAAATTGCCACATTCTAATGTTTTTGGTAACCACAAAGGCCATATTCCTGGGCTGTTTCCAGTAGGTTTCTCATTTGTATCAGTTTAAGGATATAAGATGAGAAAAAGGTTAATGAGCTTCATTTGTGATTTCTGTAAAAGCAATGCTAGGGAAGCAACTCTGGATGACTAATAGTCCCTTTTAAGTTAAAAATGCTATAGAAAAACAAGGCAAGATCATAAAAGGAAAAGTAGTTTTGATAGATATGTATGTAGGAAGGTGCCTGTGGTGTGTCTGCTGTGTCCCCCTGCCTCATGCAGCTGTGTGTGATAGGAGCTGTGCAGAGCCCGGGGCAGAGGGGACATGCGGCAAAGCTCTCTGAGCAGTGCTCCGAGGGGAAGCTCCTAACGTGCAGGCTGGAGCAGCTGGGGAGAGCTGCAAGGTAAGCAGAGACTGCTCTTCTCCAAGGAAAAGCAGAGTGACAGATCTCCAGCCAAGCTGCAGGGACAGCAGAAAAGCCTTTCTAGAGGCGATGCGGTACAATTTGTTAACCCAGGGGGGACACTGAAATCCTGCAATCACTACAGAACCAAAGCTTTTCCTTTAATTGTCTTTCTCTGAGTTTATGTTTAAAAGGTACTGTGTTTTACCACTTTAAAACTTAGTGTTTAAAAATCCTTTTACTTTTAGAAGAATTCGTATTGGAAAAGGCACGGGCTATTTAGCTATGATTTGGTTGAACTGCCCCTGAAGTCTAGTGGTAGAAGCAGAGATTTACTCTAGGACCAAAAGCAAGTCTGGAGTACCCAGGAAGGTGGTCCCTACTAAATTTGAATTCAAGAAACTCACAGTGGAGATGAGAAAAACCTGTTATATTTATAAATATATTATATATTTTATATATATATATATATATATATAAAGGCTTTGCTCCCTCAAGGTGGGATTCACTTTGCCCAGCTTGGGATGTTTAGAGCGTAGGAGTAGCTGTCTGAGTTGGTTGACTTTAAAGTCAATGGAGAGAAATGGACAATTTTAAGGCACAATTAATCTGATGTTTTTAAGACATTTGCTTTTGGATAAGGTGAACTGTGCCCTGGAGGCCACCAACTGCAGTGGTCATTGACTACAGTGGGAGTATGCAGAGACACTGCAGATGTCATATCTGCATTGACATGCATCTTATACTGACAGGTTTAGGTGGGTAGTAGCAATAATCAGACTTTTTGTACCAGCTCTAGAATATGTGGTACAGAACCTGTTGGTGGTGGGTTTCGTTGTTGTTGTTGTTTTCTTTTTCACCAGTCATTATTCTTAGCTCTAGACCTCCTCAACCAGGTTGAGGTTCTCCTAGGCTGTGGGACCTGTCTCTAGTTTTTCAGCTGCTGTGTCCTGGTAAATCTCCCTCTGTCGTTATGCTAGGCAAAAACATGGATCTCCTTTCCTTGTTCCAAACCCACATTCTTACCTCGGTAGTAAGCAGTAAATAAGGGTAGCTTGGAAAATCACCCCTCAGGACTGCACCCAGCTCCTCTTTGCAGCCAGCCCTCATGTGGGGATGTTGCTCAACAATTTGTGGCCTTTTGAGATGACTTCTCAGATGACAAAAAAAGCACCTTTGGACCCAGCATCATCCCTCAGAGCAGGTGGCACTGCTTCTGTATCCCCCTCTGGCTTGTCAATGTGTATTGCTCTGCTTTTAGCAGATGAGTTTCTCTCTTTGCCAGACCACGGGCAACAAAATCCCAGCCCCTGGCATCCCTCCTGCCCACATGGCTCCAGCAGACCTGAATGGGACTGCACCAGCTGCCAATGAGGCTGGTGGAAATGGAGACGATGAGCAGAGGGCAGGGGAAAATTGCAAAGGAATTGAAATGCTGCGCCCCCCCCCCCCCCCCCCAAAAAAAAATATGTATCTACCCTTGAGTTTCTATATACCCCTGAGTTTTTAAGTGCCCCTCTGTTTACCCCTGAGTTTCACTGCTTAGAGCTAATTTTGATTTATGTTAGGGTGTAAAATAAGCAAAACTGCCTGATACTTTTTTTATTATTATTATTTTGTAGTAGGCAGCTGGCCCCAGGCTGAGATGCCAGGATGGGTCGATGAGAGGCTCCCCCTTGGCAGATTTTACTAAACCCCTGCATAACAGGAATGGTTGTGAGTAGAGCAGGTCAGAGGAAGGTAATTCCATTTTGCAGAGGATTTCACAAAGTCATTTGTAATGAGAATTGAGCGATTTTTTTGCAATTCCCCATGAAAGGGAGGGCAGCCCCGGCTCCAGGGCAGGCTGCCAGGTGCCTGCTTGCCCTGAGCCACCAACTGCTAGAGCCTCCCCTGCCCCAGCGCCAAGCGGCTGCCCTCCTGCCATCCCATCCACCCCTTGCTGAGCAATTACACGAGCATTAGGTGGGCGAAGATATTAAAAAGGGCAGACCTTTGGCATTTTTTCCTCAAAATTAGCGTTTCTGGAAGAAATAAGAGTGGAATATGAATTTGCTGTCTCCGAGAGTAATTCTTCGTCTGGCTGCCAGGAGCTAGAGACCTGCTCTGATGGCACCATCTCCATCCTGCTGTTGTGTGGCACCTGCTGCCTTCAAGCTCCTTTAGCTCATCCCTGACAGGAACCAACACTTTTAAATCCCGTCACTAGGCCTCACAAGCACATGCACGTCTTCATGTTTCAGCTGCCTGTGCAGTGCCACTGCTGAAAAAATAGGTACACAGAGTGAGATTTTCCCAATTTTTGTTTTCCTTTAGAAACTGAGATGCCATTATCCAATATTAGAACCCAAGTGGCTGAAATGATAGTTAAGAGGTTGTTTTCTTAAAGACAACATCCTCCAAATTGGCAGTGGCATATTTATAACCATAACCAGTGGGACGTTGAGTTGCTCTTTTTCTTCCCAGCCTTTATTTCACTCAGCATCCAGCCTCTCGTAAAAGCACAATAGCTGCTTACCAGGTGCTGGCAATTTGATGACCACCATTGGAAATTCATCGCTGGTGCACGTACGCGACTCCCGATGCCTTTAGGAAGGCTCAGACATTTTCCTATCTTGCTGTGACATTTCCCTCTCAGAAGGCTATTGATTAAAATGATTCAGGCAAAGAAAGTGATCCTCCTGAGTCATTTCCCAGCAAGATGGTTGCATAATGAAGGCAGCATGGTGTCGTGGGTTTCGAGGCAGTCCCCTGGATACAATTTCATAGCTGTCCAGTTTTAGCTTGTTCGCTGTCCTTAGGGAAACTGGGGTGTTCTGGTGGGAACCTCTGGTATCTCTAGCCACTGTGACTCAGAATTTCTTGGTTAGTTAGAAGTCAGAGACAGGCCGTTTTGTTGGGTTCTTCGTATGAGGCATTGATAGGATGACAGTCCAAGGTATTATTTTCCTGATAAGGAGAAGGTATTTTGCTTAAGGAGTTGTGTGAAATAGCTGTTTGGAAGAACTCATCTATTCAGTCCTGAAGCATTACCAAGTAAAAGTCAAACCTTCTTCAAATGCAGGCTATGATCCTTTATTTTTCTTCCCTAATACCTTAATTATATACCCTTAACTTTTCCCTTCCACACCACGTTGAGTTTCTTAGTCTTGTTGCATAGAGCTGATCGCTTGTGTTGGGATAGCTCTTCAGACACTCAGCTTATAGGGTGGAAAACATTTCTCCTTGAGTGTAGGTTACTGATACGTCAGCTCTGGGGTCCTCCCTTTTTCTGACCTACACAGTGCATTGATACTGGCTGTTTCATGGAAAACCATGTGCCTTGATATATAAGCGGAACAGAGAGCTTTTCAGAACGCAAAGCTCTGTGTACCTTGTGCTGGGACTGGGAGTGGAAATAAAACAGTTTGTGTACAACTTGATGCCGACATTTTCTCATTTTAAGCTGACTGTCAGGTGTTTAAATGGGTGCTTAAAGAGGGCATATGAGAGGACAAGATCTGATTCTCTTGGACGCTTTGCAGAAATCTGTTAAAACTTAATTTACTGTCAGCAGCCTTCCCTTCTCCACTTCCTCTGCCTCATAGGTAATATTTATATGTTGTTTTAAAGAAAAATGTTCCAATTAAAAGCTCTACCATATGACATTTGAACTGGGTCATAAATAAGCAATGCGTTCTCAAGATGCTGTGAAAAGAAAACTGCTGTGACTATTTGTAAAAAATATATAAAAAATATTAGGGCTCAAATTAGGGTTTCTAATCGCCTTCACTGCCAGCAATAACCTCAGAATGGCTGGATGCTCTTGCTGTCCTGGTATTAATAATAACAACATAAAAAGGGGTAATACAGCCAGTACATGGCAGCCCAAATACCCTTTTAACACTCCCACTCCATTCATTCAGGTTTCTCCACTGAAATAAATAGATTTAACCTTTATAAAAGGCACCTTTACGCTTTCTTTCTTACCACTGAGACTCTGCAGACGACAGAAGGTGATGGAAACATCCATCCCTATCAAGAGCTTGAACCCAGACGTCGCTGTGTGCTTACAGCACTATCAAGCATCGTGGTGAAAAGACCAGACAAAGCCAGCGCTGTAACAGTGATAAAAAATCAGCTGTGAAAAGTATTTACTTGTAAAATGTTTTTGGCTTTCTACTGCATTCACCTGTATCTGTGGAGAGTCTGCAAGAAAGGAGGGATGCTTAGAAGGCTGTTTTCACTTTGAATTTTCTTTCTGCAGGTCTTCACTGGGATTTTTACAGCAGAAATGATCTTCAAAGTAATTGCCCTTGACCCCTACTACTATTTTCAGCAGGGCTGGAACATTTTTGACAGCATAATTGTTATACTGAGCTTGATGGAACTGGGTTTATCCAGCATGGGAAACCTGTCTGTTTTACGCTCCTTTCGACTGGTAATGGTCCTATTCTGCTTTTACCCCTCTCCTTGCATTAAGAGTAAACTCTGACATGAACACAACATATTTTCTTAAAAATGCATCCACCAATAAAGACTTCAATCGCTGCAAACCGGTGAACAGTACGTGACACTAATTATAGACTGCGGGATAAATGGAATTGTTCCAGATTTACATCAGGGTAAATGAGAACATAATTTGATTCCTTCTAGCTGTGCCAGGTACTTGTAGCACACTTAAAATGTTTGAGATCCAATTTGTAATAAAATTCTGCCATTTTATACCTGTACACCTGTTAGCACAATCAGCAGATAATTGATAGCCCACAAAATGCAAGAGCTAGTAACATGTCGTTTTGGAAGTTGTTATTCCAAAATTATATTATAAACATGCCACCATTCTTTTAAATGTTGTCAAAAGAAAATGTCTCTGAATTATTCACGGAGTGATTTTTTTTTTTTCTAGAACTGATCAGCATAACACAGCATCTGTCTTTCACGGAACTCCTTAGCTGTCAGCTCCTTTGTTATGCATGGGATAGTGGCATTCGATTAATGAGAGACTGTCGGCATATTGGAACAGAAAAGTAGTTTCCTTGCCAGCCTGACATTTGTGTTGCACTTCATGTACCAGGATGTCCATGCTAATCATTCTGGCCATGATATGGCTTCATAACTTGAAAGACCAGGAAAATAAGCCCTTATGGCTACATTTAGCGGGAGACTTTTCTTTTTCCTTTCCAAAATTCTCTGCGCTGCTCAAAAATGCAAATTTTTTGCTGCTCTTGCTGCTGGGTCCTGAGAGTCTCCTGTCATTTTATGAGCAATGCCTCTTCAATAGTGTTGAAATTAAACCTTCAGTTGAAAACACAGTGCAAGGACTAGGAACCATTTACATCCTTAAAATAGGTCTAAAGTGGGACGTAGGTTGTGCCCAGACTGCGGGATCCTCGGCACAGAGGTGATTTTCACCCTGGGAGCTAACAGCTAACAGCATTGGGCTGAGGCTTGCTCTGAAACACAGAGGAATTGCTTCTCCCTTTGCAGGATCAAACCCTAGCCCCCTTCCCCCAGACGTCAGTCAGGCTGTTTAATTTGAGGTGGAAAAGCAACATAAAACAAAATATTGATACCTGAGACTTCCTCCTTCCATCCCCTCCAGACCATGATATCAGGGAGCTGAGCCTCTAAAAGCACGTCTGCCTAACAAGGCAAGAGCACAGCCCTTGAATGCTTAATTCTTATCCAAGAAGCACAACTGATATTTTATTGATAGACATAGTGAGGCTAACGGGAAGTGTGGCTAAAATCCCCTTGTACTGTGGCATTTAACGTGTTTCACGTTTTAACCACTTTAATAATTCATCAGCTGAAGTGTCTTGCTTCTGTGAACTGACACTGTTGTTTATGTTTTGTTTGCAGCTGCGAGTCTTCAAATTGGCAAAGTCCTGGCCGACCTTAAATACGCTCATTAAAATCATCGGGAATTCAGTGGGTGCCCTTGGGAACCTCACCCTCGTGCTGGCAATCATCGTCTTTATTTTTGCCGTGGTAGGAATGCAGCTTTTTGGGAAAAGTTACATGGACAATGTTAAGAAGATAAGCACTACCGGCAATTTGCCACGGTGGCACATGAATGATTTCTTCCATTCGTTCCTCATTATCTTCCGAATCCTGTGCGGGGAGTGGATCGAGACCATGTGGGACTGCATGGAAGTGGCTGGGCAGCCCCTGTGCCTTCTCGTCTTCTTGTTGGTCATGGTGATAGGAAACCTCGTGGTGAGTTGTCCAGATGGTTTCTTCTCCCTTTCCTGCTGGGTGTGTGCTAATGGACACCTTTTTATCCAGGAACTGCAAACCTCACCATGTTCTGAGGCTTTAATTTGCTGAATCAAGGTCTCACCCAGAGACACCTGTTTACATCCCAAGTACAAAATTGGTAGCGTTGCATTGCTAATTAGGAATGGAGGCTTGTGTTGTTGCAGAAGAGCAGGCAATGTGTTAGTAGAAAAAAGGCACGTAGGCTTGTTATAATGATTTAATTCCTTAAAGCATTCATGGGACTTAAGAGATTCCAGATCTCTTTTCAAGAGTGAAAATCACCTTAACTGTCACCACATCAGAAGATATTTTTATTTCTATTCAATTTTGGTCCGGAACAGGTGAACCTTGCAGCTAGCACAGTGTCTCTGAGCGGAGTTTCAAATGTGTTTAGCCTGCATGTTCTAGGAAGCTGCAGGTTATGTTTACAGTAAAGTCACTTGCTCACTTGCTTTTTTAATAGAGTATCCCATAAGCATGGCTTACATAAGCTCTGAACCTATTAAGGCTGAATTGTATTTCCCTGTTGACATCTTATGGAGCGCTTTGCTGGCTTGCAGTCATTATGGAAATGTTTCGCCCGTTCAGCTTACAGAGCATCTTTGACATTGTGGCTCTAATGGGCTTACTGTTTATGTAGTGAGTTGTTTAATAGTAGATGCGGCTATAAAAATGTTGGGTTTTGCTACCGACTGCTTTTAGTGGTTATTTTGCTTTTAAGTACCCAGTGTTTTGGTTCTCAGCTCCTGGGATAGAAAAGTTCCTGAAGGGGCTTATTTAAAAAACAAAGAGCATAATTTATGTATTTATATTAAATTTTAACAATTAGATTTTCACTGAAAATATTATTTGCAAGGGGAAAATACAGTTTCTACTTATTTTATTTTATATAAGTCAAAAGATTAAGTATGATTACTCAGAAAGTGGCTGAATATATATTTTTTTCACTAACTTCAACTTTCTGTGTGTTTTTCATGTCTAATTAGAAGATTTGGGGCCAATTATGACTTTCTGCGTTTTTGGTGGAATTTAGCCTAAATTCAGATATTTAATCTCCCCCTACTGTTAGTCAATGGATTCTGTATATGATAATGAAACCTGAAAATAAGTCCTGGGAAATTCTGGAGAAAGTGTTATCATTTGAAATATTAGTGGATTACTCAGTGAACTTGTAACATCTGATTCCCTTAGATATTAAAATTCATCAGATTGCATAGGGATTGTTAAATATGAAATCCGATTCAGAGGAGATTGCACTAACACTATCTGCGTATACTTAAACTACCATGCTCAAAAAAGACAGTCTCAGATGTAAAGCCAGATACTGAAAAACTCTGTCAGCATGGATAATCTGAAGGTACTGGTCAGCTGAAAGCAAAAATGCTAGCTTTATACTTTTCAGACAGCAGTTCTGTAAGCATGCAGCAAAGACTGGTGAATAGGAGTGATTATAGGAATAGGAGTAAAACTCTCAGGGTGGAAAACAAAGCAAAATAAAAAGATTCATAGGTCTGATAGGACTGGGCAAATAGGAGAAGAATGTTTTCTCAGTCAGGAGACTCATCCAGTGCCAACCACATTACCTGGAAATTTCATGATGTTAATTAGCAGGTAGAAAGAAGGTCTCCCCTGACACCATCAAATCTTGGTTTCTTCAGTGAGAGTGGATTGAATTCACAAATTCACTTATTTGCTGAAGAGCATCAGACAAAAGTTCAGGTAGCCAAAAAGCACTACGAGCTCTCTGAAATAAGAAGACTTGAGCTCTAAATT
Organism: Oxyura jamaicensis; assembly: GCF_011077185.1. Classification (NCBI taxonomy): domain Eukaryota; kingdom Metazoa; phylum Chordata; class Aves; order Anseriformes; family Anatidae; genus Oxyura; species Oxyura jamaicensis. The sequence goes on from NC_048894.1 coordinate 5,934,114, forward strand.
TTTACATGTAACTCTGGTGCATTCTGTGCCAGGCTTTTTCTTTTAACTTGCTGAGTTCCTTGTTCCTCCTCTGAGTTTGAATAGACAGTTTGGAGATGAACACTATTATCCTAGGATTGTATCTCATTTGGACCTCTAACTCTTTCTTAGTCTCTGCACAGGCATGGAAGAAGTTCTACAGCATTTTCCCAGGTTCCATGCTCATATCAATTGAATACTTTTATCTGTCACATATGCCCCTACTTATGGTAGTGTCTGTGGATACTCTGTCCAGCACAAGTCTATGCATTTCAGACCTCCTTTTCTCCTTTTTAATTTCTCCAAGCTTTTTTTTTTTTTTTTTTTTTTTTCCCTTGCACACTGTGTTGGGAAGAGTTACAAGCATTGTGATTCCGTGATAAGCTCAGAGATTTGGTCTGCAGATCTTATCAAGCCTCACTAACAGAAATTCAAAGGAATGGTGGAAGAAAAGCATGGAAAATTAGTAAGTGCCCTGGGCAACTTCATGTTATAGAGCAGTCAAGCTGCTGAAAGGAATTTTAGTAAGTCTTAAGCCTTTGGTTGGAATTCATATATCCCAAAAATGTCTTGGACCATGGCAGTGCCACATGCAATGATGTATGCTGATGGGCAGCTGATATTTGAATCATCTTCCAATAACTGAACTTTACAGAATAGTTGGAAAACTATGTGCTGTGTAACTAGCTAGCACAATAATACTGCTGCTATCATCAGATGGCATTTTTAGAGTCATTGAAGCGGCTTTGGAAGGAAAAGCCAAACCAGGGGAATGATAAAATAGTCTCTCTCTCATCTATAAGAGCTTTTGAAATTGCTAACTGGATAATTATGTTTACTGTTAAGTTTTATAAAGACTAAACATATTTCCTGTGTACATTGATGTTACTGAGGTTAATAAGGAAAATAACTGAGACGAGAATTATTAAGAAGATGTAGGGGAGTTTGGGTAGCGAGGCAGCCCTTGCTGCCCTCACTCTGCGGGGTCAGCCGATGTGACACCAGCCACTTCTCAGGGGACAGCTGCATGCAGTGGCTGGGGACTACTACTGCAGTAATGACGTGCATGAATAAAACTGACACTCCAATCATAGAAGGAACAACCTTCCAACCTCTCTGCGTGCTCCTGACGTACATGGGCCAAGCCAGCCTTTCATTCTTCTCCCTGCTACCTGGATGAAGCTAGTTCTACCAGCTCCTAATGGCAAGCCACCACGTAAATCTGTGCCCATCTGCCTGGGGTCATAAGCATGCCAGGACCTACAGTCCATAACAAGGGAAAATCTTCAGGGTTTTACTAGAATTAAAGTTGAAACAGAAGTCTTAAAGTGCCCTTTTAGGATCAGCCCTAGGCATTTTTTTTTTTATTTTTTTTTGTCCAATAATGATGCTATTCACCCAGAAAAATATTGATGACATTTTCTTAGAACACATAGTTAGAAAGCATCACCAGTTTCTAGCGTACCCATCTATCCTACAGGAAGGATTAACTAACTGCTAGCATTGAATTAGTGAATGATGCATGAAATTATGAAAAACAAAGTGGAAGGTCATGCACTCAGCCCTATTTAAGAATTTATGTTATGATCAAGTAGCTTATCAACATGAAACGTTTGAGGGGATAATAAAAATATACATATCTGAGATAACTGCGTGGACTGCCTTTGTAGTTGGACCTGGTCAATGGAGTCCGTGAAGTCATAAATTATCTTTAACCAAAAAGACACCTAAAATACATCAGATTAAATAGACCCTAAAAGTACCTATTTCCGTCCCTGATATCTTGGGGAGCTAACTCAGCAGCAGACACCCACATGTACTTACCACTCTGGTTGATTGAGCCAACAACATAGTGCACCCATTAGAGAGGTAAATGTGATTCTAGTATGTGTCAGAAAAGGTAATTACAGAGGAAAAAGGAGAGTATCAGTGCTGTTTTGCAGTGCTCTGCAGCACTGGGCATGCAATGTATTCCGTTAATGACCGATGCTCAAGACAGATTAAGTCGAACTGGGAAAAGCACAGGAATATTAAGTTGATGAGGGAAATGCAGAACTAAGCAGGGCTGAGAGTGATTTAAGTTACAGGACAGAGCTCATCCCAAAACAGAGGAAGATAAATCACCCATAGGTGCTTGCAGAAAATGAGATGATATTGTCTAGCAGAACTTCCCAGCAACCGGTGAGATGGAGCTTGTTTGTGAAGGAAACAACCCAAGGAGCCTGTCAGCAGGGGGGTTGACTTGATGACCCAAGAGGACCTTCCAGTCCTGTTTTCCCATGATAATTCAAGTGCCTGCCAGCGGAGCTGTTCAGCATGATTTGGATGAGATTTGAAGCGGCCTGCTTTAGTTAAACCCGATAGAAGCTTGTCTCTAAAAGATGTGGATGCCCTGGAGCCTGTCCTTTTATACCACTTCCACATCTTTGGAAGCCTTAATGGATATTTCTTCTGTTTTAACATGGCCCATGACTATGATACATAGAAACCTGGAAATGTCATGTTCTTGGAAAATAGCAGTTTCTCCGTCCTTGCATTCTTTTACTACAAGTCAGTGTAGGATGGTTCCTTAAGAGGTGTTCTGAGAAAGTGCCACTAAACCTCCATCAGGTTAAAATCTGTGGATTCCCAAAAGGAGTAGATGCCAAAAAAACAGAGTAGATCTCTTTTACCACCATTTCAATCTTTAACAACCAAAGTTTGCTGATAAAATGGCATAACACCAAAGCAGTTCTGACAGTCAGCTCTCTGCAGTGCCAGGTCTCTGCAGCAAGGCAAGAGAGAAAGAAATCTAGCTACAGGGAACATGAGCAAATTGTAATTTCTTACTATTTCCACTTCAGCATGTCCTTCCACAGCATGTCCCTTCCTACTAGAGCTTGTCCTGAGCACTACCAAGGCAACCTGGATGGGAACAAATATCTGAGAAGAGTGAGATGGATGAAAGGCCAGTTAGCATGCATCCTAGCCTGACTGATGTGCAAGAGAGAGGTTTGAGCTGGGAAGAGAAGCGAGTACAAGGATATGTGATGCTTGGTCTGTAAGATGAATTTCATTATAATTTCCTGCCCCAAATCACCCTCCTAAGTGACAGACCCTAAGTACCACAAGGAGTCATTGGGTGCCATGTAAATATCTAACAATTAGTTAGACACAATTTGGCTGTAACAATTGGCTGTAATCCCCACAGTTAGGCAAGATCCCTTTGTATGTGCTTGCAAGTTCACATCTATCCCGATTAATTGTTTTCATTCTTGTATATTTTTGAAGTATTAAGAGTGAAGAAAAGACGTGATAAATATTTAATTCTGACTAACTTTCTTTGCTGCGTCTTTGCTTTGTTAGCATTGTTGCCTTTAGTTTGGTGTATGCAGTCAAGCAAACAGAAGAAAAATACAAAAAAAGAAAAAGAGGTAGATGTGATATATAGCGTATAAATCTGTAAGACAGGGCTGCTGGTTGGATTGTGAGGTCTTCAGCATGGGGGCTTTGTTTCTATATAAAACGGTTTCCTAGAGTCAGTTGCATAGTATCATCATTTGTACACCATGATCTTTAATTGAGGAACACTCTTTTGGGGTAGAAGCCTGCCCTGCAGGAATCCTTTGGCTGGCCAACCACACAGATGTACCAGGAGGTTCACAGGCAAGGGATTACCCCACCTGGGATGTTGTGGTCAGCACAGGGTATGAAGAAGTTTAATAATATGGAGCAAGATGATCGTCTTCAATTGTCCTCAGCATAAGAAAATGTTTCTGGGCACATCTAATTTATTAGTGTGGGAGTAGCCATAAAGTCCTGTCTCACCCAATACTGATACATTTCCATCACCACAGATTTCTCAGCAGATCACAGCTGAGCTTGAAAGAGGTTTATGGTAATGTGTCAGGTTTTCTCTTTAAATGAAATGGATACAGGGAACTATCACTGTCTCTTGTGGTAAAATCACAAGTAATAACGAAATAGCTAGGAATCTAACAGGCCTAGGTAAAAGTGGATTGAAATTTTACATTTTAAGAGCTCAGACAGAAAATGTGTATTGGGATGGTAAAAGAAGGCCTTCAGATGAGACTTGTATTTCCTCCTGAAATGAAGGGACCATCACCGAGGGAATCTACATCAAGAGTCTGGCCTTTTTAGGAGACGTGAAGCATTACCCAAGGGTGTTACAAGACCATGAAGCTTTTTATAGGGTGATTAAAGATTGCTTTGCCCGAAGGAATAATATCTCATTCATTAATATTTCTTGTGCCAATAAATGAATGAAAATGGAACACTGATGACTTATGATAGCACATTTCCAGCTGTCTGCTTATTTTCTTTTCAAATTATACACAAATCTAAAACTACTGAAGCCCCATTTTCAATGATTTTTACTGTCTATCCCTAGAGAAATGTACAACTCAAAAGTTGCAAACACTTGCTGTCCTGAATCAAATAATTATTTTTGTATTTAATGATAAACATGCTATTATTCATGGGGGCCACTGAAGACTCCTACACTCTGAACAAAGGTTAATCTCCTTAGAGGGAAATGTAGTTTTTATATTGCAGTTGTAATGTATGATTAATGTAAATGAACTGGAATCTTAAAATATTGTGTGCCTTCTAATTGCAAATACTAGGTTACATCTGCTTGCTGGAAATTAAAACAAAGTTGGGGAGGACATGTTACAAGCCCACATTACAACATTTAAGCCTCTATCTTTTTTTTTTTTTTCTCCAGTTTTTAAACCATTGTAGGGGTCTGCACTCTGAAGCTTTGTAAGCTTCAACCACCAAGCATGTGCGCTCATTGAGGCAACGATTAGCCCATCAGTTCCTCTTCCTACAAAATGGAAGGAAGAGGGGATAAAATACAGCTGTATAGAACTGGGGAAGAACAGTGCTTTGCAAGGAGATGTGCGTCCAACAAGAAGTTCAGCTCGTCTCAAGTCTTGCAGGAGCTCTGCTGGCCCCTACACTCCCCGGTGTTCATGTTCTGGATGTCGTTGCTCACCTTATCTGCTCTTTCAGCAGCTCACAACATTCTGGAAATGTGCATTTATGTTTTGGTGACATCAGCTGAGAAGGCCACTAGACAAACAAGCGAGAATAGGCATGTCAGGAACGGTCAGCATCAGGACAGGCAAAATCTGCAAAGCAGCGAGTGAGCAGGGTGCGTGCAGGACACCACAGCAGAGGGGAACTTGTCAGAAAGCTGCAGGTGCCTTGATAGAGCTGAGGGAATACTGGAGATGGGGGCTGCAGAGCTAGGGAGGGTCCAGAAGGAGCTGGGGAGCCCAATGAAATGTTAACAAGAAGTATAAGTGTAATTTGAGTCTGTCTCATCAACTTGGACACCTATTTAAGTGAGGTGATTTTTCCTCCTTGAGTAACATGCATCTTTGCAGAGGAGCAGCCCACAATACATGAATAAGCACATTTCAGGACACAAGTGAAATAGAGTTGAAACAACTGTCAGCACATTACCATTCTTTTTGCTTCCACTGATGTATCCTTATGGTTGGCAGCAGGTACATTTAGTGTGATACCAGATAACCCAAACCTCAGAGGAACGTAGCCAAACCACAACACTTTCCCCAGCTTCTCCCTTCGTAATTTCATGCCAGCTACCACCACAGTCCTTGTGTCCCAGAGCAATTTCTGCTGTTTTATGTCCCATTATCCATCTTTGCTTGAACACTTTCCAGGAAGCAGAGCACTCAGGTAGCTGATGCTTCTGAGCAAACATCTGGCCATATCTACTCAAGTATTAAACACCCATAAGAGGAATGAAAGGCCCACCAGAAACAGATGGCATCATGTGATGAATCAAAAAGATAAATCCTGACACCAGCCATCAATCAGTCCAGTTGTGTCTGATGACTCCTAGCAGAGATGGAAACCCTGCAAAAGAAAAGACTTTTGCCTAAGACTTCAAGCTTTTAAAATTCAGTGCCCACATAAACAATTATTGTTTATGTTATTGGGCAGATATATCCCACTCTCATGTTGGACACTAGAGGATGGTGCTAAAAAGTCTGGGGAAATTGAACTCAGGATATTTTTGAAAAACCATCAGAAAAAAAATGCTGGGTTTCAAAAATACCATTGTATGGCAGAATAAGTAGAGACCATTCCAGGCTGGGAAGTGTAAGACTGCTTTGCGCAAGAGAGATAAGGAAATACACCTGGGAATAGATGGGAGGACAAAATACTTTCCAAATGTTCTCCTAAAAAGTAATCTCTTTCCTAATGTCACTACAGATTTATGAGTTTGTGCATCCTGCCACAGGCTCAGTTGTTTTTTCTGAAGAGTTGGATCTTGGCACTTGGTGACTAAATCTGAGCAAGCATCTTGTACTAGGGGACAAGTGTGTTCAGTTCCTGTTTTCAAAGTACTATGTAATGTCCATGTTGAATAGGTATAAAATCTGCTTTTCCTTGAAACATCCATTCATAGAAAGGTAGATATTTTAAACTATAAATGGCTAAAATCCTAACAAAAGTGGCTGTACAGAAGAAGAACCAGTTTTTACTTCTGATACAGCTCAAAGGAAGCTGAAAACAAAAACTGGACCAGGGCTCTTTTTTTCATCTATGAGATAAGAAATTTCCCAGCGCAGCTATCCAAACCAGATTCGTTGGTTTCCTGTGACAGGTTTTGGCCTTTGGTACAGATTTTTATCAGTAGAATTTTAAGGTATCTCTTCTTGATCTATAAATGATCTAGGATGTATCACAGAGGAATAAAGTCCCGTAATGCTATCCTCTTTTGTAGGTATGTACATAAGGGAATATGAAACTATCTCCCATTCACCTTCATGGCTGGGAGACATTAGAAATATGGAGGAAGAAAACTGCTAGTATGTTAGTTCAATAAACTTGCCCCTTGGAAAACATCTTTATGCTCTTTGTACTACTTGTATTTCCAAATGAAATATATTGACACCCTTATATGAAACACTGAGAAGACAATATTTTTAATAGGATCCACTATATATGTATATAATTTGTGAGGCTGATACGAATGAATTGTCTATTGAGATGTGAGTTATTCCAGGGATTGAAGTGGAGCTGAGTTTCCAAATAGTGAAAAATAAAATAAAAATTGTTACCTTGTCAGTATAGTAGGCATCAGTATGATAAAACACTGCCTATTTTTGTATTATCTCTATGCTTGGTTAATTGTGTAAGTAGGATTTTGTCAGCGGTTAAGTTCTTGCTAATAGCAGGGTAGTTATTAAAAATCTAGAAGACACTGAGTGAAATTTAGTTGGACAAGAGTGTGCAAACGTAGGTACAACTCAATGTGTCTCTTTATATTAATGTCACCGTGCAGGTTGTCTGGATGTCATTGAAAGGGTAATGACAACGGAATTCAACCTTGCATGCACTGAGGCAAGGGCAAGGTTTTAATGTTAAAATAGACCAGGTGGTACAAATTTAGTACATTATTAATTGCTCATAACATCTTATGCTTGTATTTAAAACAGTCGGTTACAAATATTATTTCTCCCAACCAAAACTGCACCAGTGAGTGGTTCATTCTAACAGTTGCCTCTAGAAATAGCTTGTTAAATGTGATATGTGAAATGATCAGGTAGTCATGACAGGCTTAACCTTCGTAGGAAGTGTATGGTATTTAAAAGACATTGGAATTGATGTTTTCCATGTGCAGTACATGTTCCTATCTGCGTTTCTCCACCTAGCACTTTTAAGGCAAGTGGATCACTGTCCTATTTCCTCAGGAAATGAGTACATGCTAATTGATTTTAGGGTCTGGACTGAAGAATACTGTTAAAAATGTCGGTATTTTCCATGCTGATTTTTTGTGGAGATGGTAAGGGCATTTATATTTGTCTTTAGGTATGGAGCTATAATCTTTTGTTGTATCTGATCAACTGAAGTCACTGTTGTGCTCTTTGTGCTACAAAATCCTTCATACGGGTGTTTCTTCCAGAAGGACCTCCATGTCCCTTCCCCTCTCCTGTAACCTCGTGTCCCACATTTAGCTGGGATGCCATCCCATTTCTGGGAGCTTCAGCAAGTGCAAAATGCCTTGCCTTTGAAAACACAGGCAGGTGGCTACATCTATAAACTGGCCAGGGCATGAACTCCAACATTACGAGTGTCCCTCCTCTGTCTTGGTTGGCACATTCCTTGGCCACCCTGTCCCAGGGGGTGCCTGGGCATTCAGGGGACGGCCCAGGGTGGGCAGCAGCCAGGGAGCAGTTCTGCCTGGGGGCAGAGTGGGGCCGGGAGGTCAGCTGCCTACCCTCAGGGCTGGGGAACAGGCCTTGGCTTGCCTTTATTTACTACCGCAGCTGTAATTTTTAGCTCACCCAACCGACTAGCTGTCTGGCTCTTCGTTCCTTTCTTCTCTCCAGCAGACTGCCAGTGAGCACAAGCTCATAAAAATGCTCTTATGGATAGCTCACACCACTGACTTTCTCCTTTGCTTCCCTGCTTTTACGTCCATCTTGAGAAAAAATACAAAAAAAAAATTAAAAAAATTGAGTGGCCCCAGCTGCTGGGATTTCAGCCAGGCACACAGAATACAATTAATAAATAAAATCACTTTCAAGTTTCCGCATCAGCAAAGCACCTTTTGTATTTCCTGACATAAGAAGGCTGTCGAAGATGAGGTCATCATGTCTGGAAAGAGCAGTTTGCTTTGATCATGTGGTAGAGCACAGACTTGATTTGAAGGCTGCTGGTAGCCAGTCCTCCACAAAGTGCTTTTCTAACATTTTTAGGGAATGCTTCTCTGCAAAGCACAGCTCAAAGCCAGCTTTATCCTGTAGAGATCCACTGCGGAAAGAAAAGATGTATTCCCTTCCCTTCCTTGCAAAAGAGCAAGGGTACCTCCCTGGTGCTTTAGGAAGCACCAAAAAACATGTAGAAGTAGCCATGGCAAATGCAGAGACCAGAGGAGGCAGGCTGCTGTCTGGGGCCACCACTGGAAGAAGATGGCAAAGGAAATGGGTCACGTTTTAGGACAGCAGCAAGGCATGCCCATCAGCACCTCTCTGCCCTCCATTCTGTTGGCAAATATAGGGTGGCTCTCATTTTTGGGATGTCACCGGGACCACCAAACTCTCTGGTCCTCTATCTTTAACGCAAGGTACGATTTTGTCCCACGTTTGGGCCAGCTGTCTTCTCCAGCCCAGGTATGTCAAAGCTGCAAGCCCAGCTGCATGCTCTGAAGGCAGGAGATTAGTAAAAATCTCTTCTGTAGCTCTCCTAAGAAAGGCCCTTCTGTCTTTGTCCCTCTGTTTTGCCCTTCCAGGAATCTACACATGTAAAATGCAAAATCCGAACCTCCTTAGACCCACAAATTCACTAATTGGGCATTCCTTTTCACACTTCATTTAATGAGAAAGTGTGATTTCACAATTATAATATCAAGCCTGGGAAACAGCCTAGAAAGTAACTTTTGAAAGTGTTCCCCTCCCTGTTAATAATTTAAAATGCTAATATTAATTATTTCTTGTGTCTCTGATTTAATTTTCTAGTGTCTGGGCCTACACTCATATTGATTTTGCTTTGCTGCAATATATTGGCTGCAGGGAAGTAATTTGTTACCGTAGCCATTATCACTGGGTTTCTCTCTCTGTTATTCTGCTGTTGTTTTTTCATTTTCCCCTTTTGGTTCTCTGCAGCTTACCTTTCCCCAGACGTTTTATGCCACGTGTCAATGGGAATCACCTCTTTCTGTTGATCTCCAGTCCTGACTGCCCCAGGGACGCAATGACCTGTAGAAAACTGAATGGAAAACTGAATGCAGTATTTGATCAAAGTTGGGTGTCCCCGCTTCGGGTGTAGGATCTGTGTTTTAAAGGGAAGACTCCAAGAAGGAGGGATGGGGGAAAGACCTGGAGTGCTGACTGTGTGTGCCCCTGCACTTCTCTGTTTCAGCATCCAGAGCTGCTGCTGTGGTCAGGGCTGCATGGGCCAGATCCCACTCTGCCTTGACTGTGCAATGTCCTCTTTGTGTGCCCAGCTTTGCAGGGTTGGGACTGGTGTGGTCTCTGCCTTTCTACAATGAGTTTCTTTCTTGTGTCTGGTCATTTTGTGGTAATTGGTACGACAGCCAATGAGGTGGAATTTGCATATGAGCAGTGAAATTATTCCAAGGATAACATGGGTGTTCCTCATCCATAAACACTCCTTGCTGGGAGCAGCAATAGCAAAAGCTCTTAAAAATGTAAGAGTTTAAAAATGTTAGTCCAAGCCTATCTTCCTTTCCAGTTGTCTTCACATCCTCATCACCATGGCAGGTAAACAATTCTCTTCATTTAGCACAAGGTAACTGTAGTCTCTTGGTTCATAATCAATAAACTTTCTGTAACTTCCATAAGGCCTTTGGGTTCTGTTGAGCCTTTGACATCTTGGACACGGTTGTCTTTCTAGGAGAGGTTTGCAACTGGGCTTGTCTGATAGCACTTCTGTCTATCTAGACTGGTTTGAGAAGTCCTCAGCAGCCCTGGTGGAGCTCTTGCTATGCTGGTGAATTTGTGTTGTGATATCTGATGAAAAACCTGTGGGAACATGTTTAGTTTTATACTGTGGCTTTAGCAGTGGGAAGAAGATATCTGTCTCTGCTCACCGTCCCACCCTCCTCTCCAAATTCAGACTTGGAGACTAAGATTTTCAGATCAGGGAGCGCTTGGTTTCCAGAGGCTTGTCTTCTGGGTTTTCTAAGGGGCTTGCCTTCAAAAAACCCTGGAAGTCCATCAGCAAATAAGACATTTAAATTTATTTCAGTAATCTTGACCAGAACTTGGAGCAGTACAGTTTGTATGCAGGTTTATACCCATGCAGGTGGATAACAGATCAAAAATATGTGGCAACACAGGAGATCCTCCAGGCTGGGCAAGCAGTGCCATGGGTTCCTCCAAATCTGTGTGCCACCGTGAAGAGGATGGAGGCGAGGTGTTGCAGAGGCTGGAGATGAGGGGAGGCAGAAATTAGGGGCTGGTCCATGCAGGATGGGAGTTGGGGAAGCACCAGCCTCACCTCCCCACTCAGTCTTCCCCTCTGAAAAAACATTTCCACCATGAGGGTCAGCCTCTCAGGCTGGCAGCAGGAGCAATTTTACGTGGTGGCCTTTGCCTGCTTCCTGCTCTCAGAAGGATGTACCCATGGTAGGCCTGGCAGATCCCTGTACTTTGCCGGCTTTGTATCTCCACTGAAGTCAGGCAGAGATGAATGGCAGCTTAAAGTGACCTCAGAAAACCCCTCTGTGACACAAAGGTGCTGTGAAGTGTAATTAATGGGCCTAATCTACCCTTCCATTACTCAAGCAGATTTATTCCCTGTGTAAAGTGTTGAGAACAGCACCGAGGAGTCTGGCCCATTAATTATACATACCCCTTCAAGCCCCGAGAGGAATGGGGTGGCCGTTCAAACACCATCGGACACGGGCGAGGCCAGCTGACACCTAGCATCACTGCCCTGCCTCGTGCCACACAAAGGCAATCGGGCACACGAGAGCCTGCTGAAACCACAGGGAAATGTCACGTCAATACCTGAAGTGGAAGACAATCATGAAAACTCTTAGCTTTACGGTAAATAGCACAAAAATGGTGATGGGCTGGGGGAAGCCATTCGTCTTACCTGGTTTCTGAAGTCAACCATGCAGATGGCTACACCTGTATCAGCCACCCTTCCTATTGTTACTGGTAACTGGGGAGCAAAGGCACTTTTACTCCTTCGTTTCATCTCACCTGTGCAGCCATCAGTTTCAGGATGAGACACCTTGGGCCCAGGCTTGTCTAATTATTCGGACTGGGAGTAACCTTCCTGTAAAGGGAACCCCAGGTGCCTTTGACAGGCACGTGTGACCACCAGGCGTACCCCAGGACTGCGCTTTTCAAGCGTGCTGCCTTTGACAAGTCTTTTGTGCAGGCAGGAAAAAGGTACACAGGTAGCTGTGAGGCTGGGGGAAGATTCAGGCCTTCTCTTCTTCCTGGGGGAAAATGGAAATAATTCATGTGATAAGACTGAAGTTATATCCACTTTAAATTACAGGTGAATTCTGCTATCATACTGCTTCCATTTTTCTTTCCCATGCAGAACATCTGCTTTCATTACCATCATGAAGTATTTTATTGATCTTACATGAAAAGAAGATGATTTTGCTGCATTGTTTTCATTATTATTATTTTTTGTATTTAAACAGATAAACCTGTTATTCCCCAAACAGGTTAACATGGAGTTGATAAGAAAAATATCCTATGTAAACAAACCGGTATTGCAGTTCCCCACAAACATCTCATCTACAACTGCTAGTCTGCCCTGTAGGACCAAACACGGTCCACTAAGGAAGCTGCATGGCTGCAAGGCAGGAAATCCATATCCGTTTCCACATGTTTTCCTTGCTGATCTTGGGCAAGGAACAGAAGATTTGTCCTTGTCTCCTTGCCTGCACCCAGCCAGAAGAACCTCGTGGCGTTCTTGCGATATCATGATCATTTTGACAGCAAGAAACCAAGCTATCACAAGCCTGGGATTATGAATTGAATACAGGATAAAGAGAAACTGGGCTGGGAAGACATAAGCCTCTTATCCAGCACAAATGGCTGAAATAATAGAAAGGGGAATATAGAAAATAACTGTTCATGTAAATTGCTTTTTGCAGAAGTACTCTCTCGGTAAACTTTGCCCAAGGATGAAAAAGTACAAAAGATTGGAAAATGTACTTCGAAGGAAGGAAATAATCCTCCAGCTGCAGAGAGATGGACTAGATGGCCTGTTGCTGCAGGTCTCTGGCTGAAGCTTATAACTCATACTTCCTTGGTGCAGTGAAAGCCCCTTTATGAGCAGTTGTTCTTTGTAGCTTCTTGGATTTTGCTACAGCAAACAAAAATTAAATAAATGATGTGTATTGTATTAGGCTTGCTAGAAGGTCTCACCTAAGAGAATCTTTCCCACCTGTGGTGGCTGAAGAGCAGTGCAGATGTCCACTGCCATCAGAAAACAATCAGGGAGGAAGAAAAGCAGGTTTTTATATTGGTCAGGGATCTTCATGCTGGTCTGTGCTAATAGACACTGCCAGAGAGGTGGTATTGAATAGGTTGAAGTTTACAGGTACTGTTTTATCCACAAAAAAAAGGTACCAGATGAGTAGTCATGATCCCATCAGGTACCCCACCATGCTGCTCTGCCCTGACTTTTGTGTGCAGCTTAGTGACAGCAGTGACAACGTACTGACACAGGGATACCATTTGTTTTAAATGTTTTTGTTATTATTATTATTTTATCATTTTTATTTTTCCTTTCTCATGACAGAATTCATTGATTCAGCATGTTTTCTGCTCTGGACCCTGTTGTCACAGAAAAAAATTGCTTAACTGGCTCCTAGGAGAGCCCTCTTCCATGGGAAAGCACCCTCAGGTAATGTAGGTCCTCATAGCTGCCCTCAGCTGTCCTTCCTATCCTCCATCTCCTGCAGTGGAGATGACAATACACATCTTCAATCTGAATATTTTCAGTTGTTTGAAAGGTCCTGCGGGCAAAATAAGTGCTTTTGACAGCAGTACCCAGACTGCTGTATTTAGTGAACATCCCCCCTGAAAAGTTCCCTTCTGACTCCAGCCTGCTAGGATTTGTCCAGTTTGGTGCAGATGGAAACATCTGGCCTTAGTTGCTGCTCGGTGGGAAAGACTGGGGGTTTGGAAATCAGACTGTCTTGTTTTGTTGGCAGTGTGCTGTCAGGACAAGCTGGCAGTGTGCTGACAGGAGAAGCCACAAAAGTGAGCTCATATCAGATCCTCTGTAATCAGACAATACCATCAGCTGAAAACCTTGCCTTGGAGGTGGTTTAACCCTGCCATTGATTTTGTGCAGGTGGAACACTGTTCTTGATCTTAGCTGATCAGAATTACTCAAATCTGCAGAATTATTTTAAATCTTCTGGGAAATGCCCTTAGAGTCAATGGAGAGATTTCAGCCTATGTTCAGTGCAGTGCTGAGCGAGGTGCCAAATGCCCTCCGCCTCAGTGATCCCAATGAGAGCGCAGGGTAGAAACACATTGCTGGATCAACGTACAGGAACAGCAAGGGACTGCAAGGGCTGCACATTGTTTAACTGAATGATAGATGGAGGGCTAAATACATAAAGATTTATAACATTCCATTTTTGCCAAATCAAGGTAAATACAGGAATGGAAAGGAAATGAGGCAGTAGTCACAGGCTTTTGCTCCTGAAGTATTTTAACTTCAGCATCAGAGTTTGAGGAAAGCTATTTTTCAAGGAGGTTTGAGCAAAAGGTGTCATGTAAAATTTAGCTGTCTGGTTGCTTCCTGTGATGGCTGGGTTTGGCAAGTTGTGTTAGTTATTTGCTCTGCACCCGTTAGTGCCTTAGCTTCAGTCTAATTAAGAGGTCACATTAGCCTAGACTTCATTAGGCATCTGCAGAGATGGTTCAGCTCTTCAGCATCTCCTAGGCTGCCAGACTGGCTCTACCCCCTACAGACATCCTAGGAAAACTCCAGCTTAAGCACCTCAGGGAGGCACCTGACATTAGGCTGGATGAATCTGATCCTTGGTGCCTTATAATGGCATAACCAGAGTTGGTGGCTTTGGGAAGGCATTAAAAGTGAGAAAGCCTGTGAAAGCATGATGTACTGTCATTAGGGTAAATGCTTAACATCATTATGCTAAAGGATTTGGGGTTTCTCTGAGTGCATCTGTCATTTGATTCCTAACCTCAAAGACTGAAAAAGCAACCTGCTTTCAGAGACAGGATGGTCGGTGTCACTGGAAAGCAGATCCCTTTTCAAGGGGATCCAGATGGACATGCAAATCTACCATTGCTTTTGAAGACTGAATTAGTCTTTAGTTTGCTTTTACTTAAACTGAAAGCATTGCGTTGGCAACCAGGAGGACTGGATATTATTAGCAACCTTTTACAGGAAACGTGGTGTGTCATGGGTTGAGCATTTTTTTTTTTTTCTAGAAAATGCAGTGTACAGTGAAATGGGGGGAATAAGTAAACATAAAAGTGCTTATACAGCAGTTCACTCTATTTGAACTCCCAGCAATACACCTCCGAGGTTACCTGCTCATAAAGGAAAGGGGGAATGATATTTGAGACGTACTTTTGGCTAAAAGCATGAAGTGCAAATAGCACTTTGTGCAAAATGTCAGCTGTGTTTCAGGGAAGCAAACAACATTGCCTTGATAAGCCGTGGTAAATAACAACAGTAAGTGCGTTACCACCTATTATACACACCTGTAAGTGTATCTGGATAGACTTCTGTAACTGTAGTTTGACATCTGAAATAAATATGAAAAAGTAAAACAAGGCATTTCAAACAATTTTTCTCACAGCATAACATAGGAGGAAATTCATCTTCAAACAGCAAAATCTGCATGCCTACATGGAGGTGTTTATGTACGGGGAGGGGGTGCAAGCTTCCACTGCAGTCTGGAGATCTCAGACTTGGCTCAGTTTTATCTAGTGCTACTGGGGATGCTGTAGGGTGTCCATCCTGGCCTCCAACTAGGTGCAGTTTTCTTATTAATAGCATGTAGCACCAGCCCAAGTTACCTTCTGCCCATGCCGGAGTCAGTTGGCACTTCATGGCTACCTACTGACAACTGCACACAGCCCCTAATGGGGTCACCTGTATTTTTTCAGGCTCTGTTGACTGTCCTGTGAGCCTCTTCTGATTGAAACAGGGCTTAGATGCCCATTCGAGTGCCAAGTTTTGGTGGTTTGTGGAGGCAGCTGCTGTCCTTGAAGCACGTGTCCGTTCCCTAAACGCCATCAGCCTGGTGCCTGCTGTGATGTCCTGTCATGCCCTGCTTGGATGTTAGTTGCAGCTTCAGGAGAACACACATCTCGTGTAGGTAGGGTGCTGATGTCTCAGCGTCAAACATCAACAGACACCTCTAAAGTAACTGAATTGAAACTATACAGTCCAGAAGACTTTTGTTCTGCATTTCTCTCCTTCCATCCTCCTGCTCCTCCACATGTCCCTAGGCTGGGAAGGAGACACAATCCAACCTCTGCCTACACTGATGGCCTGGGCAGTGTCCCATTCTGCACAGGTGCTTATTTTCAGGATGCTTGTATCAATCTGTATATCTCTGAGACCCCATCCCTCAATCAAATTTTCTTGCAAATGGCTAAAGAGATTCTGCCCGAAACTTGTTTGTAGCTGGTCTCCCACCTGCTTGGCAATATATCCAGTGCCTGGGTTGTGAACCACCTATTGGAGAACATCACCTGCAGTACCTCCGAATGGGATATGAGATGAATGACTGAACAACCACAGTGATCAAGAGGAGACCCGTGCAAGCTTTCAGTGACACTCCAATACGATGGACCAGCTAAGAAACAATTAGCTTTAATCTCATTTTATTTTTGAGCAGGGCTGTGCACAGTAAAGCATTGCTGTATTCGGTAGTTTGTAATGGACACGGGCATCTGCAGCGCTGCTGACTGCTTTCGTTCATAATCATGGTGATTGCAACGAGTACATTATGAAACAGCACTGACAGGACACTTGAAATAAAATGTCACCAGAGTGATTAAGACCAGGGTAGTTTGCAAAATTCCAGCTCCTGTGTTCTGAATATTTGAAGGAAAGAGTTGGTGAGCGGGGGGAGAAGGGGGACGACACGACACAGCAAAAGCTTCTGGCTGTTTGGTATGGCTTGGTTAATTATATATACTTTTTATACTTATACTGTTTATTGCAGGCTAGCAGACTTTATCAATGTAAAATATAATGAGAAAGGCAGAAGCCAGGGGACTTGCAAGTACTTCTCGTAGCACTAAGAGGTAACAGAGATGATATCTTCACAAAATCTCTTTTGTTGCTACAAGGGCAGAAGTGCTGCAACACTGAACTCTCCCTTGCATTGCTGGCATCCATCAGCCTTGTTCAGGCAGCAGCTGAGTTGATAGCAGGCAGTTTGGTCCTAGGTTATTTTGGGTGAGTATATTTTAGTTGATACTGGTTTGAGTCACCTCTGCACCATTCCCATCATCCCAAGCATCTCCCTCTGGTGTGAGCTTCTTGTCCTTGTCAGTCTGGCATGCAAGCCGTACTTCAGTCCCTCTTAGACCACAAACAGGTACAACATAACATGTGCAGCAGCCGATCATCACCTGCAAGACACATAAAAATGTAGCTTAAAATATCAAGTATA
Organism: Oxyura jamaicensis; assembly: GCF_011077185.1. Classification (NCBI taxonomy): domain Eukaryota; kingdom Metazoa; phylum Chordata; class Aves; order Anseriformes; family Anatidae; genus Oxyura; species Oxyura jamaicensis. The sequence goes on from NC_048894.1 coordinate 5,951,284, forward strand.
TTACTGAAATGTGTAGTTGTATCTAATCCTAAAGTTCTCTGCAAGCCCAGATAGGTAGTTGTGAAGTTGCAGAAGTAAGAGGAAACCAACTTGAAGTCTCTGTTTCAGTCTGGATCTTACAAACACCTGTGAATATCTTCAAATATTTTTTTCCTTGTTAGTAGCAGCATTTCCAGGACCACGCCTGCTTAGGGGGTGAGTCCTGTTCGGTTTTAGCCGTATTAATTGAGGGTGTGATGGTTCCTTTTTCCTACAGGGCAAATGTTTTGAAACTGTATGTTCTCTTAGGTATTTATTCACTGTCTCAGTAAGTTTTCTGAGGCCAAGAGGCTATATATATCAAGAGCATCCATGAAAATGCATAAAAATATTTTTTAAAGTTTCCAAATATACTATTAGGGTTAAATGCCATGCGTATGTATATCATAACGTACTATGAAATGTAAAAACAATATTCGCACTGAGCAAAATATTCCTATATACATATATATATATATTATTTTTTTTGCACATGTAAGCAGTACACTTCTGGATGTCAGTAATTGTTGCAATTAGTGATTTTCACCAAGATGAAGTACTAGCAATGACAGGAAATTCATTATTCATTCATATCAGCTTACGAGAATATTTACACTACAGAGCTTCCAATGAAAATTTTACCCCATATTCTGTTTCTCAGCTTTTCCTTTTCTTTTTTGTCTTTTGGGATGGAGGGAGAAAGGGAATATCAGTGTGGGTACTTGTCCATACTAAACTTCTGTACCTGAAATTAATGTTTTTGGAAAAGTCTTCAGACCTCCATTCCCAGTGAAACCACCCATAATTAGAGGCAATCCCACAAATGCTGGTGGTGTTAGTGCAGCACAGATGAGACAAGACTCAGATCCTCAAGCTTCCATGACCAAAATTTGCCCTCCACATTCAAGAGTCATTAATTTCCTTTTAACTTTATTTGTTTCAGGTGCTCAACCTGTTCCTTGCCTTGCTGCTGAGCTCTTTCAGTGCTGACAACCTTTCGGCACCAGATGAGGATGGGGAGATGAACAACCTGCAGCTTGCTTTTGCTCGGATCAACAGGGGTCTTCAGTACGTGAAACGCACGACGTGGGATTTTTGCTGCAATGTCCTCCGGCATCCCAAGACCACAGCTGAAAAGAAGGCAATGATGAAGCTTGCTGCCCAGAATACAGGTGCCCTGAACAACTGCGTGAACAGTCACACAACTGCTGAGTTTGGCAAAGACATGGAGAATCACAAAGAGAACCATGCTGAGGATGGGATGAATAAAAATGGGGAGAAACACCTGGGAATTACAGACAATGATGATTTCATGACCAATCCTGACCTGTCCATTTGTGTTCCTATTGCTGTGGGAGAGTCTGATATCGAGGAGGAAGATGAGGAGCAGAGCACGTTTACGGAAATGGAGCAGGTAGGCAACAAAAATGTTTGTTAGCTGCATCTTATTAAGATGGCCTTTATTCCCACCCTTGCTCTGGATCCATGGCTCATGATGCAAATGTGCTATGGCCTAATCCTGCCTTTGATATGTTGTTAACTTTAGAGGAAGTTACACCTGCATATCCAAGAGCAAAATTCAGTCTCCAAGAGGCATTCCCTTCCTTTGCATTATTTGTGCTTGTCGAGATTAATTCTTCTAACAAGAGCAATTAAAACCTTTCTCACGCAGGAGTCTGTTTTTCTTTCAGCTGAATCATGGGAATGGTACAGAACAAACCTTAGGTTCCTCTGATTCTTACAGGGCATTTTCTTGGTGTACAGTACTGGGGAATGGCTTGGTTCGATTTGGGTAATGGGAATCCAGGGCCAGGTATTTCTGTTAAATAAATCTAGGCAGATTCTGATAAGACATTGTGCCAGAGAAAGTGAGAACATATGGAGTCATAAGTATTCAGACAGGAAAAAAGAAAAAGAAAAAAAAAAAAGTTATTTACCCGTTCTTTGGTGTCTTCACATTTTAGTATTTCCAAGAGCTCTCAGTAGTAATGGCTGCAAACTTGTGTGTGGTTTGAAATGTTCGTGTAAAATGGAGAAGAAAAATCTGTATGGGAATGGTTTTCCTTCTGTCCTCCCCCCTTAACGTATATAGTTAACGTGGATCCCTCACTCCTGTGGTGCCAGCGGAGATGTGTGGAGTGCAGCAGGCTCTGGATCAAAGCTCTCATTTCAGACTGAATTGTCAGGAGAGATCCCCCATCACCTGGTTGAAGGGAAGAAAGATCTGAAGTAAAGGAATCCTTACAGAAGGGATGTCCTAAAAAAAAAAAAAAAAGAAAAGAAAAGCTCTGAGGGTGCCAGGGAGGCAGGCACAAATCAGCTGTTAAATGTTAATTTCTGCTACTTCAGTGCGGGAATCTCTTTGCTGCTGGTGCATCTGGTCACCAGCAGGTCTTAGGCATTGAGCAGACCTTGGGGAGCAGGAGGGCAAGGGAGGGGTTGGAAAACTCTATCAGCAAGCCCCACTGTCTGAGAAGACTTCCAGAGAGAAAAAAAGAAGTGTGTTTTTTTTGGCAAACACTTTTAGGGACTATTTTGTATCTTTTTTTTTTTAAAAAAAAAAAAAAAAGGAGTAAGTTTATGGAAATAATCCATGGATCAGTGTTGGTAGCATAGGAAAGAGAAAACACAAAGCTGACTGTCGCTATGTCTTCGGGGGTTTTTGTGGGGTAGGTGTATGCTCAGTGACAAGGCTTTGGTGAGGTCCTGTCCATTGCTTCCCTCTCCTAACCGAACATAAAGCAGGAATTCCTAAAACCGTTTGGGGCACGAGTAGGCTGACTTCTAGGGATAATATATATTTTTTCTTTGAAGTCTTTCCTATTCCCAGGCTTGTATTAGTTAAGCCTACAAGAGGAGTACACTTGAAAAGTGAAATACACAGTAGATGGCTTTCTTAGAATTAGCCAATCCACCAGAACTGTCTGGTATAAATATGTATCATAGTGTGTAGATGTGTTTAATTCAGGATTTTTTTTCTGTTTGACTTTTTTTTTTTTTATCAACACATTTCTGCTATGTCTGACAGAGAGTCACAGTTGTAAAAATTCTCACCTTTTTCCTTTACAATGCAGAGAAAAGTTTGTTGCAACTTTGCGCGTAAGTGTCCGTGAGGGCTGGAAGAGCACGAGTGTGTGCATCTGCACACGTGTGTATGGTGTGTCACTGCACCCCACCTTCTTCTAGGTAAATAAGTGGTCACAATTGCAAGCTAAACTTTAGTGTGGAGCATGGAGGGGCTGGGAATTTTACAGCTTACAGTACCTTAAAAATATAGAAATGTGGACTTCTGTTTAGCTTCACAGTGTGTCCGTGTGGGTGTGTAGGCATGGGACAGGTGGAAGTCCATTTTATGCTGTTCAGAAAGTAAATGTGGAATTATTTTAATTTAGCTTTAGTGAGATCTGTTGGAGTCATGAAGGAACAAATAGAAAAATAGGCATTTTAATGAAATAGATCATTATGAATAAAAAATGGATCTGGAAATATTAAGAAAACGTAACTCCTTCAATTTTTTCTGATAGTATGGAAATGTTATCATACGTAACATAAATATTGAGGATTCCAAGTGAAACAAATGGAAAGACACAAACCAAGTAGGAGAAACAAACCAAAGTGCTAAGTTTGCACACTGCATCGTTTTGTGAAATATTCAATAAACGTTAGGTTAGCATTGTCGCATTGCCATGAAATATTTGGATTTTAGTGAAGCAATGTAGTTCACTGTTACCATTTGCATGAAGTAGAAGGAAGGGGGTTGAGAAATATATTCATTAGCTTTGTCATCAGTGTTTTCCAGGCTTTGATAAGCAGCTGCTGCAGGTCACTGCTGTTCCCTGGTGTGCAGCCCTGATCAATGGTGTTCAACCTTTGTCTGCAGAGCTTAGGGGACTACTGCTGGAAAGGTCCCAACAAGAAGCGAGTTCACATGTCCAGCACTCACTTTTGTCAGATGTGTAGAGAGTAAAATATGTGCACGTGAGAGGGCTCCAGTTCAAAGACTCAAAATGTATTGGCATAATAAATAAATAAAAATAGGAAGAAGCTCAACAGCAGAACAGATAAATGCAGGACGATCTTTGCATTTGTTTTCCTGCAAAACCCTAATGCATTTGCACAGCTGTAAATGTCTCAGTAAGGAGAAGAGCTGTAGGAAAACATACTCTGAATGATTCAAAGACCTGTCATTTTCAGTGGTGCCCGTTCCAAAAACATACCATCTCTGCACCCACAAATAAATAAATAAATAAAAGCCCTTTATCAACACATAGGTTACTGCAGAAGCATTTATTGCAGCTGGAGGTCAATATTGAATCCCAGTTGCTTGAGTGCAGGATTGTGGCTATTACAACGTGCAAGCTTTTTTATCCAGGGCAGCCCTGTGGGGCACAGAGGGTTAAAATTCCCTGCTCTCTGTCAGAAGCCTTTATCCTGTGAGCCCGTCTCTGCTGTGGTCCTCACCTCCTTCCTCCAGGATGGTCACTATAACCACAGAGAGCTCGCAAAGGAAGAACAACGTGAACAAAAGCAAAATTTACATGATTGCACTGAAAGGGCACAACTGCGGTGAGGTATCTTTTTGTGTAGAGGGCATCATACAGAAATTAAACAAGAACTACCAAGGGTATGTTAAACATTCAAATATATTCTAACTTTTCCCCTAATTATAATCCATATTTTTACATATTTAAATATTTTAGCATGTACAAAGAGAATGTGCATGTAGATTTACTGCTGGGGTGAAGAAAATGTACCCTGCTTCACTTTAAAGTTGTGGGGTGACCTGGTATTTGGCAGCCCTTGGGCAATATTGCCAGAACCTGCCTTCCACCTCATGCATGTAAATTTTGGTGCAACTGCATTGGGAAAGAGGCAAAAAGAAATGTATGAAAAGGGAATATATTTGTTGCATGCCTCTCAAGTGTGTGGCTAGGTGATCCTACACAATCCTTACATGTCCTTCCCATTTGCTGTGTCAGCTGAAGATCCTGGACTATATTCTGAGGCGAAAAGAAGGGAGGCAGGTCTCCAGCAGAACTACAAAACTGTTGATCCCAATGAGATATTTTAGGGTGAGGATGAGTTCAGTTTACAGCTCCTGTACCAGTGCTTGTCTCTCTGGGGAAGTCACAAAATTACTCTAACATAAGCCATCTCAGCTAAGACCAGTGACCCCACAGTGTTAGATGTAGCAGTCTGAACTTTCAGATGATGAGAAACCCTTAGAAATGTGTACATTTAAATTTCAGTTTCCATTTCTATCATCAGAGCTTACATCGACAGCAGTCCTATTCCCTAAAGCTACCCATTTTTGGCGCTGTCATCAAGAGGGTTCCGGAGGAGAAAGCCCACCTGATGGCTTCCTTTGATTCCTGAGATGTAAATGAGATGCTCTGCCAGCTCAGAGAGCCAAGAGGCACACACCTGTAACTCACACATATGGTGAAAGGGTCAGAAAGAAAAGGTGAGCAATAGAAGTCAGTGCAGGTGTGAGAAGCTGGCAAAAGAGAGTGAGACTGAGCAAGAAAACTCTCTTCCACATTTCCATTTTCTTTGAGATGTATAATTTTAAATATGGGTTGTTCTAGCAGGGAAACAACTCCCAAAACCACAGCAACGCTCTGGTTGCATCATCTCAAGGTTCTTTTGGGTTCTCACTTTGGCTTACTAAGTAATTAAAATTTGGAAATTGTTTTCTTCAGCTTCTGTAGCATTCCTATAATTGCTTATAAAGACCATCTTTCATAGGCGACATCAAACTTCAGGCTCCTACAGGAGTAAGGACCACTTTGTGGGACAGTAAGGTGATGGGACAATTCAGTGTGCAATCCACCTGACACAGGGATCCTACCAGACCTCACCTGCAGTTTAACTGCATTGAAACTTCCAGACATCAGAGGGGTTTGTACCATTTACATTACATAAATAAGTCTTCAAACTTCCTATGTTATTATTACTTACCCTGCAAGGTGCCCACAGCTATAGCCCAGAACGGTGTGTGCCTTTACCACAGTAACATCACTTGGTGGTTCAGAAAAAAAAAAAAAAAAAAAAAAAAAAAAACAAAAAAAAAAACACCATGACAGACTAAAAGGAGGTTCCAGATGAGTAATGCCAGGCTGACATCCTCAATCCGTCCCCAAAGCACAGTGTCCTGCACTTACACCATGGAACTCCATCTTGTTTCTATTACCCCAGGCCTCAAGGACACCCGTGTCTTTCTGCAAGGTATTTGGATCATTTTCTGCATTGACGAGGTCCTCCAGTCAGCAAACGTCATTAGCACAATGTCAGTAAATGGCTCTAAACTTTTCTTGTTGTTTGAGTCAGCCCAGTAGGGCTGTTACTTCTTTCTCCCCTGTCTTAAATTTAACTGCTGCATGTGTTGCCTTACTCTGACTACTGCCCTCGATCTGGCATCCTACTGAGAAGAAAATCTATGATGCCACAGTAGCTAGTGGCTTGTGGCCACATTTGCCCCCTCTGCCGTGACAGAACCAGGCATGGACGCTGCTTTCTGCAGAGATAACACCTCTGCATTTCCCCATGCGGTGCAGTGCCGAGCCAGCAGCACTTGCCTGCTTGTCTCCAGAAAATGCCATTATTGATTTGTTCCAATGGAGTGGCTAATTGGGTCATATGGAAAGTGCTCGCTGCCTGCTGCTGGGATGAAGAAGCGCTTTGCAGCTCCTTCCCCATTCCTCGACACCAGGCGCACACGCTGAGGTTCACAGCGGCCAGGTCCCAGCTCCCACCGTGGCTGATTTGTGCTGTCTGAGCCTGTGGAGATGCTCGAGAGCTGCCCCTTCCCACTACCTGAGGCTTTCCCCTGGATGTGGAAATCCTTAAACGTCAGGGAGTTACTGCCTGCTGGGGCTTGCCTTCCCACGACCTGGTGGAGATCGTTGCCTGTGGGAAGGGGATGGTTTTTTCCATCGCCCCTCAGGGTTTCCTGGTTTCTCACCTGCTTTTTCTCAAGGAGGCATGCACATTGCCTGAATTTTGCATACCCAACAGATATGTGTTACTCCACAAAAATCACTTTCTCAGTCATATTCACGTTTTTTCCTGATTAGCAAGTCTTCTCTCTTGTGTACCTCCACTTGGGCTCTGTCAAATGCATCTCCCAGGAAAATCAGTTTTCCAGGCTTTAGATAAGTGCCTCCTCCATACATGCCAACGACAGAGCTGACCATGACCACAGTCTTTGTTCAGTAGTACAGGTCCTATACTGCCCTGAATTGGATCAAATCCTCAAGCTTTTCTTCTCTTTTTCCCCATTTTTTTCCCATTTTTTTACTGACTTAATTTGATTTCACTTGACAAGGTGAAACTGTTTCAGATGGCTTTTTTTTTTTTTTTTTTCATGTTTCTACCAGTAAGAGATTAATAGTTTTGAGAGCAGAGAGGACCATTGGGATCATCAAGTTTTAGCTTTCTCATAGCACAGAGTCAAGGACTTCAAGCAATAATTTCTACACAGAGCCCGTACGTTTATTTTCACTGTGATACATCATTTGTGAGATAGAGGAGGGAATTAAATGTCTCAGGTAACCGAGACTTCACCATGCACATCTGGACCCACATCTGTTCCTTTGCAGTCATTGGATGCTTAACTGTACAATTTCTGTACAGTACAGACCTGTTCCCAAACTGATATGAATTCTGTAGAAGTCGGTAGAATTATTCTACGTTGACATTAGTGGAGCTGAAATTACTGATAATTGCCCTAAAAATGCCATTGCATAAAGATTTTGGTATAAATTGTTTGTGACGATACCTTACTCTCCTGATAATTCTAACGTCTATAAATCAGAGATACCATGAAGTCATATGTTTATTTGACAAGGTACATTAATTTCAGCCTTTTATTGCAGGAAATATCGTTCATTGTCAGGAAATGTAATGCCTTTTCAAGCAATATTTATATCCCTGCTGTTTTCCGTTACAGTCCTAGGGACAAATTTTCTTTTAGTACAACTGGATGAAATACCTTCGAAGTCAGTCGATGACTCCCCCGTTTATACTGGTAGGAGAGCAAGCCCACGTGTACACATGCACAGTGTGCAGTAAATCTTGCAGCAGTCTGCATGTCAGCTTTATTTGGGCCAGTATTTTTCTGATCATTAAGTAAGACAGCAAGCGCTGTTTTGTTGTTGTTGTTGTTATTAGATACATAGTTTGCCTGATTCTTTCTCTTTTTGAAAGTGTATGTTTTGGTCTGCATTTCTTGAAAAATTGCATAGAACTCAATTATTTTATTTTTTCTTATTTTTTGCAATAAAATAGAACGTTTCTATATTTATCACCTTAGGAAGAATAGCAGCAAAGCCATTAGAAACAAACAAAAATAAATAAAGAAAAAAAAAAAAGAAAAAAAAGGACAAAAGGACTGTAAATCACAGCAGCAGATTTAAAGCACTTCTATCTTTGTCTTTGCTTTTACACATAGAACGGCATTTGTATTTATTTCATTTCAGTACAATAGGGCAGAACAAGACTCAGTGTCAGATCTCTCTGCTGACGTGATCGCAGCAGTCACACCGCGTATAAAGGTTTTAGGGTGCTTATCCAGTAGACACGGTGCCCAGGAAATATGTTTGTCTGCAACATAGTGCCTAAGGTCCAGGAAACACAGGGAGCTGATAGGAGAAAGAAAGAGGAAAAAAAAAAATACAAAGAAAAAGAAAAGCCTGGCATTGAGTGAGCCGATATCAGGCGTAGCGGACTTGTCAACACGCATTTGGACAGGAGCCCAGATTGGGGACCATGCGTCAGTCACAGCCTACCGGGTGCCATTTCCCAGGATCCATGTCCCTCCCCGGAGCACAATACTGCCCAGAAATGAGCATTTCTTGCTGTTTCTGCCTTTGGTAAGGAAAATGCCAACATTTTGGACAAAATGAACAGCAACCAGTTCTCGACTAGCTCCTGTGCCAAGGGGAGACAGAGGGTGTGCGTGTTCAAGGGGCGTGGGGGCTTGAGAGTACTCCCCTCAATGATGGTCCAAAATAACAACATTTAAAATAATGACATCTGAAAGTCTGACAGTTATTCTGTTGCTATTGCCTGTATTAAAATAAGTCTTCCTTAATGATCAAAACATTACCGCCTTGTTTGGGTGAAAGGACCCGTAGTATTTCAGGCACTCTCTCAAAGCACGCTGCACTTTGAGGCAGACTTCCAAAATTTAAGCTTCAATCAGAGGAGCCCATTAGTTTGAGTTCTTCGTATTATACTGTGGAGAGATCCCAATTACCAAAAGAAGCATAAAGTAGAGTGTGATTAAACTTCAAAATGCAATTTAGCAGAAGGTATTAGCTTGAACTCTGAACAATGAACACTTATGAAACACTTTCACTGCCTATTTAAGCCTATTGAATTGATAACAAGCTAAATTAACTTTGGCAGTCCATCTTTTTGCCAAGTTCTCCCACTTAAACCAATTTTAAGACTGAACCCTTGGAATAATGAATCAATGCTTTATTATGGGCGGTGTGTTGCCCAGTGTGGGAAAAGATCTCAGGCCAGCCAGGACCACACCATTAGAAATAATGTGCCCTGCTCCTCCAGGGCCAGCGTTCAAACACTTAAAATGTTCTGGATCAATCCAAGAAGGACCACTGCAAAAGTGTTCTTTTCTTCTTCAGGGGAAGGCATTTGGCAAAGCACCTAGGGTTGGTGCAGAGAGCAGCAGTTGGTAGCTGTACGATGTTTGTCAGGGAAAAAGTTCACATTTATTCAAAATTAAAAAAAAAATCCAGGAGGGGCTGGCAATTTGTGTGTGTGTGTGTGTGTGTGTATACATATCTATATATACATACATTATATATATAAGCACATTATATTGGACTGTGTGTGTACATATATATATACACATGCCAAGATGGGTTGGTAGCAGAGGAGTTTTTGCTGTTAACACTCTGCTCAGCAGCTGTGGTTTCTGGCCAGCCTTAGCCACTCTGAATTTTAAGGCCTGGATTCTGGTATTTTTATCCAGCTGCATAGTCACTGATACTTTTTTTTTTTTTTTTTTTTTTAAACAAGTTCTCATCTTTGCTTCCAAATAGCCTACAAATTTCAGGGAATAAAGCTATTTTACATGTCCACCAGGAGGACAAGTCCTGCGTTTAGCTACATAGGTGTAAGTTCAAACTGCAGTGGTGTTCACTCCGACAGATGACAACACAATTGAAAATTCCCTTGGGAGCTGTGAACATCCAAATTAAAGGCATAATTTCATCTACCAGTACATTCACCAGGAGCTGGGCAACAGGCTTGCGTTATTTCTGATCTCCCAGACTGCTGTATCTAACCTGTTTCATCTGTGCTGCTCTTCTGCACGCCTCTGCTAGTGGTTTTGGTTTTAATAAATGAGGTTCCTGTAACGGCTGTGTCATCAAAAAAAAAAAAAAAAAAAAAAAAAAACAGTTAGGGTTCCATGGGAAATATGAGCAGGACTTTCTCATTCTGATGATGTTTTATGACTGAGATTGCATCAGATTGTGACTGGCTTTTGCACAGGTGAATGGTGAGAGGAAAGGCTGGGAGTGGGAGAAAAGGACTGCAAAACTGGGCAAAAATCAGAGGCTAAGCTATTGTGATGTGCAATTGTTGCTGTTGGAGTGATGGAGCTGGTGGTGTAAGATGGAGAGTGAGGATGCCCCTGGTTTAGATGTTTCTCTTTCCTGCTTTCATACCCACCCACCCCTGCTGATGAATTTGTAGCCCCTAAATTTTGTACACACTTCCTGTGCTGCAAACTCGAGTTAGGACTTCAGGCACTTCACATCAGCATCACAAATGCTGTTGTCTGCTAATGAAACGTGCTTTTAAAGTGCCACATGAGTCCTGTCCCTAGTGCTGTGCTGTGATATTGCTCTTGGTTTTCCTCTGATTTCTCATTAAACCGAGCTGTGGCCACCCTGCTTTGCAGAAGTAATTCCTCAAATAGGGGTAGAGAGATCCCTGAACATACACGCTTAAAATTGACAGCTGCATGCCAGCCCTCCTTTCTTCCTAGTAGAGTAAGTGATACTAATCTTCCCCATGTCGTATTAAGGAAGCAAGGGGATTTTCCTGATGTATTTGGTGGTTTTTCTTCGCATGCTGAACGTGCAGAAAGATAAATCCACCAATTTTATTGGTGCTACAGGGATTTACGTTTATTCATGAGAAGGGAACCGGGATCATAAATGATGGTAGCAAACCTCACCATTTGTTTCCCTGGATCGAGGCTATTTATTTCCCTCCCATTTTAGCCCAGACTGTTGAAGGCTTTTCAGACAGAGTGAATTCAGCATATCTGAGAGCTGTCAGCTTGACAGCTCTGCCGACTGTAGCCTCCTGTTGACTCAACACACGAAACAGGTGCTGCCCCGGCAGTAAGGCATGCTCGCTGCTTTTCAGCAGCACTGCAATCTGCTTGCTTCTCCCCTTGTGCAGAGGTAGGATGCAAACAGTTCAGTTTTCACAATCGTTTACTCCTTGGCTTCTCCGTGCAGGAAGGGTGCCAGTTACTTGATGCAAACTGTTGCCCAGAAAGGATGCCAATAGCTACCAGGCATGGCAATTTTGTGAAATCCATAGCTGCCTGCAAGTAGGAACATAAACATCAACAGTTACTTCCCAGGATAAACAGTCCTCTCGTAACTACATGTTTCTCCACTGAGCTGGGCTTGCTCTACATGAAAAGCTCCTCAGGCTCCTAATACTGTATTTCATATCCCAAAACTGGCCATGGGAAGGTTTGCAGGTTAAAATATGTTCTTGACTATTAAGGGGTTAATTGTTTCTATATTGAGTGGCATTTCTTGAGTAGGCTGTGTCACAGTGTTGGTCATCTGCAAGTGGCTAAAGCAGCAATGCCTCTGTTGCCAACATCCTTGACTGCTGGTGGTGCTTCCTGCAATGGGCTATGTCCAGAACTCATCTTCAGGGTGCCAGAGGGATGCATGAGCCTGGTGGAGAGCAGAGAAGACGCATCAGATTGATGCTTCCCATTGCGCCATGGACTGAGTGAAGGGCAGTTTGTATTTGCACCGTCCCAGCAGCGTTAGGGGATACCCTGCCCACCTCATAAAATAAGTTGAATTAACTTCATCCTGCACATCTTTCATCCATGCTCACTGGCTCAGCAATGACATTTGCAAGTGGGGAGGGCTCCAGCCCAGTGCCCACTCCTTACCTCCCCTCCTCGCAGGGAGAGGAAGCTTCCTGCTATCAAAGGCTTTGCACGTCTTCTTTCCCACGACAGCCGTGCCCGGGGAATCAGGGAACAAATGCTGCAAGCCGAGGTCATGATCTAGGTAGTGAGTGAAGTGTCAGGAGAGCCCATCCGAGCTGATCCCCTTGTGAGAGGCAGGCCCAGGGATCATCTTTCTAAATTTGTTTGCACAGGATGGAAAAAAATGATATTTCCATGGGGAAGGAATAAAGCGAATCCGCGCCGATGACAGGTATTTGTCTTGTTTTGCCAGCAGCAAGTCTTCTTTCCAAAGGAGCGGCATTTGCACTAATCCCCATCTGAGCCCAAAACAATTAGCTGATCCATGCTTTTCAGAGGCAGGACGTGGTGTGGAGCCTTTCTATTTACTCGTGCCAGCCAACAAGTATGTGGGTCCGTGCGCACGCACACTTGGGATGTCACCCAGATCGTGCTGTTTTCAATCCGGTTGCTGTTTTCGTGGTGCCGCAGCTGACCTGCAGCATGCGGGGAGACAGCGCTTGGGCCATCCTCCCACATGCAATAAACCCTCCTATGGTGTTGGCAGAGCACCTCTTTTTAGGACACAGAGCCGAGCAGGGGTGAGCAAACTTGTGGTTTATCCTCTAAAAGAGCTAATGCCCGTCCCAGGCTCCCAACCGGCCATTTACAGGCACGAAGTTTTCGTATTGCTGAATGGTTTTACTTTATAAACTGTGGAAATAAGCAAATCAATAAATATTACCATAATGTGTATTGCCTTGGCAACATGGCACTTGATACAAAAATTAAAAACAAATTATATAAACCACCCACGGCGGGGAGCTTTACAGGAGATAAACCTGCTGCCATTGCTGCCAGAAGAACAAATCAGCTGGAAGCAGATCAAAAGCAAACAGCCCAAAGTTAAACAAAACCCCAGCGAATGCATCCTGCCCCAGGCAGGCTCCTGCTGACCCTCGGGCTCTGTGTGCTGGAACTGAGACCCTTCCATCCCATGGCAGCAGCTCGCCAGGGCTGGCATCAGTCATTTGCAAAAACCCACTTAATTCCCTAACCCTACTGGATAATTTGCCAGGATATATTCCATCAGTATTAATTAATATTAACTCATCAGATGCTTGGTACAAGTGTGATTTCTGGGAAGTAGCTGGGGCCACGTTTCCTGGAGTTTAGTCTCTAGGAAATTGTTCCTAAAATCTTGGTGCCACGCAGAAGATTTAGTAAGTAGAGAAATGGTGTAAGCTTTGCATTTAATGCTAAATTATTCAGTGCAGTAATTTGCTTAACAACTTGAATATTCGTCAGATCAACTGAGTTACACAGTCTGTTCTCGTACATGGCTTCCTTTCTAATGAATCTGAGTGCACAACCCTTCTGCATAAGTGAACTCGAGATGTCACCCCAGATTGCCTTGCACTTTTAACGTGACACAATTGTTCCTGTTGTTTTAGTGCTATAACTGATACCCTGCCATTAAGATTACTTGGTACTACGTTGTATGCACATTGCATAATGAAAAAAAAAAACACAACTTTTTATGGCTGAGCGCCTTATTTGAGTATACTGTGCTTTCCAAGCTAGCATCTCTCCTGAATATTACAGTATGTCCAAAGATGCTCTTTAAAAAGTGCTACTTTTTGGCAGGGGCTCAGTAATTACGGAGTTCTCTCCGGATTGTGAAGATTGGTGCTAAACCGTGCCTAGAAATTGCATGTAATACATTCTCATGCAGAGGGTACAGGCTTGCACATGCATACTTTAATTTATTAAAGCTAGATTATGTTTTAGACCACATGCCCTCTGAAGCAGGAAACAAGTAATTTGATTTTGAATTAATTTGCTAGAAACGCAGAACAACATTTGAAAGGATTGGTACAAACCTGACAGTCCGAAAGTATTTATACAGAGAGAGCAATTTGCTTAACCAACTGCTTCCTTTGTGTCATCTGTTCTCTCAGTTATATTTGGAATAAAGTGTTTTTCTGCTGCTGGTACCTCTTGAGGGACTTCCTGTGGTGATGTGGCTTTAGAACAGAGGCAGGTAGGCTGCGGCTCCCTGGGGAAGGGAAACTCACTTAATACTTGAACAACGTCGAATGTCACTCAAGCCAAGGGGAAAAAAAGGTGGACAAGTGAAAGATAAATAGGTTTAAATAATTACTGTTGAAATCCTGTTATGCCTGTAATTTTTTTCTCAGCATGGAAGTCCTTCTGTAAACAATTCAGCACAACCCTTTGAAATCAGCTTGAGTTTTATTAATATTTTAGTAGCAGCACTAGTAATGGCATGAACGATGGTAGTGCTGTGATGAGCTGTGGAGTTTTCAGAGCAACCCCTATTGCAGGTGAATCAATAAAACCGAACTGATTTACACCAGCAGCGAAGCTGGGCTCCAGATGCAGGGGCCAACCGTGCAAGCACGCTCTCCTCTGCCATTAGTCCTGGCAGCACTTCTGGAGAGCTCAGAGGCAATAAGCATCACCCCAGGACGGCGTGGCTGGATTTAACGGCACGACTCGTACTGGCAGGCACTGGGGCTAGTCAGAAGTGTTTGCAGGAAAAATTATTGCTCTGATTCCGCAGCGCATCCCTTTTTAGTGCAGTACTTAAGGACGTGCTCTCCTTTCAACCTGTGGTTAAGTCCCGCTGCTATCAGTGGGTGCAAAGTAGTCTGCAGTGCTTTGCTGAACAGGCGCCGCACGCGTTTCTGTGTTTACCAGTATTTTTTCACATCTACTTTTAGATACCTTTTATCTCTTCCTGCGAACTTGGCATTTTCCTCCCCTTCCACGTGTAGCGTGTCTTCTTGGGGCGAGTTTTTTCCACACCGTTTGGAGCAGCCCTGTGGCAGGGCGCTGGGTGTTGCGCTGGTGCCTTTCTCCATCTGTGATGCTGAATATCGCCCGGTGACCTGGCTTCAGAGCACACGCCTCAAGTTGCACAAAACCAAAAACAAAGCCCAACACCTTGTCTGAACTGCAGCCCTCCTCTGTGCCCCTGGTCTCTGGAAGAACCTATGTTGCCAAACAGGATGGAAAGCAGAGAACACAAGAAAATTCCCACCCCCCCCCCCCCCCAACAGCTCAAAAATAATAATCTGGTCCATCTGTAATTTCCGATTTTACAGACAGATATCTTGACATATCCAGTTGCTAAACCTGAAAAATTACAACATAAGCTTGTGTAATCTTGTTGCTTGCCATTTTTCCTTAAGATGTCAGCCCCTGACAAGTATAGTTCAGGCTATTTTCTCTTCTAGCTGGGGAGTTCTCCATAAGAAATAAGCATGCTATCAAAGAAAAAGAAAATAAACCCATCTAGGATTATTTCCAGCAGGAAAAGCAGCTGCAGCTGAGGGGGCAGCGATGTCAAAGCCCAGGCGCCCGGAGTCAGAACTCTGAGATTTGTGAAGAGTTAAGTGAGTTGCACATGGATAAGCAGTTGAAGGCTGAGCCACCACCTCCAGTAGGGCAAAAAGAGGTAACAGAAATCACTTTCCTACGTGATACTGCATGCAATTCATCACACAAGCTCCATAGTGCATGCCACCAATTTTTGTGGGGGGTTGGGGCTTGGAAAATTATATGTTTGTCAATTGGCAGGGAAGTAGAAGCACACAGTAGGTATTACAGTTTTACTAAAGGAGAAAAGATTTTGTTATAAATTTGTGCATTACAAATGAAGATGGGATTTTCTGAGGCTTTGGAAAAAAAAAATGTATGTTACTGTCTTATTTTAGGAGGAAATGAGTGTGTGTTTAGTGCTTGGAAAGAAGCTCCAAGAATGGCATCTGCTGACTTGGCAGATCTGTACCTGGAGTTCACTGGAGGGCACCTGTTCTCTGTAGCAGATTACCATTTCTTTTCCTGCTAGCATCATAGACCCAAGAGAGGTGCAAGAATTTAAGTAGCTGACATGAAATTACTAATTACATAGTAAGCCTTGGAATCATTCGCTTATTATTGGCCAAAGTGTGGATCACTCTTTGTTTCTCAATATGTAGGCTACATTGACTTTTAGTTTCAATTTCTAGGATTATGTTGTCTTTATAAACATGAATACTAAAAATGCATCATTTTCTATTTTATGCTGAGTGATTCCAGGTTTTAAATTCTCTGAATCCCACTTGCTGACTTGTTGAGATTTTTTTTCCCCATTCGGATTTAGTATTTATTGATTGTACGTTGCATTTGTTATTGAAGAGTGATCTTTGAAATCAGAAACTGGAGGCTCTGAGCCATGTCCTGGGAATTTGGGGAACTCCATAGCAGCTTGAGACTGGAACCAGTGGTAGTCTGGGGAGTTTGAATTAATGAAAGGGAAAGAATGACTTAATATCAACATCACTCCTTTCCCAGTTCTGCTATAAAACTGCTGACAAGCTTGTGCCCAGCAGGAGCAATCCCATGCAGAAATCCTGACGGGTCAGTGGAAACAGGGCTGCTGCAGAGCCAGAGCTCACCTTATCCAGGCCTGCTGATTCTTAGTGACTCAAAGGGTAGAATTTACTGAACTAAATGTAGACATCTGCATCTAGACTTGTCATCTGAGGCCCCTTTTATAGTCAACAAAGATCAGGAGCCAATATAGTTAGGTAAAAGTATCTCATCTCCTCCCGAAATCAACATTTAATTTAGGTCAGATGAATCATATTTTAAAGTACCTGTTTCTCTCCAGTGACTACACAGGGAGCCCAGGGTAACTAGCTGAGCAGTGGAGATCTACACTTAGGTGAGCTAAACTCCACTGATACTCACCCCAAATTCTCTACCCATGAAGCAGTTCTTGTCAGGAGCAATTCTCCTCACCAGAACATTTCTTGGCATATTGAACTTCATCTTCAGAAAGAAAAGGTCCAGTACTTTAGAGGAAGGAGAATTCAAGCATCTGATATCCTAATCTCAGGGAAAAAAAATAATATATATATATATATATATATATATACATATATATTTACCCAAAAGAAACATTAGATTTTAAACTAATGAGATGAATTACAACAAGTAGGGATCAGAAGACCATCTCAGGAATTTTTTCTCACAGGGGATTTGGTATCCTTCATGTTTAACCATATTTGTAAGATATAAAAATCCTGTTATATTAGCATGAAGGCCTGAGAACTATGTCCTTTCTTAGTGCTACAATGAAATGTCATGATAAGACGGGAACATTCTAGCTCTGATATATTCAGCAACATCGTGATAAAGAAATAATCCCCATTTCCTCCCTCAACTTTCAAAAGGTCCTGGAACACAAATGTCACCTTTCTATAGTAGACTATAATTGATTCTATTTGTGGCTTCTTAAAGAGAGGTGGAGGAATATGGCAATAATCCAGGGATGACTTGAAATCAAACGGAAGTTCACATGAGGCTATGAATACCAACATGAAAGAGCAAAGCCCAAAGGATGCTATTTTTGAAGGGTAAATCTTGTGTGGACATTACATACTTACAGTCCTTCTGTTCAGAAGTAATCTTTCTGCCGACACAAAAGGACATGATAATCTTTTTGATGAATGCCCAAGAACCCGGGACTAGCCAAATAAAGCCAGCAACTGCAAGGAAGTAACTTAACGGATTTGGTATGCCCAAGAGACAGGGCTTTGAGTTATTCAGCCGCTCACAGGAAGCACTGAATGTGTTCTGAATAAAACACTGTTCATGGCAGTAAAGGATACATTATATGATTAAAAATTCATCCCACATAAATCAACAGAAAGACACCATAGAAATAAAATCATTGATGTCGCAGGTGGATAAGACCTCAGAGAACATACCAGTTACTTTCTTTGCCAAAACATTGCCCCATAAAATATTTTATACAGCCTTGTGAAATCTACCTTTAAATGTATCAGAAAACTTAGACTTCTTCATTTATCAAAGGGAACAGTTTACTCAGCTAGAAAAAAAATATCTTATGGCTGGGTGTATTGCCTTAATAATCAGCCTATTTTCCTTTTGAAATACAATTTTATTACTCTCTTTTACAGATTTTATCTGTCATTCTCTTTTTATGAATTAATATCACTTCATTTAATAGACTGCTATTAGCTTCCTTTTACATTCTGTTTACTCCCTAAAGTCACATGCCTTTGTTCCTCCTTTTACTTTTTTTTTCAACTCCCTCATTTTTTTCTCTTTGGAGTTGTTTTACCAAGAACTAAACACAGTACTCCAAATGAAATTTCCACAGAACTATAAAGAAAAGTAGTATCTCAGTATATAGACACAATACTTTCATGTAGGATTTCTGCATCTTTACGTTCCACTACAAAATCATGTCTGTGTTTTTTTATTTTTTATTTTTTTGTTTTGTTTTGTTTTGTTTTGTTTTTTTAATATTACCCCAGGTGACTTGTGGTTACAAGTTTCCAGGATTTCAGTTGAATTTTTTTCCTGAACTATTTCTTTTGTTGTGTTTTGAGTCAATTCTCATTTTGCTATATTCTCTCCATGTTTCACTTCTCACTTCCTTTCTCCTCGGTTTCAATACTCTTCAATTTAATGTTAGCTGCCAATGTAAGAATTATATTGGTCAGTATCTCTTCTCTATCTTTAGTGAAGATAATGCTGACTCTAATCCCTACATGTATCCTCTTCTGAAGACAAAGTTTTTGTTACATTTGGGTCCTTAGGATGGCCTTTCTCCATACAGCAAAGGGTGAATCAGAGCCAATTACACTTTATTTCAAAAATAGACTTTTCTATAATAGAAAAGTAGGTATTTTATTAAGATTTATGTATCGTCTGTCAGTTTGCTGGATTAAGGCTGTGATCTTCAAAGGGAAGGGAGAGAGGGAGAAAGATAAGAGAGTTAAACCTTTAGCAAACATGAACTTTCAATGAGATTTCAGCTCCTCACTGCTGCAGGCTTCTTAAAAAAAAAAAAATCATTCAGATCAATTTGCCACTATGAGAGACACAAGTGGTGTCTGACACGAGAGACACAAGCCCTGTCCAGCTACTTAAGACAGAGCAGACCACTCAGAAACACATTAAAAACTACCCTCTGCAGCATGAATTTATGCTCAAGTGGGAGGTCTCCCAAAGAGGCTCCTGATGTTGTCTCTGCCTGGCATATCTCCTCCACTCACTTGTTCCAAGAAAGAAAGAGGACATTCTGTATTCATCCTTTGTGCCTTCTGGCCTCCTTGTTCCCTGTTTGTGCACTGCACCCGTGGCAGACAGGAGACCCGCCTCAATGTCTTTATGTCTCCATGCCTTTTCGCTCAGCTGGCCTCAGCTGGCCTTCCTTTTCTCCACTGAGTTTAATTCACTTTAATCACGAGCTACAGCAAGAGTTTAGTGATCTGTGGTTCCCATGATTATTCCCTTTTCCTCTTCTCTAACTCAGTGTTGTGTTTACTTATTGCTGCTCTCCTGGGCTCTTTCCAGTTTTCCATGAGCATTAAGTATTGGTTGCTAGTACTGTGTTACCTTAGTGTTTCAGATCCCTGTATGCCCTACAATGTGCGTTGGCTGGATCTGCTGATTTGTGTTTGTTTCAGGTTTTCTAGATATTTCCCTGCTTACATTTCCACTAGTTCTAACAAGCTCTCACTCCCTTTTTATTGATCGCCTTGTTGGATTCTTTTAAAAAGGGTTTATTTTCTGAGGCAACTGAATTTTGATTAGTCACATCTCCCTCATCAATTGCTATTATGTCTCTTGCTCTTTTCTTTCCATTACTGAGTACATGAAAACGTTAATCCTTTTAACCTTTATGGCAAAGAGTAACCTTTGCTTTTTTCCTACAAGCTTTCCTAATCCTTTCCTCCTCTGTCATATGTGTGGTTCATTCCTTTTCTAGCCCATATTCAGACCCTCAAAGCTTTGTCTAGTGTTTTCTGAATGTTCTCTCCCTCTTCTTCCTTGAAGGCTTTTCAAAAGAAATCCTGTCTGTTTTGCCTTGCATGTTCCCTATCTCCCTTTGACACTGATGGATTCTAATATTTTCTGAAAACTCCTCCTGATAAATAACTCTTGAGCATTCTTGATTCTTTAAGATGTTTTCCCTGTGGTCTGATATAATTGCACTGTGTTCTGCAATTGTGTTCTCTGAATTTCGTAACCTGTCTCTGCTAAATACAGCACTCTCATTGACAATGCTATCAAGCTGACGTTGTTCTCACAGTTTTCTTTGATTTCTCTCTGTTGGTAAGAATTATATCCAACGAGGCTTCTTTTCTCATTGGAACTCCTATTTTCTACATCCTGCAGCTGTATATGATTTAGGATTATTTCAGTGATGCGTGTTTTGACGTCTTCATAACAGAACAAATAATGACTAAATGCATTCCCTAATGAACAGTATCAGAAAGTTCTGATTGTGCAAAAAACTTGGTACAACATCTTTTCCACCATCATATACCGTTTGTAGGCTGTAGAAAATAGGCTATTCTCTGTATGACAGCTGCATTCTGAATATGGATTTTTTAGAAGCTTTATCCATGCCTTTGGCCTGCTCTTTGTGTTCTGACTCTCTCTTTAAATGGTCTCTTCTCAATTGTTTGCAGTCCTTCTGAGTAGAGCATTAAAAACCCTAGCCAAGACTATGACCTTTGGGATGCTGCAGCTAATTGCAAAGAAGTAGCTTCCATCCCCTCTTACAAGCATTGCTGGAATGTTCGGTCTTGCCCGTTTTACCCCAGGTTCAGCATTTCTCTGAATTCAGCTATAAATTTTGCATTGCCTGTGTATGCTGGAAAACAGAGGGTCCATTTTCACATTAATAATAAATATATAAAGCTGTACCTATTCTCTAACTCCATCTTCATGAAAATAATAATTTATGTGTACATGCCATCTTTCATATAACTATCTCACAGGTTGTTTAAAAGCATGGGTAAGTATTAGTGTCCTCATTTTTTTAAAATTGAGAGAATAGTATTGCAAGATAAAGCACAAAAAGGTTTCAATAGGTGCTCAGGAAAGAGAATAAGAGAGTTTGCAAATAAGCTACCTGTCCTGACTCCTGTCAGGCCATTTTGTATTGACATGATCCGCAGTAGATCCCAGCTTTGATGTTGCCTTCTTGTGCCAGATATCTCTCCTACACAGTCAGAAACAAATGCAGGGCTGCGTAAATATTATACCTTCCACTATAATGGCCAAACTAAATAATCAAGAAAAGTATAGTTTTGGATTCACACAAAATAAATATGTTTTATTTTGACTACTGATATAAAATATTGAAGACAAATCTTGTCTTCCTTTAAATAAAATGTTTTATGTCAAAAGAAAGCCTAGACCTGAAATGAAATTTCTATTTCATATTTGGGTGGCTTATGTAATGGTGAGAGAAGGACTTCTGCTCATCTCAGAGGAGAAGCTGGGGCAGCAGGGAACAGGACATGGTCCTAACCAACAAGGTGCAGTTTTTATGCACCAGCTGTGGGTGAGGAGCCTCAGGAATGATGTTCCAGAGACAAGAACCCAACATGAGTCTTTCAATTCAACTTTCAGCATTTCAGGAGCTAGGTTCTACTTCTGGTCCCCTCATTTGACTTCATTATATATGAGGGAAGGACATACAAACCTTAAAATCCTGAGTGGTTCAGTTGTTCCAAGCTTCCACCTACCATTAATATTCAGTGGCTGTTCACTACCTTTTTACTTTATTTTTTTAAAAGAAAAATTTGTTTGTTATTTTTTTTGTTGGTGGTGGGTCAACCATTAGTTCACCATGGCATAGGTAGAGCTGTCACTCGAGGAGTGGGCACCGTGTGAAGTGCATGGCAATCTTGCTGTCGTGTCTGCTTTGGCTGGGATATTGGTTAGTGGAATAAAAACTCAGCTACTTCCTTCAGGGCGATTGATCAATTTGTTTTCCTCATCTTTGCTCTTGTTGACAACAAGCTTGATGAAATCAGTCTTTCTGAAGGCAGCACAGTGGATTTGACAAATCCTGCAGAACTGCTGGAGCAGATCCCTGAGTTTGCTGAGGAGCTGATGGAGCCGGAAGATTGCTTCCCCGAAGGTAAGGGCCTGCATATTTCACTGCAATGCTGAGGCGAGAAACCTCCTGTCCTCTTATCAAACATGCCTCCACGTTCACACCAAGTTGCTCTGGCTGCTTGCAATAGTATTTCACTGGATGCACTTCATTTCTTAGATACTGTAATTCTCCGGAATCACTTGTTAACATTAGCCTTTGGATTTCCAAGGCAAGATAAGCCAGATGCATGCTCAAAATTCCTGTGTAGCTTCTAATATGCTACGTTTATTTTCATCACAATTTTTGCTATAGAGTTACTTAATAATAATAATAATAATAATAATAAGGTTGATATTTCCGATTTGGCCAATGACGATTTTGTCTTCCAAAATATGTGTATGATCAGACTTAGTAGAGAACTAATCAGTTTGGGGTGTTTCTATAGCTTAGGTGTACATAGGCAGTTAATATAAACTGTCTGCAGTGCTCACGAGTCCCAGGGACTCCCTTCCATTTATTTTAAAAGTCATGAAGATAAGCATGTCCAGTAACATTAATTTGACCAGGGATGTGCTATGCATGGGGCATTTTACTTAATTACTTCAGATAACAACTCATATATAGATAACTATTTTAATAACCCAATAAGCCAGTATTTTATTAAATTCTGACACCATGCTACCCCAAAACATATTTGAAACCCAGCTGCACAAAGAGATCTATTTTAGCTACATTTGAAAGGAAAATAACGTTCTAAGTTTTTTTCTTCTGAGTGAGCTCTATTCAAAATATTATCTCAGTAAGATTCCTCATTTTCCTTTAAATCTGGGTTAGGAAAAATAGGGTTAGCTGAATGTTAGCATATTTCCTTGAAAATTCAAGGGTTATTATAAATAAAAACAGAGCTGCTCAAATGGGATCAGACAGAAATGATTTACTGGGTATATGAATGCCCCTGAAGTCAGCAAAAATGTGCAGCTCTATATGTGTGAGAAAGATGATTGAATGAGGTAAGGGAGCCCTGCAGGGCTTACAAATGTCCCTAGGATCTAAACATTTTTTTGGCAGCTTTGCTTAAAAGCAGTAGCCAAAAATTAATGCAGTTGACTGAAGAAAGCATGGTACTGTGCTGTAACTGTTCTGGCCAAGACAATAATATTTAGAAATTAGATCTGGTGTTTTCATTCTTTCATAATATATTTCTTAATGAGACCACTGAGCAGCAATCTATGCTGTGCACTGCAAAGTGAGAAATTATGTTATATAATTGCACAAACAAGCCTCTATTATAAAACCAGTGCCATTCAAATGCCAGACAGTTTACAAATGATGAAACCATGGTTGGCCAGGATCACCTTCCATTTTTTAAAACAAGTAAGGCTTGTATCATTTAGCCCATCACTTCATTCAGTGCACAGCCCTGGGTCATTCCCAGCACAGCTGCATTCTGTAATTTTCTCTTTCTTAAAATGACCAGAACTGCCCTAATCCCGATCATGCAGACCCACACCAATATCCAGATGTTTTTTTGGAAGCCAATGTCAATGGGATGTGGGGTAGCAGTGGCAAGAGGTGGATCATTGGAAGCATTAACCTAGTTTTGAAGCCCTCCTGTCATCCTGACCACAGAGAACTGTAGAAATGGAGCTTTGGGATGAACCCCAGGCTTACCCTTGATCACATCCATCCTTCTGGCGCCTGATCCCTTCCCCCTGAGCACAACAATGCTGATGCTGCCTTTTATTCCTCTCCTCTCCTACTTCCTCACCAGCTCCTGCTGAAATCAGGGTGTCCTCCTCTTCTCCCGGGCTACTGCCAGCTGAGCCTTGAGCACTAAATGGGAGTTGAAGCAGAAGCTGCTCCAGGCCCTTGATCCTGTGCATGGTGGCTGGGGGCACTGGGGAAGCTGTTGCAGGCAATGGCATCCCCAGTACATCTGCGCTACTTTCCAGGCAAAACGCATCCATGTTGATTTTTCAGAGGCTGCTGTGTAGGCTAAATGAGATTGTATTGCTCATGGATTTGGCAAAAATGCATAAACTTGGCACGTGAGTGTTCCCTCATTGAACTTCAAGTCAGAGAGCCATAAACTGAAAGTCTAAATTACTTTTATTGTAATGACGTTAGGACTTGATTGTATTTATGGAGAAAACCACAGTATTCTCCCACAATCTTTGTTTATTAAATGCCTTCCAATATTTTTCCTCAAAGTTAGCATTGCAATTAAGCCTCATGCAGCTAACACTTCGGTCTGGTTAAAAACAAAATGAAGCAAAGCAAAACAAAACCCATCTATTTAGCTAAGATATGACAAAGTTATAAAGTACTAAAATGGAATTATTGAAGTGCAAGCACTGTGCTAGTTTATCTAGTGTTGCCTTTGTCATCTTCTAATAAAGAGATACAATATTCGGTATATTTGGAAGAATGGCCAGCTAATATTTGTGAAAGAATATTAGGTAAGATGAAGAGAGGTGAGAGGGAGAATCAAGTTCTTACCTTCTTAGCTCACCAGCTATCTAAATGCAAACTATGACATTTCTAAACACATTCAGCATAGGTTGTGTCCTGAACAAATATGTTCCAGATTCAGCCCCCTTTTTCAGATAACAAAGGCACAAAGATAATACATGTTCTGGAAATAGTTGCTGAAAGTTTGCTGAGGTCAGAGTTTTCCCGGAGTTGGGTGACCCAGATTAGCCATAGGTCATTTTTCTTGGGGAGACTTGTTAATTCGTTATCATCTCAAAATAGCTTTGATTAGGCTGAACTGGGAATATTGTTGGGTCAGGAAATGTGGAGTCAAGGTAGGGTCACAGCTCAAGGTCAAGTATTGCTGGGAAAAACCCGATAGAAATGGAGAGATCATTCTTGTTGCCAGTTGATGGGAAAGCAACATCTAGGCAATGCCAGCTATTTGGGTATTTTTCCCTCCAGATGCCTTGCAACACTCCAGTGCTGTTACCTCCATTGGTATGCATTCCGCACCAAAAATTGTTGTCTGTTTGGACATTATCTTCTGTGTCCCGCAGAAGGTCATCCAAAGAGAGCCCCTGGCCACAGCATACTCCTCTATCCCAGACCCTAATAGGAGAAAGTTTTCACCAAGTCCTCAAGCGTAATTCCCCGGGCACGGCCCGCTGGCAAAGGGATATGGTCAGATGGTTGCGCGAGAATGAGCTACCTTGATCAACACGCGGTTGATCACAACTCGTGACACCCAGGACACCCACAACCAGATTTTCATGTGACCGTGTAGGATCATTTATCACAGCTGGAAAGCGCTGAAGTTATTCTGGTTAATGGTGGGGTCTGCGTCTCCCCAGCGGCTCTTAGCGGCTGTTCAGAAATGCAAAAGCCAAGAGGAGCTCCAATAGACCACTAAAGTGAACACTAGACTGAGCTGTGGGCTCTGCCACCAGATGAGGTTTGAAAGCTGAGTAAAACCAAACAAAGCCCAGCAAAACATATTAAGTGTCATCCTAGAAATGTATATGTATATGTGTATATGGATATGGATATGGATATGGATCAAACATAAGTTCGAAAGTCTCTCTGTTCTCTAGCCATAATACCTGAGATAAAGGGTAATTTATGGTCAGGTAGGGCCTGCTAGTATTTTGTTGTAAAGAGTTCTCAGCCCTCAGAAAACACTTACCATTCCATCACTTGTGCAGAACCAGATTAAGCTGGGTCAGACGGGACCTCCAGATTTCAACTCATCCAACCCCCTGCTCCAAGCAGGGCTCCCAGTGGTGGCGGACCAGGCTGCCCACTGCCTTTGCTTCAAGGCATCACACTGTTAGTTGTGGTGACCTCCAAGAGGATATGTTTTGAGGACAGTAGCAGTGGATAAACAAGAATCATATCCTTGTAAAGACTTTGGGAGAGTGAAAACACCTGACAGACTGTGGCTTTTTCAGAAGCTGTGTCTCTGCAGCTCCCAGCTGTAGTACACAAGGAAAGACTTAAATCTCCATGTGTGTCTCAGGCACCTGAATGCTGGAGACAGTGAAAGCAAATCTCTTCTGTGTTAGCCCTAGAGCTGCACAGCATAAAACCCAGTCATGCAAACCAGTGGATTAGTGGGGCCAGAGGATGAGAAAGGGGGCAGATAGGAGGGCCAGCAGAGATGTGTGCCCTCCAAGCCAGACTTGCCTTCTTGTTTGAGCATGCACAGCTAGCCCGGCTGGTCATTAGAAACCCAGCTTGGCAGATATGTGTCTTAAAACTGAGTTATGAATACCTTCCTGCTTGAATTTATGCTAAGGAAGCCATATTTTCTTTGTGTCAAACCAAGCAATATTATAAACACCATTCAAAGCTAAGCAAAATATTGTTTTGTTCTAAAAATGAATGCCTCAATAATTGGGATCTTTGAAACAGTAGCTCTGAAATTACTGTAGATTAAACACAAGGTACCAGACTTACTGCTCCACAGTATGCAAGAAATTAATTGGTCTTCCATGTTTACTGAAGGGAATCAGCAGCCCAATCCAGCCAAAACATATCTAACAATTTTATGCAAATTTAAATGTATATATTGGTATGAACAAGCAGTGGATTTGTAAAGGCTTTGCTCAGAAGCTTGAAATAAATAGTCTGGCTATTGTGCATGCAGGAGAAAGCTATTGCAGCATAGCTCCCACATTTACAGGGAGATTTTTCTCCTAATGCACCAAAGTAATGCAATCAGGTCTAACAGCTCCATGATTATAATGCAGCAGGCTAGAAAATGTGAGTGCAGAGCTAAAGGAATATTTACACAGAATGCATCGTAAATTAAATGCCTCTTTTTCTTTTTTCTTTTTTTTAGTTTTTAATTGTTGTGGCAGATGCTTAAGTTTTCTCTGTCACACCTGCAGTGGAAACTGCAGGATAGGGCCCTTTTTAATCTGCAGTTTGTGGTCATGCCATAGGACACCCCACTGACTGAAGGGAACAATTCTCTCATTTTGAAAGCAAACAAAAAGTAAATAATATCATAGTACCCAATGCATTCAGAAAGATTTCTTGGTAAATGGGTCTCTTTTTCATGAGAAATGGTATGTAATGTTGAAATGAGAATTGAAAACAAGCATTGTTCTTGGGCAAGGTGACCACTAACGGAGCTCAGTACAACTTCACTGATTTGCCAGCAAATAGCTTGACCTTTTGAGGGGGACTTTTTCTGCTGTTCTGTGTTTCTCTTGAGCAGACATATACTATCCAAAATGCTGTAATGGAAATGAGTCATTTTGCTCTCCAAAAGCATGTAGCCCACCATGAATTAGGGTGGCAAAACTAAGTCCTGACCAAATCACAAGGCATTCAGCTTCTTCTATGCAACCCTATGTAGGTCCTTAATAGCATTGATTTCAGGGGGGATAGCACAGATCTATTAGACTAGGCAGCATGAGTAATGTTGTTATAAGAAATGCCAAAGGGTTTGTTCATGTCTTGACACTTGCTATGTTAAAAGGTGTTAATGAATAGTCTTCTTCATATGGATCATGTAAATAGCTTTCAAGACCTGAGGCTGGAGTCTGTTGACCACCTGCCTTGTAGAAGTCAGCTGGAGCTATGATTGCTCAGACCCTCACCAGATCATGCCTAGAACACACTGGAATGTTTTCAATATTTTGATTTCATAGAAATTGGAAAACAAACAAACGGACAAAAAAACCACCAACAATAACCCTTGGAACA
Organism: Oxyura jamaicensis; assembly: GCF_011077185.1. NCBI lineage: Eukaryota > Metazoa > Chordata > Aves > Anseriformes > Anatidae > Oxyura > Oxyura jamaicensis. The sequence continues at coordinate 5,979,138 of NC_048894.1, forward strand.
TTGACTAAGGCCAAGTAAACTTTTTTGTCTTGCTATATAAAGCTTCCAATTCATCATTTAAGCTTGGGGCAAGGTCACCGAACAGTAGGCTACCAGCGTTACTAGAGAGTCCAGGAAAGCACAGATATTAAAGACCAGTCACTGAGGGAAATTAGAAAATTCAAAATGGAAATAGAACTTTGTTCATTAAAAACCTATTTATGGTCAGATTTCTTTTTCTTTCAGATTTCTTTTCTTCTGTTTGATTTATGAGTAGTTAAAAATAGCATTTCATCTGAATTGCAACCAGCATGATTATTCACGGAAGTGCTACTTGACATTAGTAATTGTATCAGAATCTGGTCTAAACATTTCTGAATTGGGCCCAATCAAAAGCATGGGATTTAATAGCGCTGTGATTTTGGGCTGACTCATCTGAGAGGCTATTTTGGATTTTTCAAGGTATTACTGTCAGTAACTAGGACTTTTTTTTTCTTTTTTTTTTCCTTTTTTTCAGAGCAGAATTGCATGAAATTGCCATCAAATAGCATTTAAAAAAAAAAAAAAAAAAAAAAAAAGAAAGAAAAAAGAAAGATTAGTGGCCCTAGCTGCCTTTCTGTTTTTAAATATACCTCTCTGTACCTGTAGATTGTCAGATGAAAGCTGACTATATCAGCAACAGCTTGTTTTTACCATTTTAAAACTGTTTTCCATCACATATGAAATAACAAGGTCTTATGCTGCCCTGCTCATTAGTATTTCATTTGAAGATGATTCCCTGATTTTAGCTATGCCTGAGCTCAGGTAATCATGTTAGCTCACTGTGTACTTGAAGAACAGAAGCAAACTTCTCCTAGGAAAGTTTTATCCAACTATCTTATGGTGGGGAGAACCACTTGCTGGAAGACATTAACCTATTCCAGTGTTCCTTATGGAGTCTATGGCTAGCTGAGCAGAGGCCTTTATCTAAGTGTCTAAAACTCCAATTATGAATCTAGGTGGTAATTTAGGAGAAAAGAGAGAAGAGTTTTTAGACAAAAGTCTTAAGTCAGAAAAATCCAGCATTTTCAAAATATCCCAAAGTATGTATGAGAACAAGGTAGTCCTGTAAAACGTTTCTTCTGCTAGAAGCAGTGGTTACATCTAATACAAAGGGGGATTTCTGCTTAACATGAGAAATCCATACTTAAGGTGTGAACACCCTGCTCATTAGGCTGTTCACTTGATATATGAGGGATCTGAGCCCAAGTCTTGGCTCCACCTGATGCCAAGTTGAGCTGAGTACGAGGTAGCCTGCATACCTGCATAACAGCATGGAGTGTGGACCAGACATCTGCATACTGGTAGTAACCACACAGGTTGTGGGATGAGAAATAGTGTAAGAGGTTTCTGGCAGCACTGCTAAGAGATGCAGCTGATAGCCCCCAGTGTCCTGTCCCACTGGTGGGGATTTATTGCATGGGCATTTCCAAGCAGAGCTGCCAGGGGAGGATGTTGGGCTCAAGGATCCTGGTACCACAGATGTGGTACCTGAAGTCTGTTCCATGGACCTACTTCCTAAAAAATACCCAAATCCCACACATTACTATCTCTGTGTTTGTTTTAAGAAAAAGTTCTGACTAGCATGATATCTTTTTATCTCTTGCCACAATTCTCTGTTGGTCTGGATTGAAGTGCTTAGAGGGATAAAATTTCCCTTTGCTGGAGTGGTACCTGACTCACAAAGAGGTGGAGAGCCAGTCCTTACACTTGCATCTTCTTCTAGCATTATGCTCTTGTCAAGCAATTTAATTATTTAATGTATTTCAGCTCAACCCAGAATTTCTCTGAATTCCAGAATACCGTGGGAGTACAGGTCTCTGTGATGGAAGTATTTAGAGGACAGGTAGTTACTTGCATCACTGTCACGTTATGTTTGCATTAAGGGTTTCCTATCCTGCTAGTCCCATACCAAAACCTCATACAGCCAAGAACCTACACCTTCCAAATGTCTCAGAGATGGGGCAGAAAAGGCAGCTGTGGAAGTGGTTCATATATGAACGATGACAGTGACAACCTACAGCGCTGCTGCTCCATAGCAGGGATGTAGGCAAATATAAACTTAGAGAAAATGCCAGGAAGAGCATGGCAGATTTAGCAGTTTGCTCCCTCCTGGCAGAGCCAGCTGCCAGCACATCCCCACTTCCAGCTACATGGGAATCCCGGCATCCTGGGACTTGCACTTGATCTCCTTGCAAATCACACATAGCTTGAGTGCCTCAGTTATGCCACCTTGAATTAACAGCATCTGCTGTCTGCATAACCTTGGCACTCACCCTCTTTCCTTCCCCACATTCCTTGCCTAAATATTATTTCTACTTGCAATAGCATTGCATTACATCACCAGAGTGAGATCTCCTCTCTTGTCACTTCTGAGCAGTTGTTGTGTGCTTCGAGATGTATCCGTGACCTCAGCCACCCTTCAGCTAGGGAAGCAGCTGGCCTGTGATTTATCATCTTATGATGGGACTATAAAACTTCACAGCAATCTCTCTTTCTATACAACACATGGTTTAAATGCAGGGTAAAAAGCTTGCTTTTTGGAAATAAAGTAGTTTCTAAGGTTGTTCTCACCTGCAAATTTTGTGACACTTGAGTCAAATTATCTGACGTATGGCTGAATGGCCAGCCTGGAAAAGGACAACTCCTGGCTACCAGGCTGTCCTTGCATTGCAGTTTTAAGTTCCTACTCAACACAAGATAATGGAAGTGGTGCTTTTTAAATGGGAAAGACCAATCTATCTGTTACTAACAATACTCCTTTGCTATAGCAGTTTAATGTTGCTAAGAAGACTAAACATGGCCAAGGTTTTTCCAGCAGAGATCTTTCTGAGGTCCCCATTGCCACCATGGCGTTTAGCTATCATAGTTGTCAATGCAACACCTTGCTAAGGTCAGAAAGTGCTATAAGTGCCAGTAGGGAACTTGCTGTGGACAAAGGCTGGATATCTAAATTTCTGCTGAAATCAAAGAGGATTTAGCCACCTAAGTACTGTTCCAAAGTTGACCTGATGCCTTGTTTAAGCTCATGAGATACCAGGAGATCAAAATCTGTTTTTCCTGTTTGAGTCTCTTCAGCACAGTGGTCCCATCTACATTGCTGCACCACCTCCTCTCATCTCCCTTTCATCAGGTTCCCACTTTTAATCAGTAATTCTAATGGTACCATAATACCAAGAAAATATCCTTCCTACATTCGGAAGGATGTGGAAACTATTGGCAATACCCTGCTGGAGTCATTAGACCGAATCAGCAGGGCTGCCTGAGCTTAGCTAACACAATGTGATCAACCTGGGGCACTGGTGACTCACGACCAAAATATTCTGTACCACAAAAATCACTGGGAGAGACCACTGGAGCAAGTTTAAAGTGATTTTGAGTATTTTTGAATAGAGTGAGAAGGGGAAATAGAAGGCAAAGCAGAAGCGGATGATGAGAAGTTTCTAAGGGTCATTAGAGGGAGGAAAGGTAGGACAGACTCCATGCAGTAGCTTATTGCTGGAAGTAATCTTGTTTAGCAGGCACTTATAGCAGATTTAAGAATTAAACAGGCTTTTTTAACAGTTGTTTTGTTTCTGTTTTGCTCCTTTTCAGTTTGCGTGCGATTCTTCCCATGCTGTTCAGTGGACATCTCAAAATTTCCAGGCAAAATTTGGTGGAGGCTCCGGAAAACATGCTACAGAATTGTCGAACACAACTGGTTTGAAACTTTCATCATATTCATGATCTTGCTGAGCAGTGGAGCCCTGGTAAGTGTACCAGGATTTCTTCATTGCTTGAAAGTAGACATGGATCTAAGAGAAGGTGGTCTCAGGTTAGGTGCATCCGAGATCTCATTGCTCATTTCTCAAAGCAAAGCACTGTGAGCAGTGATCAGAGAGCTACCAATGGAGTTGGTGGATGTGTATCATGTTCTGAATGCACCTTAGCTTAACCCAACATACCTTTCTGTGCTCAGATACCTCCTGCTTGGAGCCGAGTGAATGCACACACAAGAAAGCCAGTTAGTCATTGTCCATGACTCCGATAAGGGATCTTCTCCTGGTGCTGGGATTATCCACACTGTACTATGTCCCTGAAACTGATGTGATTTCTCCCAGGGTTTTAATTGGTCATAGAGCAAAGGGACATGTCAGAAGTTCTCTGGACTTTGATCTGGTGGTCACTGATATTCTCCTCAGTGATGGGGTTAAGAAATGTACCTACTAAATTCACAGGCAGTACCATCTTTGGGGAGGTTACCAGTGTTTTTCTGAAGTTCAGGATTAACTTTGCCTAGCAGATGAATCTGCCTTCAGTATTTAAATGAAAGTCACCTTAGAAAGGTGCCTGCTTCACCTCACCAGGGATAATCAAAGGCAGAAAGACAAAATGCAGGCTGACTGGTAAGGTAGCAGATTTACTAAAAAGAGCTGAAGAGAGAACAGGCAACAAACAGAATAGAATAAACTACATCACAACACGACAGAAAAGCAGAACACCCCACTAGGCTGTATAAATAAGCATGTTCTTCCACTCCCGTTGGCATCAAGGAGGCCTCAGCTGGAGCACAAGGCTTCAGCTCTGGGCACTGCACTTTGGGAAAGATGTGGGCTAATTGAAGGAACTCCAGAAGAGGGCAACGCAAATTGTCAGTGGCCTAAAAAATAAGAGGAAAACACGGAAGTACTAGACTTATGTAGTTTAAAGAAAGTCTCTGCAGGGAGGCAAGAAGATGGCAGTGCATAAATGTTGCAAAACGAACGGAATGGACAATTCTCCAGGTCCACTAGGGATGGACTGGAATTTTGCCCAGGGGATTTTCTTTTATTATGAGAATAAAAAGGCTGAAAAACTTGTACAGATAGCAGGCTGCTGAAAATTGTCATAGCTCTGCTGAAATCAACGGAGTCTGACAGTTTTTGCACCAGCTTGGGGATCAGCATGTTAATTTTTTAACACATTTTAAAGGGGGCAAGTCATTTGTTATATTACACGTTAGACAAATGCACTTCCTTACATATGTAATTAAAAGTGCCTTAGATACTGAAGATTGTGATATAAATCTCATTTAGTTTTCATTGAAAACACTCATTTGCCTTTTCTAAAATTTATTTTCAGTTAACTTAGTACAATTCTGTATAAGGGCAAATTTTGCTGCACTTTCTCACATACCTGCACTGTGCTTTAGCATATCAAACTCTTCAGGATTGGGATTGAATGTGATGTGGGAGAGAACAAAGACTTTTTTTTTCTTTTGTTATTCTGGAGTGAGCTTTTCCAAACACTGAGCTCATCTGGCCATATCCCTGCAATGTGTGAAGTTCTTAAGGGAGTTTAAAAAACAATGTATATTCATATGTGGTGGTTAAACCATTAGGGTATGTCTATAGCTTACTGCAAAAGGTCTGAAAACCTTTCTTGTGCATTTAAGCCATAAACACCCAAACTGTGAGTCTGTGTTTTAACAGTAAATGTTGGTAACAGTGCAGGTATCCTGTTTAATTCTTTTTTTTAACACAAAAGCAAGGCAGAAGAAATAACCTTAATGTTTAGCTTAGTCTTTTGGGTAATGTCCATGGTTTGCTCAGTAGCACGGTGCACCTGGGGCATTCAGGTAGCACATTTTTCACCCCTTGTTAAGCAGCTTCCTGGCTCACGGTCTGCTCTTGGTAGAGCAAACACAATGTGCTTTCTGACAAGTTAGTAGCAAACAAGGGGAGCGAAGGCAGGCGGGAGAGGAGGAAACCACTTTAAATAGTTTGCTGTTATTTTTGCTTTAATTGCAAAGTACAGCAAGTCATCTGACAAAGCGAGCGAGCCCCTACCAGAAGCGATAAACTCCAGTCCGTCTGTGTATTGTTTTCTGTGGCTTTCTCCAACAGCTCTTTCACACCCTTGAAATATCATTTCTGAAGGCAAGATAGGAGACTGGGTCGCAGCGAAAACGTCACCCCGAAGTGTGGGGACAAATGGACAAGCTTTGGCTCGGGCTGCCAGAGCTGTCTTGTCAGTTTAATTACTGTTTCCTGGCAGGCAAAAGACCAGTGTGACTGCCTGAGTGACAGGCAGCACGCTTCTGGTATCTGCAGGCACCGGGTGCTCGCTAACTTTTGGAAGTTCCTCAGAAAGTAGCGAGAGATCTTGAAATATGCAAATGTAGACAATTAAGATGATTAGCACAGACCCTCTTGAATAATGTCGTGCTTTCTTGCTGCTGAGTGTCACACAGTGGGACAAGAGGAATATATCAAAGCCTGGGTCCTCTGAGTGAGAGGGACATGGAGGCAGCCTGGATAATGATCAGCTGGGAAGCAGGCTGAAGCTACTGCTCGACTTAGCAGCTCCCAACCGAGCCATATATCTGCTGCCCTGACACCGGGATCCTGCATTTTTATTTGACGTGCATTATAAAGTGAAAGCTAAATTACGGGACAACTTTACTTGTTTTATTTTAGTAGGCACATTGTTTTATATCGTAAATATTTTAAAAGGGTTATTAAGTTGCTTGTACTTGATGCAGACGCTGAATGTCTTTTGATGGTGCCCTGCACAAGCTTAGTTAGGGAGACAGATGAGATGGGTAGATAGATACCTTGACCTTTAAAACATAATTGCTCTGTTAAGTGAATAATAATGAGCATTTCTTGAGGCAGATAGTTGTAGCTACCTGAAATGTGATGGCTGAACAGAAGCCAGGGAACTCTGTGCTCTGTAACACGGGCGTAAGCATGTTAATAACCCAATTTGTCATCATTAGCAGTAAGACGTGTCTGACTAAATGCAAGGGTCGGATTCTGTCTATTAGGTTAGGATCAGTCCTATCTATGACTGCGCACTCGTTCTGATGGTAACATTAAAATACATCAGAAATCACTGCCAGTACATGATGTCCTGTCAAATGAGACTACGTGCAGCACTGATGCTTTCCAACATCGCTCAGCAGAAGCTTTTAATCAATATTTTGCACTTCTAGGCTTTTGAAGATATTTATCTTGAAGATCGAAAAAACATAAAAACCATGCTGGAATACGCTGACAAAATATTCACTTACATCTTTGTCTTGGAAATGCTTTTGAAATGGGTGGCTTATGGCTTCAAGAAGTATTTCACCAATGCCTGGTGCTGGCTTGACTTCCTCATTGTAGATGTAAGTACCATTTGGGAGCTACGATGCTTCTCGTGTTGTGATCTTATGGTGTGCATAAGGAGAGGCTGTTAAGTCTGGCAGCTTTGTGTCTGCAAAATGACAGCTGTCGCTCTGACTCCGAGTAACAACCTTTGGTGAACCTCGAAGGAGGTCGCCAGACATCGTTTTGCGACTGTGCATCCCCAGCACACAGCGTGCCAGGGTGGAGAAAACGTCTCCATGTCGCTGTGCAGAGGTGTTACCCTGCTAATGTGAGTCACGTTCCCCTCTAGTCCCCAGGAGCTCTTTCTCTTTCTCTTAGCATTTAATGTCTCGTCCCACATTCCTGCCTAGCACAAGGTCCGGTTACCTCCGTGTGCTCCGCACATGACCTCGACACACAAGTCTCAGCAGATTAGAGAAGCTGTCCTTGGCAGAGCTTCCCCGTGAGGCTGCCAGCAGCACCTCGCAGGATGCTCAGTCTCCCAAGTATTCACAAGTGGAGGAGTCCAGAAGAAGGTGTGAATAGCCCTACCTGAAGTGATTTCACTACTACAAAACCATACAAAATACTCTAAATCCATGAAATGTCTCTGCACTTAGTTCTTCTGAGAGAATAATCTTTAAAGCTAAGAAATTGTTGAATAAAAAGGAGTTTGTTCCCCAAGAGTGTTGCTAGAACCTGCCATGCCCTCTCCAAAGTTGTGTCTGACCCCCATGCAGAAGATCAGCAAGTATGAGCACTAAGACCTGTAGTTTCACAATGTCTGGATGTGGGATCTGATGAATTCCAGAAAGGCCAGAAAGACTGCATCCTCCAGATGAGGTTTAACATTTCATCACAGCATATCAATAAGGAGGCAATTATCTCCCCGAGGCCATTTCTTATTAGCTCAGGGTATTAATGTGGAAGGCTAGCAGAGCTCTGCCATGACTGTAACTTATTAAACTTCTGATAAATTATTTTTTTCCCCCATTTTATGTCTGAACCTTGACTCGGGGGAGAGCTGCACTTTCTTTGGCCCCAGCCCAGAAAAGCACTTCAATGGGGAGATTTACTTGTTTGAAGTTATGGACATGTCTAAGTGCCCTGCTGGATCAGAGCCTTTGGAAGCTTCTCCAGAGCTTTAATAAATTGATTTATGAAAAGGAAGTTCTTTACATAAATTGTAGGTCATAAATTCCTCTTCACGTACATGCTTGGAAACCCCTTAAAGGGAAGGCACTTATTTTTCACAGATTAGTTTCAATAGAAAAGGAAGGCCTGGTTTAATTATGTAACCACAAAATTGGAAACCACCAGCTCCTAAGTTACAGCCCAAACCTGAAAACTGTGCTTACTGTGGTTTAGGTCAAGTGGCATCGCTTCTCTTCCTTGGTTCCTCCATCTGTAAAATGGGACTAGTAGGACTCATATAAAGTATTGTATGGGTTTCCAGGAATTTGTTGTTGGAGCTAATGTTCATAATGAACTTCTGGAGACTAGAAGAGCTAGATGAGAGCTGAATATTGTCATAACTGTAAGTAGGGGTCTTCCTGACAGGGACGAGAGTTTGCATGGTGAATTCACTGAGGCAGTTTGGTGCTCTACTGTATTATTTACAGTTTTAAATTATTTCCATCCATATTAGAAGTACATATAGAGCATGGCATTTAATTAACACCAAAGAGAGTAAACCAGAAATGAACTGAAATTCTGTCCTCCATGTAAAAAGCTCACTTGAAATAGGAGCTATACAAGAATGCAGTCAGTACGTAGCCCAAAAATTTAAGGTTCATGTTTGCCTTTTCATGGTGGGGTTTGAGAGTGTAATGTCAGATAGCAGAGAGAGCCTCGGGTGGGCTGGGGAAAGGGACTGCACATCCTTGCCACTTCCAGAGCACTCAAGGAATTAACCAGTGCTATGGGGGAGGCAGACCACAGCCTGTCCCCAGCAAAGCCACTGGCCTAGACTTCTTTATTTTCTGAACCCACATGTAAATGTTGGTTTTGCAGGAACCCCCAAGTTAGCCAAAACGATGTTCCACCCTTGAGTTGTTTTGGTTACTTAACTGACTCTAGGAAATTGTTTGTCCTTTAGTGTTCTCAATTAATAAAGCTTTTCTCCATGCCCCATTATTTCCTTCACAGTCATTTGCCAACATGGATTATGAGAACCGGTACTATATTTTTAGCAGGTTTAACAGATGCTCTTCTCCTAGCCTATTGCTCGCACACCCTGCCACTCTGAATCGGCAGAGTAACATGCTGTCATTTTTTCCAGCATACTTTTTACTTCAATTTACATTTTCTTTTGGTCCTTTGAGAACCAAATCACTGCAACTGAGCTGCAGAAGGGAGTGAATGGGTGAATTAGCTGCTCGAAAAGAAGCAGATGAACCACTTGTCTGATTTTCTCAAATTTATTTGTTTAAAATTATTCACTTAAAAATTCCTGATCTGCAAATTATTCATTAGCAATTTGGTATTGGTATTCAAAATTCAAGCTGCGATGGTTGATTTTTCATTGGACATGGAACCATCCATCATCTGTGTTTTCTCATTGTACAAATGCAACTTAGAACTCTTTCTCTGCTGTGAATAATTCATAAAACCATCTTAAAATTTGCAAGTATTCGCTATTTCTAAATGGGAAGTGAACCCAGAGGGCTTATAAGCACATTGCTGAAGAATTATTATTTTTCCCCTTACTTACTCTGCTCAGTGAAAGACCTTTGACACTGATTTGGGCCTGTGGAGCAGCAAAGGCTCTGTCTTGTGATTGTGGATTACTAACAAAAATTCTGTCTCGCACAGCCTGAACATCAAAACACACAGTAATCCACAAACTTAGGGCTATTTTTGCTGGATGTAGAATCCCTAAAGGATGATCTCTGATAATGGGCCTTTGCATCTCAAAAAAATGTGCAAGTAGAGCTAAACAAAAAGAGAGTGCTTTTAAACACATTGCAATACAATAAAGTTTTGCAACAGATTTCTTTGGGAGGAAGGGAGAAAGGAGTAATTAAACCACAAAACAGTGGCTTGTTTCATCTTAGGGCACTTGGAAGAGATATCTTAAACTTCTGCAGACATTTTGGATATTCTGAACAAAAAGCATTAACGCATTAATCTATACATTACCTCCCTGCAAATAATGTGTATTCTTAAAATTAACCCACTTCTAGACTGTAAACGTAGTTTTGGTATGCACACAAACTGTGTGACGGGAACAAGTCACAGCTATTTTAAAATGAGAAAAAAGCAGACACTGTAGCATATCCAAAGTGTAGACAGACATCAGCATCACCGTCACCATCAGGAATGGTGTTTATGCAGAAGCCTCTTTGCTAGGCTGCACAGGCAAATATTTTCACAAAGAATTGATATTTCCCAAGCATTCGTGCAATCAAAACCTGTTTGTACTCAGCAGATTAAACAAGAAGTACAAACTTGGCCAGAGACGAAGGCGCATGGCATTCAGAACAAATGTTTATGAAAACTGCTCTCAACCAGGCGAGTCCCGCGACAGGCAGAGACAGTTGGGTTTTAAAGCAGGGAGCAGATAAACTCCTCCGGTCGTGCCTGCTGGTATCACGTTTGATGTTGCTTTCAATTGTTTCCTCTGACCTATAAATATTATCTCGAGCTTATCTAGTTTGAGCTTCAGCCAATTAATTCTGAGCGATGCCCCGGTCTCTGTCGACAGCAGGCAGATTATTCCTTTGCAGTGGTCAGTTCAGGGAAGGCACCGGTCTGGAGCTCAGCATCATTCAAAGGGTGGAGGTGTTTGCAGTCAGCAGCTTCTTCGCTTGCTGATCATGCACTGGAGGTGAAGGGGAGAGACTACTACCCTGCAGCTATCATGGGAAAGCTCTCAGCAAGGGGATGTAACAGCCTTAACTCATTAGTAACAACGCTTGGAAAAAACTCACAGGCAGGTTTCATGGCCTGTGGCATACACAGGAAAATCCTCTTAAGTGGGCACCAATGTCATTTCTCTACAAAAGTCCATTATCGCAAATCCATCATCTCCATTGCAGCTTTTCTGTTCCATTTAATTGACCAAAAGTTAGTTCCAATCGAGGCTTTAAAAAAAAAAAAAAAAAAAAAGATTGTTGTTTACTGATTTCAGAGATAAGGGGATGTGAGAGTTTCTCCACAAGTTCTTTCTAGGATTATCACATCTTGCAAGATTTGGTGTTTGGAAAGGGTATTTCCTAAAGTGATTTTTAAAGTCTCCTTCCTTTTCAGTCCTCTTCAGCAATGGCCCCTAAAGCTCCATCCTGTAGCAGGGAGGGGAAGATGCTCTATAGGTCCCAACCTCTGCCCTGATGCCCCACCAGGTTTTTTCTCCAGCTGAGCCACCACAGAGAGAGATCTCTCCTTTCAGCCCTTTTCCCCATCAGCCTGCTCCACTGCCGAGGAGGCTGGGGCTCACAACAGCTGCAAGCAGCATTTCTGCCTGCAAAATAGTTCAAGCAAGGCTCAGCAGTGTGGATTTGGAGGCCAGGCATCTCAAGTGAGTTATCCAGCAAGCCCAGGAGGAAAGGATTCGTCGACACTTTCATGATAGTAAAATAAGATGTAGGGGTTCGTTGTCCCTTTTGGTGAATGGTTATAACAGAACAGGTTTCTGATCTTTGCCTGTGCACTGCTGAGTTTGTACTTAGAGATCTGTGTTCCCCATTGAGCACCTTTCCAAATATCCCATTTGCTGCCAAATTTCCTGTCTGCGTGCTTGAGAACCACTCATGGATGTTCAGTCATTAAACACACCTTCGTTTTCAATGAATGGTTAAAAAATACAGACAATATATTTTCCAAGATAGTTTCCTGGAAAGCACTTGCTCTAAGATTTCTACTTAGAATACTTCACTGCCAGACAAGTTAAAAAACAGCTAATAATCTTTGGGTTTGAGACGAACAATTTTAGCAGTCTTTCTATCCCTAGCTGAAAATTGAATTGAATTAAATTATGCCCTTGTGTTGGATTGTCTTTAAGTGACAATTAAAAACTTGCTGTGTGAAGTAAATATTGATGGCTTATGATTACTTTAATTGTTTTTTCCATCTGTATTCCCTGTTGATTAGCAAGGTGATTTCTGTTTGCCTTACCAGTAATTACACAATCTGCTGTAATGAATTGCTCCCAAACAGCACTGAAATCCAATTTGTATTCTTTGGAAAGTATCTTAAAAGCATGTGGATTTCATCTAGTTTCTGTTTGGAAAAGCACACGGGAACAGAATGACAAAAATACAGCCAAGGTAGAGTAAAAATAATACAGCCTGTCACTTGGAGAAACAGTTTATGAGTGAATTTATTAGCGCTCTCTATGAGCTATTGAAAATCCTCAGGTTACAGCCGAGCATTATTACCTCAGAGCAGGTTTTTGACTGGTTTCCTTCCAGTTCTTCAAAGCAAATGCTCTTGTGGGATTTTTGAAGATGTCTCAGTGCACATTCTTCTGGGCTTCTGCCAATGACATAAACCTCCCAGCTAACTAAAGAGAAAAGAGAATCCCTCTCCATAAGCCAGGGAGCCTTGTTTCAAAGAAAAAAAAAGAAAAAAAAATTAAAAAAAAAAAAAATTCCACATGAAGATGAGATAAGCAGTTTTAATGTGTGTTAGCAGGTCAGCGGACACTGTAAATCTCCCTTCTGCCTCCCCATGCTTTATCTCAACATAACACATGTGAAAACATCCAAATGTATTTTCTTATCTTGGTTTGCACCTCATGTTAGTTACCACATAGATGCTAAAAGGAGAGCAGCCCAGCTTTGCCAAGTGGAAGTGCAAGCTGGATTTCAGGCAAGGCATAGCACGGCAAAGAATGCTGCAGCCAGAGGAAAAGGGACGGTTAGTGAAGGTGAGGAGAAAAGTCCAGCAGCGAACCTAGCTTACTGCCTGCCTAAATGTTGTAAAATGGTTAAAATATGAAGAATTTGATATAAAGGGAGAATTTCAGCTTTTGAAAGGGGTGTAAAAAGCCCAGCTCAGCTCAGATTGTGCTGAACTGAATTACCAACTGTTTTTACTTCTCAAAGTTATTTAAAGATGGAGCATGTTTCAATGGCCCTTTTTAGAAGAACATCCTTTAAAATAAAATAATGGATATTTGAGCCTCGAGCCCTCGCGTGCAGCCTGCCTGGCCCTTTCCATGGGTGTGAGCATAGCAGCCAAATTCCTTGTAGAGGAATATAGTTCCTTCCTTGGGTGGAGGATCAGTTTGGGAGGGAAACGTGGACCTTATGTAGCAGTCCAACAGGGTTGGAGGAGCTCTGTCCTATGGTTCTCCTCCCCGGTGACCAGCACCTTAAGACCAGCTGCTGCTGACCACCACCACCCTTGAGGCTCCGTCCAGAATGGCCAGAGGTGAAGGGGCTGCCAAAGAGGCTGGTGGCAGTCAAAGGGGGATCAAAGGGTTTCGGAGGAAACTTGGAAGTTGTGCCCCAGTGGTGCAGAGATTTTGGGTTGGCCTCCTACCATGGCATGGCTGTGAAACTGTGTTTGGGGTGCTTTGCACTGAGGAGAATGAAGATGAGGATTCTGACTTGTGCTATGGCACCATTGCAATGCGTCCTTCTTGGCAGAAATTGGAGATCCTGTAATTTGTCAGGCTCTCTCTCCATCCCAGCCTCCTCAATACAATATCAGGACCAAGTCAGGTTCAAGAATTCAGCTACGCAGAGATGTTTTTCAAGTTGTATTTGCCACATCAATTTTGGTATTTTTCCTATTGATTTGGACCATCTGATTAAATAAATGCTTTAGGGAAACAAGGAAATACAGAATTGCACCTTGTGAAAACAACCCACCCAGATTTTTTCTCTTTTCCTTATGCGCTGTTTCATATTTGAGTAAGGTTGAGCCTCATCCTGCCCAGAAATAAGCATCCCTTCGGCTCAGCACCTCAGCTCCCACCAGCAGCGATGGCAGCGGAGCACATCCGATGGGGCTGAACCCCAGGGAAATGTTCTCTCAGCAATCACCGTGCACACCCCCGGCATTACAATGCTATCTTCAGATAACAAACAATAATCAAGCGCATCCCCGTCCACAACCTGACAGCAGCAGTCAGCATCAAGAGGGTACCCTGGGATGCATCGGGCGGTGTTTTCACAGATCTTTTGAAGGGGGGAATATCATTCCTGTTCAGCTGCCCTAAATCAAGGCTGTCTCTGCACGGCGCCTGGATGAGAAGCAGAACGGAGCTGACAATGAAGAAATTCTTTTGTTGCAAATCCCAGTAGAAATGCCAGCCTTTCTCAAGCAGCTGCACCCACGCAGCCACCGCTGCAGTAAAGGGAGGAAGGGTTCGATTCCAGGATGACGTCTGGTGGATTGAGGGGCATCCTATGGTCCCCAGAAGTCACAGCAATACTTCTGCCATCCCTACCCATGCTGGTAAACGGGACCCAGAGGTCTGGCAAAGGTGCAAGACTTTGGTCTTGCAAAGTCTGCAAAAAGGTGGACTGAGAAAGCCTGAAACCCCATTCCAAGTGGCTGGGGTGGGAAGAAGCCCAAAGGGCAGCCAAGCCCTTTGCTATCTGGCTGGATGCAAGAAGACAGCAGCGGGTTGTTTGGCTCACCCTTGGAAATTAGCTGGGGTTTAATTCTTGATTCGCAGCCATCTGCCTTGGGAATTCACGGGAGCTGTTAGAAAAGCCTGAGCAGGTGTAAAGGAGGTGACAGATTAAGAGAACAGCAAGACGTAAAGAGGTTCTTCTGGAAACCACCAGGAAGCAATTAGGATGCAGGAATGATTTATTTAAAAGCGTTTATGCCAACAGGAGCGGCACATGCTGTTTGCAATGAGGCTGACCTCTACAAGGGAAACATTGCCTCAAAAAGCGTGGACACAAGGAGCAGGAAACAAGCTGAGAAGATGGAATATTAATAGACTTTCACAGCCTTAGTTTGAGTGTTGGATGGGGAAAAGCATTTTTTTTTTAAAAAGAGGAAATGCCTTGTAGGAAAAAAAAAAAAAAAAAAGCCTGAGTGGATGATGTGAAAGCCTCCTTTAACCTGAGTTATAAGAAGTAGTGTCTGGCTTTCCAGGAGATAATTTTTTGTTTATAATTAACCTAAGCACTCATGTATCCCATCATGTTACCGTACATGAGAGCACTCCAGAGCAGTAACCTGCCTGCTGCCGATGAGGGCAGCCCTCTGTTAATTCATTTGCAGACACACTCGTCTCCGTGCCATGGACCAGCTCCAGAGCTGCCCTCAGGGGTCCCTGGTCCCCACCTGAACAGGAGGGTTGTGGTTCAAGGAAGCAGGCAGCAGAGGTGGGGATTTCGTGCAGGGCACCTTAGTCTCTCTAGCCTCCTAATTTAAAGACTTTTCCTTTACCTTTTTGCCCTTCATTCCTATGATGCAGTTCCTGGATCTGCAGGTGCAGTCATGCAGTTAGGCAGCTGTGAGGCTGAAAATGCAATGCCCAAGCAAAAGGGTAAATAGATATGAGAAAAGATTAAGGCGATAATAAACCTCTGCTCAGAAATGGTACGTGGTAGAGGGAACACCAACCTCATTACAAGCTGTTTTCTCCTGAGTGTATTTCAGAGAGGCAAGAGAAGCTCCAGATATTTGAATTGTATTTGCAAATTCCTCCTTCCCTGTAGTTTTCTCTCTCAGTATGCATTTGGGGCACAGACCTAGCTTTGTTCCTTTTCAAATGAAAAGGGCCAGCTGGGGACCATGGGCCTTGCCTTTAGAGACACTGAGTTGCCACTTGGAGAAGCCAGCCTGGGTGGAAGAGGAAAAGAGGCACCTGAAGTAATCCAAGCTCTCTTTTTTTTTTTTTTTTTTTTTTTTTTTTTAAGCACAATTAGAGAGAGACAGGTGTTCCTGGGGCACATAAAAAGCTATTTGAAAGCACTGGGGGCCTGCATTAGCTGAAACTGCTTATTTAAATAAGTGGCCAGAGCTTTCAGCTCAGCTGCTGTGTTCCCTTTTGGATGGCCTTTTCTTCTCCTGCTTCCTCCCCTCTCATTTGAGCAAGCAGGTTAATTTCATGAAATCCTCACCTGCATAAAGTGTGCTGTGGCCTTAACCAGGATGGGGGTCTGTGCTCCTCTCCCAGACAGCAGCTTATGGGGTATGTAGCTATTAGGGGTTTTTCTTGTTCTTACTGGTTTTAGGCTTTAAATTACCTCCCAAGGGGTATTTTTACTGCTTCCCAGACAGAACAACTTGTTCCTTGGTCTCTGCTATTAATTCATCTTGGGGGTGATGTGACTCAATATGACGATGCAGTCTATGGCTGGGCAGCAGCGCACTGCTTAGGTCCCCTTCCAGCTTGGTGCAGGGGAAGCTCAGTGGTTATCCGTAAGGATGTGCTTTTAGGCTGGTGAGAAGGAATGCCAAAAGGGAAGGGCTGGCTCCTACAGCAGCTCAAATCCACCTCCTTGCTATAGGAAACTCTGTCAGCCTCAGGTGAAATGCTGCTCCCAAAGACTGTGCCCTCTGGCACCAGCCAGGTTGCCTGGGTAGGGTGTGCATGCCCCTAATGTGCTATTAAGGTCTACACGTATGGGAGGTAACTTCACGACTGTTATAAATGCAATAGCTCCGTGGGTAAAAGAGTCTGTCTCCTTGATTAAAGACTCTTTCCCCTGTGTGTGCTGAAGGGAGGCTGCGTTATGGCACTTCCTACTCTGTGATTTTTTTTTTTTTCCTGCAGCCTTAAAATTCTCTTTTGACAGCTTTACTGGGGTTTGTATCAGTTACGATTCTGAAGTCACTGTCAGATAGTGAAGACATATATAGCTATTCTATAACTTTACATTTGTGTTTGTAATTTCAGTAGTCCAAGAAATGCTGCATATATGTTAACTCATGAATTATGTGAGCACCAATGTGCTCCCTGTGGAGTTCATCAAGGCGCTTGAAACATGTGATAGCTAAAAGAAGCACACCGTAATTCCACCTCGTGGGAAGAAGCTGATGCATTTTCCAAAGATATCACTGCTGTCCCTACCACTTTGCTTCTCTCAGATGGATGCAGGGAACACCATGGCCAATTTGTGGAGACAACACTGAGCACAGTGGGAGATTAATACTAAATGTGTGACACCTGGCTGCAAACAGATGAGTTGTATTTCTCACCTCAAGAATGATAATATCTCATTAAAACGGTAAACCTAAAAGAGTGACCATTACTTTCAAAATGTCCTGATTCCGGGACAAAAACATTTTTGGTCAAATATAATCTAGTAGTGCATTGTCAAACTGACTAAGAAATTCAGACGTTATTCTCATTAGAAGCATGTTAGCTATAACTTTGAAGAGTTATCAGTGAGGCTAGTTTCTTGAGATCTCTCTAGAGACCATTGCTTGTTTTCTAGTGGCCTAAATTCATTGATTCTCCTCAATTTTGCCCTGGAAATACCTGTGAATGCCATACAATGGGTACTCCAGGCCCATGCTTCTAAGCCACAGAGGGGACAGCAGGTTTGCTTTCACAACACCATGCATGTGCCTGGTAATCCTCATGGCTGTCATTTCTGGTGTTCAATGCAGTCACAAGATTTAAAAGCTCTCACTTTTATTTTTATTTTTTCTTGAGCATAACACTGAAAATGGCAAAAATGAAAGATGTGGTGTTCATTTATCTCTCCCTTTACTCAGCTCCAAGAGGCTGCCGTGCAAACTCCTTCAAAGTCTGTCATTCTCCCCAGCAAAGGAAATATACCTAAACAAATTACGTATAGAAATTCTGGGTTTTAGATGCATTTGTACATATATAGTTGAAACGATATATGGGAAAAGAAAGTGAGGAACAGAGCTGACAATTTTCCCTACGTTCTAGGATAGGAGAGAGCTCAAATGCCACCTTCTACAGTGACAAGAAGAAGCCATGGTGGGAAGGTAGCATCAACCCTGGCTTTGCCTGGAGACTGTGATTTGCTGGGAAACTTAACCATGCTATTGAGCTGGGTGGTAAAAACTGCCTCCCTCAGGGTGGAATGATCTTTAGGAGTTTGCTGAGAGCATTGAGGCTGAGATCTTGCTGGGCTGTGCTGAGATGATCTGAGGAAGACAAAAGAGAAGAGCTGCCATGGGATTGAAATCCCAGCCCATGGAACTGATGGGACCCATGCCATTAATGTCTGTAGAGGCAGGATCCCATACGGTGATTTAGGAGGACCAGAATCTGGTCCTCCTGGTTTAGGAGTTACAGAAACTGCTGACTGCACCTTTTGCTATGATTATGTGGGACAGTCAGCACCAATTTTGAAAACTGCTTGATTTTTTTTCCCTAAAAATAGCCTTCTGGGTCACTTTTAATCAAGTCTACATGGCCAAGCCTCTGTGCTAGTGATTCTCCTATAAATAATACTTGACAGGGATACCTTCAAAACAAACAGATGAGCATTTAAACAAGTTGTCTCAAACTCCGTTCTGACTCCAGCCTTGTAAATCTTTGCCAAATATCACACAGCTTCATGGCCTAATCCTCTGAACAGATATCTAATGCTGCGTAAATCTGTGTCAGGAGGGCTGCAGCACCTGTGATGTGTTTCAGGGTGACATTTATGGCACTCCAGAGAAAACGGTAACCTGCTCAGACCTGAGGGCTGGTCCTGCAGGATTTGAGCAGGAATCCTCTTGAGAGAAAGGAGAGCTGCAGGACATAAATCTGGGAGGAAGGAGGAGGCGTGTAGAATCACACACCAGGGCAGTTTGAAAACTTTGAAAAGATCTACTTTTAATCACTGGGTAAAGCTAGCAAAGAAGGTGTTGAGTGTTCTGTAATGATTCATTTTATTTTAAATCTGTACATTCATTTTAAAGTGAATGAGCTCGCCTTGTAATGTGTGAATGTAGAGATCTTGGCCCTGTCACTAATCATAACGTTTTTTTCTTATACCTCTAGCCTTTCTGTATGGGGAGCTCCAGGGTTTTGTGGGGTTAAAGCCATTTTCTGCACTCAGCTCTCCACCAAGGACAGAAATACATGTCGCTGAGTTGCCTCCTTAGCATGATATCTCAATCCTGCCAATTATATTACAATTTTAAGAGGCCTTAGTTGTACAGCTCTAGTTTATGAGTGTGTTGTGCATTTCCTTCCTGCTATTAGACATCCTTCAGCCCTTTCCCCATCTTTAGACAATGTTCTCATTAAACTCAATGGGGAGAGTAAACAAAAGGAGTAGGCTTTGGGCTGTATATTAATGCAGCTTTGGAGTATTGGTTGTAATCAAGGCTGGGAAGAAATAGGGAAGACAGAAAATGGGTGCTGCCTCAGTTTGGAAAAATTGGTGAGTTTAAAATGGTTTGTGAAGTTAAACTCAGATTTTCATATTTATCTGTGAGTGTTGGCTGAGAAGAATTCAGGAGAAATTAAAGCATTACTAATGAATATGTGAAAACTATAATGTAACTTGCTGTAAAATAACTTCTTAGGCATCATCATCATATCATGGGTTCAGGTGCTTCCTGAGACATGGAAGCAAAGGATACTTTGTGACTTTACTGGTGACATTACCTCCCCAATGTATAAGGGTCTTACAAAATCAGACCTTGAATCCAGCCTGCCCGTCTTCTGTGGTGTTACAGCACTAAAATGCACCACTAAAATGCAAAAATGTTATATTAAGACCTTCCTTCTGCATCAGCTGCTGGGTCTGAACACAGGAGGTGAGTTTGTGTCACATCTTGTTAAAGGGTGACATGCTGAAGTGTGACAGTCAGCCTCTGTGCCGCTTCGTCCTCTGCAGCACTGGGCTGTCTTGTCCCGACAGATATCCAGCCCATTGCACCCAGCCCTGGCATGATGTCTCTGAGACCTTCTGCCATTCAGCTTGCTGTTACACGCATGCCACAATAAAGCCATCAATAGGTAAATAACAATTTGAGCAATTTGACAGAAATGCTTAGGTATGCAGACAGCACTTGTACATAAATGAATATGTGTTAAGGAGAAAGGCTGCTCCATATGGGACACATCGCAAACCTTGTGGCCTTATCACAAACCTCATGGGATTCAGAGAAAAATTAATCCCATCCTTTAATAGATAGAATGATTTCCCACCAGAATTGTCCATCTTCAAGAGGGAGCCTCAAGTTTTTTTGTTTGTTTGTTTGTTTTACATTAAGTACCTATTTTTCATATACGGTAGAAGTATCCCAGATTTAGACTTAGCTTCTATCTTTAAAATGGCAATAAAACATATTTCTTCCAGGTAAGCTTGGCACACAGTGAATGTGAGATACTCCCATTTTATTTCAGCTATTTGTTCAACCCTATCATGGTAATGGAGTAAGGGAACTGTGGTGAGCAGTGTGTATAGGTCTCATTCTTCTAAGAAAATAACTTATTATAACATGTGGAGATTCATTTTGGTTCCTTTCCTAATACATACAATTTGGCAAGACACCAATGGTTCTGGAAAGCTGTTTGTTTCTCGCTCCCTGCTCGGTAAGGATTCAGGTTGTGCACACTGATCTGAGGACACAAACCCCAGCTCCTCCCTGTGTCTGCTCATCTGACCCACAATTGCAACTACCATTCGGTTCATCCAGGGTCCAGTCCTGTGCCTGATACCCTTCCGTGCTTCCTCCAGAGTTGGAAATAGTACAAAGTTTATTTCAAATAAATAGTATTTGAGAGGAATGAACCTTAATGCTGAGCACCTGTTGAGTTTCCTTCGCCTTTAGTGGCTGAACAGGAACCAGAGTAAAGTGAAAAAGTGCAGAATCAAAAGTCATGAACAGAATTCTTTTAGAGCCTGTGATATTAAATCAAATCTCTCAGCAATCTAGCAGGCTTGTTTTCTAATCAGTAAGTGTAAGATGGATAATTGAATGGTAAAGCTAAGATCTTTTATCACTGCTGGAAATGGTTAGATCTTACAGGTGCTTTCATCTGGAAAGCCCTAAATTATAGCACTTACATGACTCATCATATCTTTAATACTGGGAGATGCACACACACCTTGGGAAGCATACAGGAAACTACAGCATGGGTGTCACAGAGTGCTGGTTTTGTAATGGTGATCTCTTTTCTCATCCACTTCGTGCAAGCTGAAGTTAAGAGGATTTCTGTGTGCTTAGTTAAAAGAAAACTGACATCTTTGAAAATGCCTTTCCATAAAAATTTGTGTTAAACTGGAAACAAAGATTTTGTGAGTTGGTAAGAGTTCTGCATATGCATGGATGTAAAAACATCTTTTTTTTTTTTTTTGCATATTGGTCTAATTTAATAGCTTCCACTTAAGGTGTTTTTTTTCCACTGTTCACTAACCATCTGTTTCTTTTCAGGAAGGAAAGTCAGAAGAGAAGGAAAATGGCAGAAGCATACTAATAGATTGGGTTTTTGCTTTGTGTCTCCATTCAGGTTTCCTTAATAAGCCTCATAGCCAACACGCTTGGATACTCCGAGATGGGCCCCATTAAATCCCTCAGGACCCTCCGAGCTCTGAGACCTTTAAGAGCATTGTCACGATTTGAAGGCATGAGGGTAAGAGTACATAAAGCACCGATCAAAGCTGAAATGCATGACAACAAGCATGGAACGGGGCCCTGTTGCAGTTGGTTTTGTCTTCATTTTGTCTGCCAAAGGAATTGACTGATAACGCTGCATCAAAACAACAAAATCAGAAATCCCTCCTTTGTCTTGATTACAATTGTATCGTTACAGCTTTATCCTCTGGTGGATTTCATGATAAACTAATCCTGCTGCCTAACTTGTCATATTTCACTTCAAAAACCAGCTTTTTGGCTGAGGAAGCATCTGGCTAACAATTACCTCTCAATTATAAGGCATACCAGGGGAATAACCAAGTTACAAGTTTGCTCCCTGCCTTTGACGTGTATTAAAATAAGACTGACTGGGGAAGTTCTTACGGACTTTTTCACTGATAATTCAAGCAGAAATTAGAATTGCCAAAGATATGGAAAGCAAATGAATAAATACACAAAGTATTTCCTTTGAACAGATAAGAGTTTTAATGTGTAATATCAGGACTAACATTAAAACTATGTAGCTTGTGTTTGTTATTCTGTCTTGTGGATCTATTTCTCTGCTTTCTCACTCCTTTGTGGTATGGCTATATCAGCACGGCATACCTCACTGTAAGCCTACCTGCAATAATCAATCACAGTCTAGATGGATGCTTTGTTTAATTCTTTGCACCATGCATGACCTGCAAAAGGTGAGAACTATCTTCTGTATGAGCTGAGGTTACTGCTAATTGCTACTTGCAGATTGCATAGCAAGATAAAGCCAATCTGTGACAAAATTCCACATAAGACAACCCACATTCTCTCTGGAGAGCTCACGTCTCTCTACTAGGCCAAAGAAGCCTCAGCTTTTATACTGAGGTATATTCAGGGTAAAATTTTGCATAGGCAAAATTCAGGGCAAAATCTTGCATAGGCAAAAATTTTGGTTTGAATCATCAGTGACTAAATGTAGTTCATGCATGGAATTCCTTGCAATTCAATGTTGTCATTGCAATACCATTGCAGTAAAACAGGCAGAAGGCTAGGAGAGCCTAACATGTGAGACAACCCAGGAAGCCTGGTGATACCCATGGTTTGCCTGTTCTGTCAATGACCAAATTTAAGGATTTCAAGGTTTTGTTCCACAGAACTTGAGATTCTCTAAATCACATAATTTGTGTGGATGAAGATCAGAAAAATGTAACTGCAGACCACTGTCATCTATGTTAGTATTAAAACAAAAAGATTCAAAAGGCTCTATTCGTCTGCGCACTCAGACCTGCATTGTTTGTTCACCGCACCCCTTCCAACAAACACAGGCAATCTTGTAAAGGTTTTTCGTAATATAGAACAAAAGCAAACTGCAGATCCTCAGCTGGTACAAAGTGATGTTGCAGTACTGATGTTTATAAAGGTCTCAGTCTTAGGCCATCTGATGACCTCACTCCGTCTTTATGAAACATACGTGGTTGAATAAAAGTTGGTTTCTGCAAAAGCTGAACTTCTTTAACTACCAGAGTGATTTGGGTGTGGACTCCTCAAATCAATTTAAATTTGGCTTATGAAGGCTTAGCTTTTACTGGTGGATTTGCAAGTTCAAGCGAAACCCCTTTAACGTACTCTAAGCTGCCATAAGAATGCTCCCTCGTGACTTTGTGTCAGCTTAATTAAATTGGATTCAAACTTAAAAGCAGTGGGCAGACTAGAGCAAAGCATTGGAAGATCAAGAAACTGAAATAGGAAAGAGCTAATGTGAAAATGCTCACATCTCTGAGAGGTTCTCTGAGAACAGCAAGAGGTTGGCTTGGTGGAGATCCTACATGGCATAGACACATGGTGCAGCATCAGCCCAGCAAGATTCCTTACAAACACCTCCATAGTTGTCACTGCCCCCAGTGCCTGACTCAACATCACTTTTCCTCCCTGTACTGTTGCTGCAGCTGAAATGTATTCAGTCTTTCTGAGCTACCAGAGGTAGTGAATTAGCTTGTAAACTATGATGAAGTGTAATTGAGAATACGTGCTATTGGAAAATCAAATCACTTTATTTTTGGTGTGTCTAACCACACTTAACACAACTAGGGACAGTTAGACCTTTTATTATTAGGAGTTCATATGCTCCAGAATGCACAGGAAAATTGCCAGCACAGTGATGGATTAAATCATGACAATGTTGAGAAGCAAACACCAACAGTGAGGAAATAATAAGAGTTTGCTCTAGTATAAAATCTTTTTCTTGAATAACTCAAGGATTTCTGTATGGCAAGAGCAGAAGCAAGAAAGTTTTCACTGCAGTAAAAGACGTAATTCATATACCTAAATTTTGGAAACAACTGGTCCTGAGGCTAAGGCACGGAGTAGCACTTTGATGGATGGCCAGTGACCTGTGTGTTGGAAGTAAATGTGTGTTGGCACCCCTCATCCCATCAGAGAGGTCTGCAGAATAAGACAGAAGGCCGTCCTGCCCCTCTGTCCCCCAGAAACAACACTTTAGTGAATACACTCAGTATATAAGGATACCTTAGGACCAGTCATGTCGTGCATTTGCTGCCACCGCCCATCAGCCACCACTTTTTTCCAAACCATGCCCACAGTAATTTAGCCTACGTCCGCGTGCCCCAGGTCGTGCAGTCTCCAGGTCTCCCCATCTCTTGCCCATTAGGGAATTATTTCCAGAGGTTCCACTTCTCCACAAGGCTATTCCCAGCAAGGAAGGTTATTGCAGTATTTCAAAAGGATAAATGGGTGTATTATAGACTGTTTAATGTGAAACTGATACTAGGCAAAGTCATAGTGAGGCTGCTACAAGATACATGCAGGAAAGAAATAGCATAATTAATGCTAGTTAGCATGATTTCATGGGAATAGATCTTGTGAAATTGATACAGTCCTTTGATTTGATTACAAATTATGCTGATGATGGTAACTGTGCTGATATAATATCCTTAGATTTCAGAGAGGAATCTGATACCATGGGACGTTGTGATAAAAAGCATGAGCTTTGTATCAAGCCAAGTAAACACTTTAAATTAACTTAAAATGGATGGTGGATCTCAAAATCGTAATTGTAAATAGTGATGACATTGTTAATTCAGTGATGAGTGTCCCAGGGTGAGGGATTCTTCACAGTAAGAACTGTCCTTAATCTAGACTTCAGCATCTGGAAGAAAATGTAAAATCTTTGCTGACAGGACACAAAGTGAGTGGGGTAGTAAGTGATATTACAGATAAGGGAATTATACTGACTGATCTGGATCACAGTGAAAACCAGATCAGTTGTGCAACATGCATTTTAATAAAACCACACACATCATACATCGCGGGAGCAGGAAAGTAGGTCACTCTAGGGACATTTCTTGGAAAACAGCAGCTAAGAGGGACTTAGGGATTGGGACCGCTGGTCAGCAGGACACAGGCCTTTGGGCAGGTCTGACAAACAAGGTGACTATTACAGTCCGTCAGTACACAAGATAGAGATTTGCACCACTGCAAATTAGGGCATGGGGTGGCTCGGTTTCTAGGCTATCCCTCAAGAAGTCACTGGGAAGGTGGTTCCACCTATAAAAGCACTTACAAAACCTTTTCTTAAAAGTACCTATATATGATGCAGTTTGAGATGCAGCAGAAATCCAGCCCTTTCTGTGGCAAGTTCAGCAGCTAAATTTTTAATGGGAATTTATGATGATAAGTTGCCCTCACATATCCAGGTCTTTAAGACCTCTTGCTTGTCCCAGTGCAATTCAGGAGCACTTCCAGGAGGCCAGATGGCATCAGGCTGGTGTAAGAGCAGCAGCAGGGGGAGAAGAATCAATTCCTCTGTTAATAATTCATTTGGAGAGGTGTTGCAGGATTTGCTCCAGTTTCATGTCATGTTTCATTATCTACAAGCTATTGAGCATAATTTGGCAGACGGAAAAAAGTAGGATGGACGCATGGCCGTGGCTCACCCTGCTGAAAACTGCATGTCTGTGTCCTGTGGCAGGGTTACGGATGGGAGGTGGGTGCAGATGTGACATAAATGCAGTGGCTTTGTGCTTGCACAGATGAAAATCAAAAGATTGTCACACATAGAAGCAAATTAAAGCTCTTTTGACAAGGGCTGAGAGTGTCTTCAAAAAAAGCCCTTGATTTGGAAATTATTTCACATTTTTGTTAGCACAGTAAACTTGGTCTTAAAACAATGAAGTTAGGAATTGAAAAACATCCAAAATTGAAAGAAAAAATTAAGGGGAAAAATGAAAATTCATTAGGAATGAGCTTGTACAACAACAACAACAACAAAAAAGGTCAAGCAGCTTTTCTCATGTGAAAATTATCTTCATTCATAAATGCACAAAATACAAATCTGGGTTTTGAAAGATTTACATGATTTTGTGTTGTGTATTGTAGATGAAGCTGCCGCTATACATGCACATTACACTCTTCCGTTTTTTTTTTTCTTCCTCAACACTGAAAAGAAATGATAGGGAAACAAATTTTACATTATTGGCTTGTCAGAAAATTGGACAGTAACACAACAGAAAACAAGAGCTGACATTTCCCATAATCAGATTCAGAACTGAATAAAATTTAATTTTTATGGATCAATATCACCTTGTCTCAGTTTCAGAAGCATAGAAGGGAAAGCGCTCAGTGTCTGCCTACCAGATTTTAAGCTCTAAAGCATGAGACAGAGATGGAGACAAATCCATGCAGAGGGACTGGCGTCGTCAGCAGTGTTCTCAGGCAGATTTGCCTGTACCATGCCATGGCAGCATCTCCAGAAGCTATGAGTATGGAGAAACCTTATAAGCTATGGTCAGAGGAAGGGAAAAAGCTACATTTTGAGATAGGGTTCTCTCAGAAATCGTCTTTAGTATGATGTCTGGCATGCATAACATCTTAATACTTGAAACATTAAATAATGTGCATGCTGACTGGTTGGTCCCCTGGTGTTATAATGCTGTGTTCAAAACTGGCAGCTGTAGAGCATCGGTAGATGTTCTGACCTTTATGCCTTTTCATACGGCTTCAGAATGGTGTGCATCACCCATGCTGTCATGCCCACACCTTGAAAACTCCTTTTGAACTTCATTTTGATATATGGTTTTACACAGGGGTTTACAGCCCTGCCTGGATTGGTGTGGTGGAACTTCACAGCATGTCATGGGAAAATGTAAAGGTTTTTTTGTTATCTGTTTGTTGTTATTGTTTTTGTTATCTGTTTGTTCCTGTTACATTATAATGTTTTCACTGATTTAGTCATGCCTACTGAACATGGAGAGGATCTTGGTTTAGTACAGTATGTCTCAATAAGTTGGTATTTAAATAAACCAATTTAATCACAGCTAGAGTTCACATCCTAAGCATTATGGAGGCTTGAGTTCAGTAAAAGATTTCAGAAACCTTTTCTGGCCTATTTTGAGGTAGTGATGCGCCCCAGTAATTTCCAATTAATTGCATGATTATTCGAGATTGTGTGACTGAAGTGTGTTATCCAGTAGGAGCTGGGAGGTCATGATGACTTTGCAGATTGCTCCTGAATTAAAAGATTCCTCTGGAAAAAAAAATAATTTTCCACTGAAAAAAAATATAAATAAAGTAATAATTTTGTTTTTTTTTCTCTCCCTTTTCACCTAAGGTGGTGGTCAATGCCCTCGTGGGAGCCATCCCTTCCATCATGAATGTTCTGCTTGTCTGCCTCATCTTCTGGCTCATCTTTAGCATCATGGGAGTGAACCTGTTTGCTGGGAAGTTTGGGAAGTGCATTAATAAGACAGAAGGAGATATGCCTTTAGACTCTAAAATAATTAACAACATGAGTGACTGCATACTCTATAATGTTTCTGGCACATTTTACTGGACAAAAGTTAAAGTTAACTTTGATAATGTTGGTGCTGGGTACCTGGCTCTACTACAAGTGGTAAGTGTGACCACCTGAAAGTAAACTCTAAATGGCAAGGATTGCTTATTCCCATTGAAATAGATCAGAATCATAGGATTGAGTTAACCTCCGTAGTTTTCTGGTTTGTTTTCTATTGTTTTCAACCATACTCTTTAGGGGAATGCCTTTCCTCAGGCGAAAATGACTCATATACAGCATATTAATTTGGCCTGGAGATACTTATTGCAGCTTCTGGTTTTATTCTGAGCTTTTGATGCATCACTAATGTAGTCTTCTCGGAGGTGATTGAACTATCGAGGTGAATTAAAGACTATTTTTTCAATGCTGTAATACGGAGCAAAGTTCAGATCCAGAAATAAAAAGTCCTGGTGTAGGGAGGACTGTTTGTGCAGAGTGCACCGGCCTTCCTGAATCAACTGGGCTTTCATTATTCCCAGCCAGGGAAAAAAAAATTAAGTTACAGTACCTTCAACTGCTCAGCTAAGATATTGCATAAAGCTGGAGTTGTGGAGGCATCTTGATTTACAGTAATTTCTCACCTTCCATCCATAGTGATGTTCGAGAAGGACACCGATGCCCCTCATTCTGGTTCCTCATCCTCATTTCCACCTGCTAAACATGATGAGTCAGCTTGAACATAACTATGAAACCCAATGGTGATCGGATTGCTGTGGGATTCTCTCTGGAAAGCTGGAGAGAGTATATTAGAGAAAAGACTGTTGAGGTTCAAAGATGATTTCAATGTTTGATCTATAAAGACAGAAGTGAGCCACTTTTATGACCTTTTCAGCAGGAAATGTAAAACATGGATAAATGGGTTGTATACACAGAGATTGAACGCGTTGGAAGACAGCAAAGCCTAACGGATAGAGGACGAGACTCCATCCTCTTGTCCAGACTCTGCCATTGGCCTGCAGAGTGGTTCTAGGCAAATTGCTTTGTGTTTCAGTTCCATGGGGGCCTCATATAAAATGGTAGCAATGGTACTTCTTTCTGTTGTTCCTAATTTGCTCTGAAGCCTAGTGATGACAAGGGATGGACACATGCTAGGAATGGTGGGCGTGCTGGATTTTATGTAAACAGTGAAACAAATCCTTTGCTACATCCTTGGACATGGAGGTTGCTGTCTTGAAATGTGTGCGATGGCACTCATCACTTAGATTAAATCTTGCATGATGGGTATTTGGTTCAGTTGTCATACATAGGCATCTGGTACTCTTTGCAATGCCTCTTGACCCCTCCTGTCCTTCCAAGAGGACATGGGCCTTTCATAGGTCCCCCATCCTCTCTTCTACCCCTGCTGCTTCCCCTGATGCAAATTTGGTTTTCACCAGATGTATTTTTAATCTTTCAGAGACATATTAACTATCTTTGTGAAGTACCTCTACTTTAGCCTTAGGTACTCTGGTCTTGGTACATATACTGGAGTTTGAGGTGTTTTTGAACACTGTCCATAAAGTCTTTGCTTTCATAGCCTCTGGAAAGCAGAAGGGTTAGAATGTGCAAAACCCCTTTTGGTTCTTTTCATGTCAAAAAGCTGAACTGAGCGTAGGAGCTTTCATATTTTGCATGTAATTATGATATTCAGCTCACCCATGAAGGGTAGATTAACTCACTTTGAACAACTTTAATTAGATTTTCCATTCAATATAGTGCTTTCTTTGTCTTTTACTTAAACATCCAATCTAGCTGAGCAAAAATTTCCAGGTTTAAAGTACTGCACCTCACCTGAAGCTTCTTATCTTCTCCATGACTGCATGCCAGATGCCTCATTTGTTTGGTCAAAAAAATGCATCAGAGGGTATACCAAGCAAAGCTTTTCTAAAGAACACAGGAATTAGGGAAGCATCAGAGTTTCTCTTCTAATCAAGTTATGGAGACCTGCCTCTGAGTTAAGTAAATATAATGAACCCAGACCTGAGCAGCCTTCTGCCAGATGGCCATGAATTCCTATGTTGTTTTCATTTCTGAGATCTCTTTATCATCTAAAAGGGAAGGAGACAGGCCTGAGTTTGTGGGTCCTGCTGATGGAAAGGTTAGAGTTATTCCTTCACCATTTCTTTTATAAGACCCAAACTCCATCTTTCTGAAATTCTGCAACTTCCCCTAAATTGCCACTTCCAAAGGAGTTACCTGAAGTGGTTTCTTTTGCTGTTCTGTAGTACCCGTTGCTGGGCACTTGGCCCTGGTGATACCGGGTGCGTTCAGCATGTGGGACTGCCTTCCTCAGAGATGGCAGCAAAAACATAACTGGTCACAAGTTGGATCTTGGCACATTACTGAAGAAATAGGTATTCCAGTTTTCCAGCAGAAAATGGACTTGATGACCCTGCAGGTTTCTTTCAAACCTATGATCCTGTGCTGGGTAGCAGGGAAGTAGAGTGTCCAGTTGCAGAAGTGCAAAAGAAATGCCATAAAGATGGAGTCTGTGCAGGCCAAACAAACTGATTATGGCAGGAAATGAAGGAGTCCTAAAACCTTGCTCAGCTTCTAGGGGAGGTGCCGGCTCCTTCCTCCAGGAGGAAGAGCAGGAGCCAGATGCCATTAGGGGATTGATTTCAACTTTCATCCTGCACCTGGAGCTCTTCTGTCTGCTGCTAACAACGGGCTTAGGCAATAAAATGTAAAGATGACACCCACAGAAAAGGAGCCCAAACATCTGGATCTCTTTTGCCAGACTCCAGCCGAGGAGTGTCGGTTACAGGTACTTCTTGCCAAATATGCTCCATATGGGCTCACATTTCATGAGCAAGCTGCTTTAGGAATTGCAGGGGATCAGTTAACAGCTCAGCTCTCCTAAGAGGACAGACACGTTGCTGCATCTTTGTGCATGCCGAGACAGCATGTAGCAGCGATGAGATAAGCATTTTGGTTACAACCCTCAGGGATGCAAAATATGAGCTTTTAAGTGGGACCTGTCTTTTGAGTGTTGACATTTTCAGCTTCTTTAAATGACTCTGAATTACCTTTAGATGCTGGGATATATATCTGAAAATCCAAATGGAAATGTGTAAAGCAAATCCGTCTGCCTAATGTTCTGTCTTCACTTCTACAGTGTCTTTGAAAGAAATGAAAAGTTGCTACTACTGCACCTTTAAGGCTTACAGCTATCCAGAGGCAGATTCTCTGACAACGTAGCTGAAAACCTCATGAAACTTTTCCCAAATAGCCTTTGCTTTTTTTTCTGCATCGTTTTGGATCAGTGATGTTGTTCTGAAGATGCCTTAGCTACTACCACTTTGAATTAATGAGTCTGCAAAAACATCCCTGTGAAGTGGTGATTCCAGATTCAAGCTTCCTAAGCTCACAAGAAGACTGTCTCACAACAGGTTACTAAAATAGGGTGCAGACTCTGCTCATTCTACAGGCAAGGGGAATATCTTATTCATGGAGAGGAGAAGTTCTTTATTATCATGACTTTCTAATTTACAAGAAGGATGATTCACTCTGCTGGGGATTTAATCCCTTAACATCCTAATCTATTAGGAAAAATTACTACTACAACCCAGTGCTTCAATAATGCTTGTTCTATATTCCCAGAATTGCTTTGCAGATCTCAACAGACATATCTTAAATTTCCAGTAGGAATTTTTCATTTCCATTGCAGGATCCTTGCCTTCATATTATGAACACCTCCACATATCTTTCTCCTTGTAATTTCAGCAATATATTGAAGAATACCTAGAGAAAAGTCATTTTTCACCCAGCATCTGGTTTAGTTGGAGAAGAGCTCCTTAGCGGGGAAGATACTTAGAGCAATTTGGTTCTACAACTCTTTGTCACTCTGGATCTCCAGACAGGGAATAGAAAGACAACAGGAGCCCTCCTAGACCAGCACAGCAACCAGGAGCTGTAGAGTTAAATCAGCCCCTCAGGCCAGATGCGAAGTCACGACTGAGCTCATAAATCAGCTACAAAATGGTCATGAGACAGTGGCGTGTGTCTAAAGTTACTGAGTTACATGATCTCTTGCACTCTTCTAAACAATATACTGCATTTTACTTTCACCGTGGATGCAAAATGTGCAGAAAATCAGTGTGCTTCTGAACAAACCATATTTTGGTACACCAGAGCCTATTTCTCTATATGTGCAAAGATCAGGAGCAAGCAGTGGTTCAGGAGGCAGTGCCCTTGGAGCCCACGTAGCCCAAAGACCGTGCAGATACCTTGGGTGGTCTGGTGTGCCCAGTGCTCGGTGGTGCCCTCCCCAGCAAAATAATCATTAAATGAATATTTGGTATAAAATTGCTGCTACAATGAAATCGAACGAACTGGAAAAATCAACGGAAAAGCCAGCAGATAGTGGTGTTAGCACAGAAGTCTTAAATACGTGTAATTTGGCTGTACTGTTGGCAGCTCTGTCCTAGCTTTCAGAAGTTTCTGTCAACAGCAGTAATGCTTGAAGAAGCATTTCAGAAATGCGGGGACCAATACTACTGTCTTCAACAGCAGTCATTTTTATGTCAGTATCACAATCCTTTTCTAGAAAAAAAAAAAGTTCCCTCAGGCAGATACAAAGGCTTGTTTTATTTTAAGGTACCATTTGGTTATACAATAAATGGCTTGAGGGCATCTAGTGCCGGCCCAACGATCCTCCCCACTAATTTGCTGCACTGCAGCTCTAACCACCAGTCAAAGAACAGCACGTAATCCCATCCCAGGATTTTATCAGTAGATAATCTCATCACATGACAGTTTCAGTAGAAAATGGTGTTTCTCTGGATAACTTCCAGGCAGGATAATATCACAAACACTCCCATGAAGATTTTGTCACTTCCTTATCCAGCGTGTAAGTGGTTACTAATTCCAGATAAATAATTTCTTTCCCCAGTGTTATATTTCTTTCATTCTCAGTATCTCTTACTCTCTGCAGATGAAGTGTCTAGGGAAGCTTTCCAGAAGCCTGGTGGATTTTTAATTCCCCTCCTTCTGGACAACAGGGAAAAGCAGAAAATCACAGTTCTTTATTCTCTTAGTATTTATTTTCATCAGAACACTTCAACATCTGTTATCACTACAAACCACTGTCTTGCAGTAGAGTCTCTTGCTTCTGTGGTACACATTGAGAGGTGAAATAACTACTGCAGAGGAAAGATTTCCTCCCAAGTGGGAGAAAAGTACAGGCTAAGATCATATCATTGTGTGACACAGGCAGAAGGGTTTCTTGTTTCATCCTGTCCAACCTTCCTGAACAGCAGTTTGAGCTGGGAGCTGCAAGTGGCTGTGATGACACCAGTAAATCTTTCAGCAGATTAGAAAGAGAACAGCAAAAAAAGAAAATATTAGAAGAGCTAAGGAGGTTTGGTGTGACAGGTTTAAATAATTAGTTGTTTCGATAAAACTACTGATCATTCCTGTACACACTTTATGTCTGAAGTGTTTTCTAATACACTGTACCATGGCATAGATTTTCCAAAGGGTTCTGATATTGGGGGTTAATCTCTTTTGCTCAGTAGATTAAAAAAAATAAATACCCATTTTCAAACATTATTTTATATATACATTCATGAGAAATAAATATGGTTGACCTCTGGTATAACACTTCCCTTTGGCTCAGTAGTGCTCAGAGGAAAACCGAATGGCAGCATTACCTTCAGGGCTAATTTAATAACAGAAAGTATATAATGGAGCATTTCTAAATCCACTGGTTGTACCCAGCTCAACACAACTGCCTGTTTTTCTCCTGGGAACCCCTGGCCAAATTCCCATTAGCATTATCTGGACTCACATGCCTACACACCACAGAGAAAATTCAACCTAGTTGTCAGTAGGATTTAAAAAAATACTGGCCATGGGTCTTTCATGCATGCTAGTGTAAATCCGATTAAATCAATGCATCTAAAAATGCCTCATTATCTACACACTGATTTTAAATCCAGGGTAAGATTAAATGGGTCAGAAGTCAAATGAGAAACATCCCCAGTAGACTATTATGAAGGTAATGTGGCTTAGGCCAGAGCAGGACCTCATGCCATGTGTGTTTGGTACCAGACCATGTCTAATGAGAGGCATATATTGAGAGCAGAGTCAGGCTTTTGCTACAGAATAGCAAAAATCACTTCTTTGTGTTTCTTCTATGAGCTGATAGCACTGTCCTTTCTTCATTTTCTTCTTTGCATGCTCCAGTAAGAGACACCAATTTCTGTGGAGTCTTTCCTTTTTTAAATGCTGAAAAAAAAAATAATTAGAAACCCTGATTTGAAAGAAAAAAAAAAAAAAAGCAAATCTGAACAGTAAAGCAGGCTGAGTTTCCATGGCCAGTCTCACAGCAGGTGCTGTTTGCCTTTGCTCCTTTCAAGTCAGCTGCGATCTGTGCAGCTCCCCAGTTTTGACACTGCCTTGATTTATCCTGTGTTAGAGGAGGTCAGGATCCAAGCTTCTGTGGGACCCTAAAACATACCCAACGCTGTCAGTCTGAACGAGCATTACAGATGGGTTCCATCTCCCCCGGTCAAAAGAAGTTCCTACTCAAACTTCACAAGATTTAATTGCCATGTTTTCAATTTCTTTTAAAAGCTTCTGTTGTATCCCTGCAATTGCGGAAAATCAGAAAACAACATGAAAGTCTCCAGGAGAAAACCATTATGGAATGATTTTAAATGACTAATGAACATAAACCCATGGGTACATGTTGCTTTAAAGGAGAAACGATTGATTAGTTGCGAAGAACACGCTCTACACTGTATTTTGGAAAGTCATTGCAGTGATGATATCATTTCAAGATAGGCTTATTTAATATGCTTAATTATGTATTTTGTGGTTTCTTTTCAGGCCACATTTAAAGGCTGGATGGATATTATGTATGCAGCTGTGGATTCACGAGAGGTAGGTCACTGCGAGGAATGGAATTATTTCCTTTTCCATTGACTTTTCCAGCATTCATGATGTTTAGCAACAACAAAAATACATGCAGGTTGCCAGTCCCTGTCTTACTTTGCTTGAGACCATTGCAGACCTTCATTTTTTTGCAGCTGGTGCTGAATTCTCATGACCTTGAGATTAAATCAAGTGCAGCCCCCAGTACTATACAACCAATTTATCTATTTGTACTGCAAAACTTCAAGCACAGAGCGACACCTCCAGAGTGAGAATGAGTCTACCAAAAACCTAAATTGTCTTCCTTGTTTCCTCTGCTCTTCCCACTGATTGTCATATTTTCTATGGATCTAATTTTTGATTACTGGAACTTATTTAAAAGTAGTTTTTTTTTGTGTGCTTTTGTTGTTGTAGTTTTTGTTTTTTTGTTTTTGTTTTTGTTTTTTTGTTTGTTTGTTTTTCTTGAATAAAAGGAGATGTTGTCTCCTTTTCCTTTTTTAATAATTTTAAAGGCACACTGTTACTGTTGTTTTTTTAAAAACATTTTACACTGTTAACTCTTACTGTTAATTTTTGAGGTAGCTACTGGGTACAAATGGGATTTTGACAGGCTGAATTGAGTAACAGGGAGTTGAGCCCTGAATGCAAGGACAAATGGTGGAAAATCCTTGTGCCATCAATGAAACAGAGAAGTACCTGGTTTGGTGGGAGGTGTCCCTGCCCATGGCAGGGGGGCTGGAACTAGAAGACCTTTAAGGTCCCTTCCCACCCACACCACTCTGTGATTCTATAATTTTATGATAGCATAGCTCGTGGTGTTGATTTATTCTTCTTCCATGTGCACATGTACGTCCTCCTTGCTGCTGAATGAAGCACAAGGGTTACACATGAGAAAATATGGCACTTAGGGAAAAGTGAGCTTCTAGTACAAACATCTTGGTCAGATACCTGGAGCTGGTAGGGCAAACCTGAGTATTTTTGCTGTAAATGCTGTAAATTACATGTGGTTTGAGGTTATCAGAACACATCACTCGGTCCTTCAGTGAGATCTCTGGTAGTTTTGCTGCTGGTTGAAGACATTACCTAGTGCAAGTTTTCAAAGATACTGATATTATGGGAGCAAAAAATGATAGCAGTAAGAGTCAAACCTTGGCATGGCAGCTCTTGGGCCTGTCCCAGCCCCCCCCACAAAAAAGCATGTGCCCACACAAGCGGCAGATGAGAATCTGGAAAGCCAGAGCCACCCCTGGTACCACCAGGCTTTTCTGAAAGAGGCTGATTTGTTCCTTTCTCTGTTCCACCTGAGCTAGATAAGCTGTTGAAAGCCCAGGAGTCCAGAGATTTGTGACTCCAGTTTTTTTGGATATGATTTCCTCCTTAGAAAAGTTCTTTCTGATGCGGATATTGCCATCAAAATGCTTTGCATACTGAGGTCTCTATTAAGAAGGCACCATTCTACAGCAGCCATCTGATGGTTCATTTCTACTCATCATGAAAGAAGGATTGTACTTCTAAATACCTTTAATCTCAATGCAGAGATTTTTCAGTAACATTTAACCATACCGCGATCATACTTTTGTTTTTTTTTCAAAGTACTATTACTTTGTATAAAATTAGGGATAAGCAGAAGACTGATTCTTTTCCCCTTCTGCGTTCAGACTGAGAACATTTAATAGGATTTATTCTGAAGTTGCACTTTTTGAAGCAGGGTAATCGCTGTGACAGTATTATGAAATGTAGCTGAATTGACCATGGCATTTCAGATACCAGTAGTAAACTTCAGCAGAGCCCGTGGAGTGCTGACTCTGCTAGTGGCAGTTACACTGTTTTTCTTCTTTCATAATCTTTGCTGCTGACGGACAGCTTTCTTTGAACTGCATTAATATTTTGATGTGTGCAGAACTTGTGTCATTTTCTTGTTTTCCCTTTTCCATTTGCAGTGTGAGGAGCAGCCTGAATGGGAATGTAATTTGTACATGTACCTCTACTTTGTGATTTTCATCATCTTTGGGTCTTTCTTCACACTGAACCTCTTCATTGGTGTCATCATTGACAATTTTAACCAACAGAAGAAAAAGATAAGTAGTTGCATATGCTGCACATCACCTTGCAGGCACTCCAGAGACCAGGGCGAAGGATAGATTTATAAGCAGCGGCTTTACCACATTAGCCTTAAGATTAATGTTAACACAACCATCCTGTGGGACTTTTACAAAAACACAGTTGTAGCAGCCACTAATCTCCCCATAGTATGTGTTTCCTGAAAATATTGATGGGAGTTATACTCCCTGCAGAAAGCAGTGAAGCATCTCCAGGCAGATGGGAGGTCTGGTGCAAATACTGCATGCTCAGGCATGCAGCAAGCTGACCCCAGAGCTGTGTTTCTGACTGCTTTGTAGGCTTTAAACAAAGGGATGAAGTTCTTATATTTTTCCCTCTGGCCCTACACTTATCTCCAGTGCAGACACGATCTGACACAGAGCCTTGCTTCTCCCTGATGGTCTGCACTGCCCTTCACTTCCACACAATAAGCAGCTCCCAGCACTGCATCTTCTCAGACCTTTGTTAGATATTTGATGAAAGCTGCATGAAAAGAGACATAAGAACAGAGAAGTCCAGCAGCCCTGGACTTTGGATGGAGACAGTTCTTTTCATCAAAAGTAACAACTTGGTTCTCACCCTATACTTAGGTGGCCAAGACATCTTTATGACAGAAGAACAGAAAAAGTACTATAATGCAATGAAAAAGCTGGGATCTAAGAAACCTCAAAAGCCAATCCCAAGGCCACTGGTAAGAATGACCTAATTCAATTGAACGATGTGTAATAGATGGAGATTTATTTAATAGAATAAATGTAATTCAATTTCCCAGTGTAGAAAAGGTGATAGTTCCCAGACGAAAACCACTCTGTATTTACATATTTTGATTTTGGCCAGTATTTGCAAGCCTAGTGAACGGTGCAGTATAAAATTCCCACTGTTCTGCCGTATTGATTAACAGTCCAATTTACATACGCAGCCATGCCAATGGCCATGTGTCTGCATTGAATGAATTCATGGCCCCAGTCCAATGTCTTTTTCCAGTAGTTTGTAATGAGTAAATGAGTTTGAAAACCCTATCATCCAACTATCCATCATCATCTTCTTGTTTCTGAATTTTTAATCAGAAACAGCATGTAGTTTATTTTCCTCTACTTCCTGATGAATCAGGAGACAATCATGTCATCATTCTGACACAGTTCAAATTTCCTAACAATCCTCTTATTTTCTCCAGAACAAATACCAAGGTTTTATTTTTGATGTCGTCTCAAAACAAGCCTTTGATGTCTCCATCATGATTCTCATCTGCCTTAACATGGTTACCATGATGGTGGAAACAGATGATCAAAGTCAAGAAAAAGTGAACATCCTCCACAAAATCAACATGCTTTTTGTTGCCATCTTCACCGGGGAGTGCATCATCAAAATGCTGGCTCTGCGACACTACTACTTCACCAATGGCTGGAACATCTTTGACTTTGTCGTCGTGATTCTGTCTATCGTAGGTATGTGAATGTGGGTGGCAGGAAAGCATTTTCACCCAAACTTCAAAGTTAAAAAGACCAACATAAGCTTAATTAGACAGAGTGGAAGGCTTCGTGGAATAAAGTGCACTCAGAGAACTGGATCCTAAGCAATTTTTAATATTTAAATAATGCAATGTAACACTGCCTAATTTGTGTGAATGTGGATATGATGGAATGTATTAGACAACCAAATCTTTTCAGAGCCAAAACTCTGACAGTAGTGATGAAGATAACAAATATCATCCAATCACACCCTAGTACTGATTCCAATGGACATGACCATAAAACACGGTCTGGCTCCTTACACTTAACCTGTGTTCTGGATAACAGCCTAAGACAGAGAAGTGAAAAATCCATGTGAAAAAGGCACGTGTCAATTGCTTTTGTTTTGTTATTTACTTTTTAGTACACCAGCATGAAAAAGTCCTTCATGTCAGCTGTGGGCAGGTGCAGTGAGTCTGGCTGTTAGCCCTGTGTAGTTGAACGTGGGGTGCCGTGTTAGGAAAACAGAACTATCTCCTTATTGACTGATACTCCTGTTGCTCTAAACTGTGGTGGACCAGGAAGCCTGCAAAGTGTCAGTGCAGGAGATCCCCAGTGCCCAGAGATCATCCTGCATTTTGGGGGCATTGAATCAGCCAAGACCACATAGATTTCAGAAATATGTGTCACCGGGGAACATCACTGTCACTCAGCTGTGATCAGAGCCTTGATGCTGGATGCTGTGGACCTGTCCATAGCAGCCAGTTAACCAGAGCCGTCACATTGGCCATAGCACTGTCCCACAATCAAACAGATGGTTTCAGATACAGAGGGGACTTGGGCTATCCAACAGAGTCCCTGCCAGCATGGGAGTGGGGAGACATTGTCTGGGCATGGCTCTTTGTGCATGGAGTCTGTTGGCATTGGACAATCTGGACCAAGCTGCTCTATTTCTGCAGGGAAGAGAGTTTAGCCACAGGGAAGCAAGCTTACCACTCATTTAGAAAAGTGGAAAAAATAATAAGCAAGCAACCAAGCTGATTTCCAGTAGGAACTTGCACCACTTTGTTGATAGTTCATAAAAATAGACTCAGCACACAATGCTGACTTGCTAACATTTTGCAAAGAAAAATATTTTCAAATCAGAAAAATTCTGACCAGCTGCACTCCAGATAAATGGCTCGGGTGGGTCATGACCAAAAGCTTCATATATCTGTGTCCTGTCTGAACTAATCCTGGCTTCTCATTCCCAGCAACTGAGTTTTACTTAATAAACTGTCCCTACCATTGACACCTTTGCTCATAGTCTCAACAAAATTTGCATGGATTAAATGATTAAATGGGCATGAAAATGCTAATGACAATGCCATTCCCTTTATCTTGGGTCTTCAAGTTTGTGGAACTTTTCATTGATTTTGTCCATAATCCTCATTGATTTCTCTAAAGGGAATCTGGGATTATTTCCAAGGTACTAACTCGCTGTTTGTCTTTTCTTTTCAAGGCACCGTACTTTCTGACATCATTCAGAAATATTTTTTCTCTCCTACACTCTTCAGAGTCATTCGCTTGGCTCGGATTGGCCGGATCCTGAGACTCATCCGGGGAGCCAAAGGAATTAGAACTCTACTTTTTGCCTTAATGATGTCCTTACCTGCTCTGTTCAACATTGGCCTCTTGCTGTTTCTGGTCATGTTCATTTATGCCATTTTTGGCATGGCTAATTTTGCCTATGTTAAGAAGGAATATGGGATTGATGACATGTTCAACTTCCAAACCTTTGCTAACAGCATGCTCTGTCTTTTCCAAATCACAACGTCAGCTGGTTGGGATGGTCTTCTCAATCCTATTTTGAACACCGGACCACCGTATTGTGACCCAAACCTTCCAAATGCAAATGGTTCAAAGGGAGACTGCGGAAGTCCTGCCGTAGGGATTTTATTCTTTGTTACTTATATCATTATATCATTTCTCATTGTTGTAAACATGTATATAGCCATTATTTTAGAGAACTTCAGTGTAGCCACTGAGGAAAGTACAGAGCCTCTAAGTGAGGATGATTTTGATATGTTCTATGAAATCTGGGAGAAGTTTGACCCTGAAGCCACTCAGTTTATTGAGTATTCTGCACTTTCAGACTTTGCAGATGCACTGTCAGAACCTTTGCGCATAGCGAAACCAAACAAAATTAAACTCATAGCAATGGACCTGCCCATGGTCAGTGGAGACAGGATCCATTGCTTGGATATTTTGTTTGCTTTTACAAAAAGGGTGCTAGGAGAATCTGGAGAAATGGATGCCCTTAAAATACAAATGGAAGAAAAGTTCATGGCGGCGAATCCGTCTAAGATCTCTTACGAACCAATAACAACAACTCTCAGACGGAAACAAGAAGAGGTCTCTGCCATTGTCATCCAGCGGGCCTACAGGAGACATTTGTTTCGGCGCTCCATGAAGCAGGCTTCTTACTTGTACCGGCACAGAACTTTTGATGGCAGCATCCTCGAGGATGATGCACCCGAGAAGGAGGGTCTCATTGCATTCATGATGAATGAAAACTACGGCAGGCCAATAGACAAATCAGAAACGCTGTCCTCCACGTCCTTCCCTCCATCCTACGACAGTGTCACCAGAGGGACAAGCGATAATCTCCAGCTGAAGCTGACAGACTCAAGCAAAAGCGACGAGGCTATAGATTGTCTGCTCTCACCAGACAGGGATAAAGAATCAATTGTTTAAATGTTTGTTTAGAATGCTTTAAAATATTGTTTACAGAATGTAATGCTGTAACTACACCA
The DNA here is from genome assembly GCF_011077185.1 of Oxyura jamaicensis. Lineage (NCBI taxonomy): Eukaryota > Metazoa > Chordata > Aves > Anseriformes > Anatidae > Oxyura > Oxyura jamaicensis. Next base: position 6,019,747 of record NC_048894.1, read on the forward strand.
CGACTGAAGCAGCCTTCTTATTAAACATTAGTTGCAAAAGAAAGAATGGAGTTTTTACCCTTAACTACAGGAGTCTAATAAGTCATATAACCTTTGACCCTGCTCTTATTGACTTGGCTCAATATTTATATTTATATATGCACAGGAAGAATCTTGGCAGGGTCATAGCTGTTATATCAATGGTGTGAATACAAATATGCTAAACTGTAAAACAGTAAACACAATGTATATCTATCCACAGATAAAGCCTGGCTGTATACATTCATTTAAGGTCTTACTCATAATAGCGTGTTTACTTATGGCGATGTATGACCTTGCGTTCTAAAAAGAAAAAAAAATATATCACAGCTGCTGTAGCAAAATGTAACACTTACTGTATATGTTGTGAATGGTCTTTCATAAATTTATTATATTTGATATTTTTTTACTTAAAAAAAAAAAAAGTCTCTTTTTCCATGGAGATTAATGATCCTTACACTCTTTGTGATGAACTCTGAGTCAAGGTAATAGGAACTTGCGGGATCCCCATCGTTTGAAGAGGAAAGTTGTTGCAAAGTAAACTATCAAATTAGCGACATTTTAACTGTTTATTACACTAAGCCCTCCCTGTTGGGACTTGCAACTGCTCATCAGCAGAAATAAAAAACAAAAACAACAACAGAGAAGGAAATGATGTCAAAATAATAGGATAAATGGCTTGTTCTGTCCTTCACGAAACTAGACAGTAATGGATTCTGTTTGTAAAACTGTTAATAAAAGCACTAATTTTTTTAGTATGTTTCAAGAATCTGCTTTGAATACTGCAATCAAACTCACCATAGAAGTAGTGCATCACATTGTGTGTAGTGCTCCAAGGCACCATCTATGCCGGCAAAATTTCTGTTAAGGGCGTGGGATAGGTTACATTTTCCCAAGAACACTGAGCTAAGCAGCCTTATTGGAAACTCTGAGCATCGATATTACTCCAAAAAAAAAATAGTACTATTAATAATAACATCAATTGGGTCACGAGGAACAGCTGCAAGAGTGTGATCAAGAAGGTGGGAGGGGAATTGCCCCTGGATCTGTATGTAACTTCTGATGTTTAGAAACCTGTCTTCTTGGTGTCCATCCTTCATTTTATCAGACAGTACAGTTACAGTACTGGGGAAGGACAAGAAATAGAGGAACCAATAATAACAATCTGCTAAAAAATACAAATATCCTCATTCCTGCAGGCAAAGGAATATTTACAGCTGATGTATCCATCAGCTTCAGGCCAAAGAAATGACAAAAGAGTGGAAGGTGGATGTGTGGCTGTAGAAAAGTATTAGAGGTTTTATGTGCTAACATAGATTATTATTTATTATTAAACTTTCAGCCTTGATAGAATGTGAGAAAGTATTTATGGAACGTAGAGAGAAATCTGTCATTGCAGACAAGTTCTTTCTTTTCACCTTCAGATGGATTGTACTTGGGTTTGGTTGGACTTCATGAAAAATCTTGAGATTTCTGTAATGAGCCATTGCACTTTAAGGAAGAGTAACTGTGCTTTTCAACTTGGAGAAGCAAAAATATCAAGAATGTATTTAAGGTGTATTATGATTGACATTTAGTTACATCCCAGGTTGTAAAGGTGTCAAAATCCACATGGGGTTGGTTGGCAACAAGAATTAAAGCAACATGTTACAGTGAAGTTTGTCTATGGCCATTGTTATCTGTCCTCTAAACAAGTCAAAATATGTAAAGACAACATGTCAAAAGGATGACTATGTATCTGTGTAAATATGGGCTAATATATTCTCTCCATTCATTGAGAGGTGTCTCAGGCATTCACTTGAGAGTGGTCTATTGGTTAATTCAGAGGATTTGCCATCAGGATTCCTGGGGTCTATTCCTGATTCTTACTACATGATTTTTAGGCAAATAATTGAACCTATCTGTGCCTCAGTTTACCCATCTGTAAAATGGGGATAATAATACTTACCTACCTCACAGGGGTGTTGTAAGACTTTCTGGTTGCAAAGTGCTATAAGGGAATGAAATGTACTATATAAGTATTATTATAATCATGCTCTCTTGCCCTTTTAACCCCATGTCTATGGTGTATAACATAGGGCTGTTCCTCTGGAGATTTTGTTGCCTTTAAATCTTGTATGTAATTAGATTCTAACCTAAAGGAACTATTTCTTGTTCCTTAAAGTCAAAACACTCTTTATTCTTTCCTCCCTCCTCATTACCCTCCCCCCAGTCCCCACCCCCATCCCCCAAAAAAGAAAATCGCTCAAGGCTTCTCAAATTAGAGAAACTTTATACAGATTCCCTGTGTATTTATGCTGTAATCTTATTCTGACTGTACATATCACCCAGAAAGAGTATGCGATTTTTATATTTATATGCATATATATATATACACACATACCTATACATATAAGTATCTTGTGAGTTTATAGAGTGGCTGACACTCAGAGGACACAACTTACTGATTAAAATGTTTTGTTCTCAATGGGATTTATTGATCGTTAGAAACGAGCTGCTGCCTATAATGAAACTGCTTAATTAGGAAATAGTACATGAATTACTTGCTGAACAAGCATTTATTGGCTGATGACTGGTAAAATTATTTTCCTTTTAAAGCTTCAGAATAAAAATTAAAAAAAAAAAAAAGGAAAAATACTTAGAAAAAGGAGCATTTCTTATCTGATTTTTATCATACAATATACACTGTTCAAAACCAAAAAATAAAAGTTAAAAAAATAAAAAACCTTCACACAGCTGTGCTGTGTTGATCACTCTGTTTTACAAATATTTAAATTATTTGCCACATCTTAGAACTTGCCTTCTTAATATATTCAGCTGATATTCTTAATAAGAGTGAGGCCAATGATGAATAGGATGCAATGGGAAGATTAGCTGGTCAATGATTATATTAGAGAAGAGCTCTTTCTCTGGTCATTTCACCCTTGCGTTGAAGATTTTATTGTCCTTGCTGTGAGATCCTGTAGTACTAATGCAATACAACTGATTGTGTTTTCTACCCAAAACCTGTTAAAAAAGTGTTCATTAAAAAAAAAAAAATCTGAAAGAGGATCTTAACTATAAATGTTTACAGTGCAACTATCTAAAAATGAATTGTAAATTACTTTCAAAGGCTTTGTAATTGGAAGGTTGGTTTTCAGTTTTGTTAAACATTTCTTTAGATCCAAAGAAAGTATGGTATCTTTGTATGGTATGCAGAACTCCCCTCAAAAACTTCAAATATCCTCAGTTGCAGATCTTTATTAATGGAGATGCTGATCCAAATCCAGCAACGATATGACCTCCCAGTGCAGTAGTGATTTAGTTAAAGATACTGACTCAATAGTTGGCCCACACTGTCTATAAGCATGGTGAGTGCTACCATTTTTATTGTTGATTTGTTCAATAAAGGCTACTACATGAATCACTAAAGCTACAAAAAAAAAAAAAAAAAAAAAAAAAAAAAGGCAAGGAAAATATCAGCCAATATCATAGGACATATTAAGCTGTTTGTACCTGGAAAAAAAATCAAGTTTATTATGTTTCTTTATTAAATAAATAAGGATAACAAATATTTCCTGTGCCAATTATTATTTTTTTTTTATTTTATTTTACCAACATTTATGTGATTTCTCTGGCTTTGTTCAGCATCTTTGTTTGGGTGACTTTTGTTAGAAGGCCAGTCAATGAAATCCCCTCCAGTTCATCTTGCATTGTAAGGCTAACTGCTAGGCATTAAAGGCTTGAGCCAAAGCTTGTTGAAATTGATGGAGAATTTCTGGGTACTTCAGCCAGATTTGAAGCAGACTCAAAAGCTTTTTTTCAAAGAGAGTAATTTATAGGACAAGCCTTGCAATGTTATTTCAACCCGTCCTGCCTGGTAGAATTAGTTGGAGGAGTAGGAGTTTTACTGAAAATATGAGATCCCACTAAGATAACTGAAAAAATAATATATTTTCTTACACTTTCAAGTGTAATTATATAGATTTGCCTTTTGGTTGTTATTATTTTTTCAGTTATATGCTAAAATTCTCACTAAACAATCATCCATGCCATAATCCTGGAAGGAGATGGATGACCACACTTGGAGCTCTTCCCTTAACTCTTCTCGGCATTGATTGAATCAGCCTTATTTCCACATAGACTTGCACCAATTTAGTTACTCTTTTTCAGTGCTCTGATTTCTATTTAAACAGGGAAGGGTTCCTAATCACATTAAAACAGAAGAAAACTGAGCCGGTTTAAACTACAGTGAAAGAGTCCAACCAGTCTTTCGAGTTAGTTTAATAAAATCAGTTTATTGTTATTACTTCTACATTAACCTGGCAGTCTGACTTTTCTTATATACTTAATAAGCATTTACTAATATGTGTCGTGTAATCGTATGACTTCTGAGTAATCGTGTATATGGAATAAATCTGGCTGAAATTTTTTCAGCAATGTATTTTTGATTGGAAGGACCCATTTATTGAAATAAAAAAAATTCTCTACAGAGATGTGTCAGGTTAAATAAGGATATTCTTTGTTAGAATTTGTCAGCAAAATTCCCATGGGAAGGAAATTAAGTCATAATCCCTACTGTGAAGATTTCCGTGCCTATATTTTTACCAAAATTGCCTAACTCCTAAGTGTGTGCTACCATCACTGTGCTGGGGCTGTTTTGGGTTATGGGCATCTCCTCCTTTTCATGCAGAACTTGGGGAAATTTCTAAAAGGTTTAGATATTTCCCATTTCAGGATGAAAATTCATAAAAATATTGACTATATTTATATATAAATATTTGAAAAATATTTTTTCAAAAGGATTTCTTTTTTTCCAGCCCTTGTAGGGAACCAAGAGGACTGGCTTGTCAGTTAATGCCAGTTTTTACTGTCATTTTTTTTGTTTGCTTTCTTTTTGAAATCAAATTGTGGTGAATTTACAAATCCTCAAACCTGTCTGCAGTCCCTGAAACTGGAGTCAGGCCCTTCAATCCCCAGATTCACTCTGTGATTTTGCAGTGGTTTCAGCTCCTTTCTACTTCTGATGCAAATCAGCTCATAAGTACCATGATCATTTTGGAAATAAGTCTGTGTTTGCATAGACAATAAGAGCAGTGCAAGCAAACTCAGGCATTTATATATATATATATATATATATATATATATATACAGATATATGCACATATTAGCAGCTTGCTTAAGATTTAGACATAGTTTTTATAGTAACCAAAAGCTGCTGTATGAAGAGCAGAAGTAAAAAGAAATGTGGTGCACTGAGAAGCTTGTGCTGGGTTCTGGTATTAAAGGACACCCATGTGGGATGACAGCAAGTGTTGTGTTTCTGACAACAGAGGTGAATTTTTCTCCTATTTGCTGGGTTGCTGAGACAAGAACAGAACTGGGTTTAACACAAGAGAAAAAAAGACAGCAGCATGGTCAAAAAAAAAAAAAAAAAAGAAGAAGGGAAGAGAAAGAAAAAGAAAAGAAAGAGAAAAAGTGAGAGAGAGAAACAAAAAAAAAAGGAAAAAGAGAGGAAAGAAGGAAAGGAGGAAAGGGAAGGAAGGAAGGAAGGAAGGAAGGAAGGAAGGAAGGAA